>NW_028277037.1:5479772-5784204 GCF_059951505.1 Python bivittatus | reverse complement strand
AATTGTCCACCTTGTCATATAGCCTCTCAGATTGGAAGGATCTTTTTGGACATTTTACAACCTGCTTACGTTTTTCACCATAATGCACCAATTTAACAAGTGCCTTTTCCTGACCCAAGATCATTG
Organism: Python bivittatus; assembly: GCF_059951505.1. NCBI lineage: Eukaryota > Metazoa > Chordata > Lepidosauria > Squamata > Pythonidae > Python > Python bivittatus. The sequence goes on along the minus strand of NW_028277037.1, from coordinate 5,784,078 downwards.
ATAGAAAAATAGAGCATAATTAACATTATAATAATGTTAAAATAAAAATAAAGAGCATAATAAACATCCTGGCTGGATGTTCCTTCAGGAACAAACAATTAGAATTTATTTCTAAATTCTAGACTTTACTTGGGTGAACAGTTAAATAACCCCAGAAGAGCTCGCTCCAAGGAAATATATCAGGATCCCTTTTATGGATGTAAAAAATAAAGATGCTTCTTTTCCAAAAGAAAGATGAAACTGAATAATGCCACTGCTAACACTAACAGCAACACATCCAGCAACCCAGCTTCTGACATACACCTTCCTATGGATTTCCGCATGGGCTGGTACATGGGCCATATACACTGAGTGCTCTTCTGAACGTGCTCTGAAGATAATGTGACCCAGGGAGCTGAACCAAGGTCAGAGTGAGCCCACACAGTCCTGCTACAACTTCCACCACCTATTCTTTCAATGACTGGAGATATTTGGAAGTCTCATACAAAGCTCCTTTCCAAAATCTGTTTTGATCCATGCCTTCTCTTTCCTGGGACTGCCAACAGACCTTCAGGGATGGAACCTGAGGGATCCAGAGGCATAAAATCCAAATGACAATCATCACAATCATTAAGGCAGACAGATCATTCTTGCAGAAGCATTCCCATAACAAATTAAATATTTGAATTTTCAGATCAGAGACCAGTTTCTGCTAAATTCTGTACTTCACTAAGATTGTACAAAGGCCAGATTTGATCACTTTGATTTTCTAAACTGATTCAGAAGGGGGAAACCTCTTGAATAATCTGAATAATTTCTCTTGGTCCAATGAGATTTCACAATTTTGTTCAACCTTCCAGTTCTATTTGAACAGTACCACCTCCTACCTCCTCACCCCTCAAGGGTTGCAACTGAATTGGTCTCCAGAATCAACCCCAGCAGCTAACGTGTATAACAATGACAGTCATGCCTCAAATTATTGCTTGGCAGAGGGTGCCAAAATAGCCAAATGCCCTTGGTGCCATCAGAATTAACATGACGGCAACAGGAGGTCATAGAGATGGCCAACCCTATTCAACTGGGCTTTGAAACCCTTCCTAATGAAATGCAGTGGATTATGTAAAAAGGGAAGCTGGAAGCCATTTAGAATGCTGGCCTATGCTGGTAAATAGGTGACCTCATTCATTTTTTAAACAAAAACAAAAGACAGAGACATAATTTATTTCTGATGTTAAATGGGTTTTCTTCCTTTCACTTTAAGTTTCTTCACCCACGCAAAGAGACCACAGGACGGTGTATAGGAAGCAGGATGTGACCTTATTAGTTTCATCCTGGAGATGTTTGGGCCAAGTTTGGTCAATAGCATGAACACATCTACCAGGACAAAAAATAAGGCTTGGAGGTTTCCCTCTTGGTCATCAAGCTGACAAATAAAAGTGTTACATTGTCCAACCAACTATTCTGTCTGATGGTGTGATGGACAGATTGGTCTAATACAACAAGAGTCTTTTCAGTTCTTAAAATTAACATAACAGGGATATGTTTTTAGCAAAGCCTTCTGTCCAATACAGTATTTGTTTATTTTTTTCAGGGAGGAAAAATGCAACTGTCATTTGTATACCTGCTCCAACGTCTGCTGCCTGCACCACAGGATCCACCTTCTGATTTTGAGCTACAGGGATTGATCACGTGATAGGACTCCTCACCTCTCCCTTTCACTGCCACATTGGATGGCACACCCAAAGTGGATTTTTTTTCCCCTTCAATGGGAAGACCATGCTCTCACAACCCACATAAGCTCACATAAATCATGCAGTTGAGAGAATCTAGCATTACTATCTTTCTAGTATGGGTCATTTGTGGAAGACAAGATCAACTGGAGAAAGGTGATGCCACTGTGAGTGTCAGGTCAGGATATCAGAAAGAAGAGGCAGAGGAGAAGGAGAAGGAGAAGGAGAAGGAGAAGGAGAAGGAGAAGGAGAAGGAGAAGGAGAAGGAGAAGGAGAAGGAGAAGGAGAAGGAGAAGGAGAAGGAGAAAAGCTAGCACCCTCCAAGGAAAGGTTGGTCTTGTCAGGCATTATTTGCTGGCTGATCCCACCTATCTTCAAAGGGAAGAACATGAATCAGTTGCTGTCTCTAATGCTGGACATGGTTTGGATTGCTGTTTTTGTGTTAGGAGTGACTTCATTTAGGCACCTAGGGCATTTTTTCCTCTTTACACAGCTGATTCTATTTAGTTGTGGTGCACATGGATAAATCCAAATAGTTAGACAGAGAAAAGTAATGATTTCTTTACATTTCTCAGCTATTTTCTCCCAGCCATTCCCTTCCTCCCCTTATCACAGTAAAAATCCTAGACAAAAGAGATTGCTGTAGCTTTCAGATGACAAATACGTTGATGGAACAGGAGGGTGTTCCAACAAAAATAAACCACATGTCAAGCTGCAGCTAAGATACAGCCCCTACCTCAGCAAAAGAAAGCACGCTCAGTTATAGATCATGGAGTAAACACAGCACTACTTTACTCTAAGCAGTTGGTAGAGAAACAAACAGAAATAAGAGCTAAAGCTGAGTAAAAGAATAAACAGAAAACAGTGCCAAGAGCCGGTCACCACATGTCTCTTTTCAGCGTACCTTCCTGAAAGAAACAGCCTCGTATGTCTATGTGCCCTAGGCAATTCTTAATTAGTTTACCCCAATGATATATATCTTCAGATTACGTTTTGCTTGGCTTCTCCAGATTTTTCACCACCAAAGTGGCCACATTCAGTTGTGCTCTTTCTCACATCCAGAAATGCAACTGTAGCCCAAACTCTTGTAAGCCACACATGGAGAAAGTATATTATTGACTTCATAGCAAATAGGTGGAACATTGCAAGGACATCTATTAGAATGGCCTCTCACAAGCTCATGCATATATACTAGTCTTCTCAACCTGGTGCCTTCCAATTATAATGGGATTACAAGCATCCGAAATCCCCTCCTGTATAAACAACTACAGTAATGCTGACAAGTATTCGGGGACTTTGTCATGATTCTAAAATATCTGGAATTCTAATGTATCTGGAATTCTGAGATGTCTCATCTTAAGATACCTGGAGGCTACTAAGGTCAGGAGGCTGATGTAAAAAGGAATTGATAGGTAACAATATATTTAATTGTGCATTATATAAAAGTAGTAGAAATACAAAGAATCAACAGGAGTAAATTAGAAGAAAAATCACTGTATTCATGGAAAATAGTAATATCCAGTGAAAGCATTATTTGATTTGATACTCATAAGCACATTAAGAAGGGACAGTGCTAGTTAAAAATCTCTAGAGTATACCACAGTATAAATCTTATATTATATCTGGATCAGCACACAAATCTCCAATTAATTTGAAAGGAAAAAATTCTTCAATTATATCAGATTCTGGCCCTCATTCACCAAAACGTTGGATCCCTACTTAGAGATCTGTGTAATGGTCTTTCTCCCCATCTTTCACATGTACCATGGGGAAACAGATGTATCTACTGATTATCAATTAAATAACTAGCAATCTAATTAGCTAGCAATTAAATAGCAAGTAGACAGATGAACCAGTAACAGTCAGAACCATAAGGGTATTCCAAATTCCCAAACTTCACATTTCCTCCTGAGAATAGTTGAATCAATGGATGTCCACATCTATGATCTTATATTTAGTCAGTGGATCCACACAGTTGAAAAAATATGATAACTTTGCAAAGCATTCATTGCAATATAGGTAATGAATTGAAAATTAACTATAGTACCATGCATGACATGGGAAATGCGGGGTGTTATTGTTTCATCCTTGAGCTTGGAACAAAACAGCTCTACTCAAAACATGCTATCGGAATGATTAAACTGATTGTGTTCCATGAGAACAAAATGACTTGAGAATTTAATTCTGAGCTTTAGTTCTGAATTATGTATTGGGTTATGTGAAGGAGCTCAAAATGTTTTGCATATTCCTACTGCAATGTGTCACAGCAAGGACAACCTCTAACAGACCTTGGCTGATCTTGAAATAGCAGGGACAGATCTGACTAGTACTTGAATGGGGGAGAACTAGGAAATCCTTTGCAATGTTGCAAAGAGAAGAAATTGACTATGTCTACATAGTCACTCAAGGGAAGCTCTACTTCTACTACTGCAGTATAAATGGTTCTAGCTGCAAAGCAAACTCTTTGCAATATACACCAAAAACCAGAAGATGGCAGCAAGAAAGTTCCAGCAGCTCCTATTAGTTCTGCATTTTGGGTTGACAGGAAAAGTTAAACCAGTTTAGCCCAAGAACCTTCCATCTGTTCTGATTTCGGCAAAGATGAAATACAGCATTTCATAAAGCAGGATATGGATATAGTTCGGTTCATTTAGAGTCTCCAACAAGATACATTAGCAGCTTCTTAGCTCTATTATTCTTCACTTTATAAAGGAGAGCAATTCTTAGTATCCTTTTTTTGATGGAGCATTCATTGCAGCTTCACTGAGCATGTAGATAAGTTTATATATTTGGATTATTTGGGGCCTTTCTTACAAATAAAAGGGCATGCTTCCCCAATATAGTAGATGATGTTCTTCTCTCCACAGCAGGAGTGTACAATTTTTAGGTGGCGCTGGAGCCAAATTTAATGTTGGAGGAGTTGAGACCCACAGAATGGGACCCAAGGAGTTGGGGAGGCTCCTTGGCTGTTTTCACTTTGATATGTCTATTCTCCCCACCTTTCTCATATGAAAATGATGAGAAATTGTCACCAGTGGTTGTCTACCCCAGCTGTACAACTTTACATTATCTCCTCCCAGTCAAAAAATGGACATTTTGGCAAACCATACACCATAAAGTCATATCTGGGACATAACATCTACAGGCACACCAGATGAATGCTGGGTTTCTTCACAAACCAAGCCACTCTTATAAGTTCTGAGCTAGATGCCAATTAGACAGAGTCTACAGTGATGGCAAACTAAGGTATTATGGAATAATCTAGGATTCTTTTGAGTCTGCAGAGTCCAAGGAAGTAGGTCGGGTAAACAGTGGTTTGAATCCTGCCACCTTCAGGATTCATCCATGTCCTTCCAGGTTCTTCTAGATTGCCAGACAAGTTGTGAGTGGCTGGATCTGGGAGATTGCCAATACTTCTCTGGGGGAAGGTGTACTCGCACCTGCTCTGAAGGAGGTGGTGGTGAATCCTCTTCTGAATACACCTTCCCTAGTTCCAACCAAGTCTGATAACTTTTACCCAGTTTGTTGAGAAGGCGGTGGTAAATCAGCTACCAAGGGTCCTACAGGAAACAGATTATTTGGATCCTTCTCCATTAAGATTCAGGCCTGGTCATGAAATAGAAATAGCGTTGGTCATCCCAGTAAATGACCTGCATCTGGACCTACAGTACATTGGGGGATTGTGTCCCTATTGGTTTTATTATATCTTTTGGCAATATTTGATACTATCAAGCATGGTATTCCTCTGGACCAATCTGCAGCAGTTAGGCATCATGGCATTATTCTGTGGTGATTCCACCACTAGCTAAGTGGGCAGTTTCAGCAGGTGGTTATGGAGGGTCAACAATCAAAACCTTCGGAGCTCCAATGTGAGGTTCACTACATTCTTTTTAATATTTACATCCATCTCATGGGGGTAGTAGAATCCATCAGGTTGGGGTGAGATATCATTTGCATGTTAATGACAGTTGTCTTGCTGAGCCAGAGATACTGTGGAAGTCTTGAATCTGTGCTTGAAAGCTGTAAGGATCTGGATGAGACATAGCAAACACATATTATGTTCTACCACGTCAGAGGTAACACTGACTTTGGTCCTAGAAGTGACTTTGGACAAGCTCAGTCTCACTGGTGACTCTAGGCAAGACTGTATTCTCTCTGAAAGAATTGGTTCATGACCTAGGTGTCTGCCTGGGCTCTTAGCTCCTGCTGATACAGCAGGTGGAAGCTGTGAAGGGACCTTTGCCCAGCTCTTGGTGGTGCACCAGTTTTCACCCCATCCCTGGCAATACCAGCTCATGCCTGATCATTACCTGACTATTGTAATGCACTCTATGCGGAATTATCCTTAAAGAAACCCAACAGTTGCAGTGACAAGAATGTAAAATGATTCCAATTCTGAAATGGCTGCATATGTTACCAGTAAGCTTCTAGGCCCAATTCAAAGTGATAGCTATTGCCTTTAAACCATTTTATACCATAGCACCAGGTTACATCAGGCAACACTTTGCTGAGTGTACTCATCTGCTGTGGACACCTAGAGAGGTCCTGATGAAGATCCCTCTTTCTCAAGAGCTCCATAGTGTATGGACCAGATGACAAGTCTTTTGGGTGGCAGACCCCACTCTATGGAACCCTTTACCCCTGGAAATAGAGGCAGCTCCAACTATCTCTGTTTTTTGGAAGCAAGTTAAAACGATACTATTTCAGCAGGCTTTTGGCCTTTAATTGTGTTTGAGCAGTCATCATAGTTTATTGTTATGGTTACTGATTGTTTTTCATTTATTGTGTATTGGAATTGTTGTTCACCACCCACATTGGGGCAGCCTATAGATATTGTTAAGAAATAAGCTGGACTGAATATGTTTCTAAGCTGATATACCAAATTCTTCATAACCCTGTCTGCCATTTTTCCAGGAAAGTCAGCTGTTTCATTCTGGCTAAGAAAAGTTTGAATTGGTGATAATGACTGGGTCCCTAAAAGCATTCTGCTGTTGGCTGCTGAAATCTCAGATGGATTCAATATATCTATTTGACTCACCCATTGATATAACAAGAGATTCTCTGTTCATTTTCAAATATTTATGGCTTGATATGTGTGCATGAAGGATGCTAGAGATACTAGACACACTTTCTCTTGGAATCCAGAAACTTGCCCACATCAATCCACACTGTCTAGGGATAGTGATCCAGATTGAGCAACGTTTTCTATTTCAGAATAGTTGAACTCATTCCACCAGGTTTCTGAAGCACTGTTGTCTTTTCCCCCTTTCTGTTCCTCTTGCCGATAGAGGCCATGCTAGCTGTGAAAACTAGAAATGATTCTTCATCAGCACATATGGTGACTCAATAAACCATCTCCATTTGAGTGGGGAGACATACAAAGATGGAAGAAATCAGTCCTCGACACTTTTCTGAATCTAACAAAATGAATGTGTTATAGTAAAAGAAAACAGTATTTCAAGGGTTTCAAACCCTAACCCTTATCCCCCCTAAAGCAATAAATATTCCAAGCACTCCCTGGCTAATGCCTTAAAAAAAGAGGGGGAAGGAAGGGGGGAACCACTTGCTCTATAACTGTAGATGCGATAAAGGTTCACATTGGTACAGCTTAGTTTACTTTACGTGATTTAATTTTGAAAAAAAAATCAGCCAATCCGCACTTTCTTCCCCAATTCAGATTACTGAAAGAGCTTTCTGAGAACATAGATGATTTAACAATATATTTACATTCTAAATGAGTACTTAGAATTTGTGACTTCCTATTGGTCTTTGTGCTGAGTCTTTCTAACAATTTACAGTACTTCTTTTCCTCATTTGTCGAGGGCTTCATTATTCATATTCTCTTTCTAGCTCCAGACTGGCTATTTCTAAATATTTACTTTGTGGGTAGGCTTGTGTACACTCAAACAAGCTTCCATCACTGGGTTTCAACTGAGTTTCTTCAAAGATGTATGAGTCACTGAAGCTGTGAATAATCGGTTGTATAAACTTGAGTCATCAAATGCAAAAAGTACCTGTTTAGGAGGTCTACATGTGCATAATTTGTGTTGTTAGACATCATAGCATTTGGTCCATTAGCTTCTGGAAAGGATGGGTCTTCCACCTCACAGAGACTTTCTTTTGAAGATTGCATTAGTCACTCAGAAAATAATGGGGAGATGGTAAGTTCTGGTATGTGGTGAACACTATGTATGTCAAAATAGAAATGAGAGTCAAAAAAATATATATCTCAAAATATGCCCTGCCCATGTGGACAATTATGAGAAAGTTTCAGTGGAAAAAAAGGCCATTTCACAGTATCTTTGTGAAACAGTCTGCTCCTTATTTGTTTGTTTGGTGATGACCACTTTCCTTCTGATGTCATACAAGACAAAATGATGGCCAGGCTGCCATTTGAAACCACAAAGCATAGGAGAAACCATGGTACTGTCTCAGCTAATGGTGATTTCTAGGACTGTGTATGTTTCAAAAATGATTCAGGAGTGTTTCAGAATTTGCATTAGACCAAGCACAGCCCTTTCTGATATTCATGAAAGGACTCTGACTTTTTTTAGACCTCCACAGAAATAAAAGATGGGGCTGATGTAAAGAATCTGTTTATTAAGATTAATTAGTCTTTTCATTTTCATAGCATGCATACCCTAGTCATTTCTCTTTCCCTGTCCACAAGAATTCTAGCTGGACAAAAATGATGATATGGTCCCCCAGTTGCTCAGCCTATTAATAAGGTAGAGAGTTTCAAGAGGCTATATGTTCTATGATCAAAACCACTAGAAAAGGAGGAAGCAAAATCTTTGTTCCTCCTGGTCCTGGAAACCTCCTATGAGAGTTAGTTCTCACACAGTCAGTGAAAAGCAGCATAGTAACAAACCTAATGGTTGCAAAAACAAAGGAGAGATTAAAAGAAGCCAACCTACTCAATATAGGATCTGTTTCAAAGAGTGGGAAGGAGAAAGACACACAAGAGGTTTGAAATACTGCTTTTGTACTTAGAACTTGTTTTTCAATCACAGCATTTGCTGAAATTCTTTAGTTAGGGCTTCCTACCTTTCTTCAATAAATATTACTTATCAGAAGTTCTTGGTTTTCTTGTGAACTTGCCAGAGTGATTCATTCTTCCTGTGGGGTGAAGTTTGATACCTCCTGTTATTCTTAAAATGGGTTCTGAATCTGCTAAGAAACAGTAAGTCTTGAGTCTGTTCCAGACATTTTCTCATGGTTTTTGGAAGCCATACTTTTGACACTAGGAAATAAAACCCCAGTATTTGAGTTTTTGCTAATGAAGATCAAATGAGGAAAAAAATTCTACTTTTACTGAAAATAATATGTATATGTGGAAGGACCTATGCTGCCAATTTTTTTTTTAAATGTGATTTTGGGAGCCCATGAAGTTCATAGACCTTAGTTACCCATGAATACGTCAAAGGAATGTTATAGCACAGCCTTTGTAGTAATATACCTGCAAACATTCCAATTAATATTTTGAGATAATAGTTGCATTTGGGCATATGTCTATGAGAGAAAGGAGACTAAAACATATTTTTGAAAAGTAATTCTTAACATGAGGACTTGCAGATGTTTGTGGAGATGGAAGAAAGTTATGAGGGATGTTAAAGGAAAATAAGAGGGGTTAGAAGTAGATAAATTTGCCCATTGCTCATGGCATGTGAAAATAATCTCTGTTTAAGTGATAGGCTGAGTCCATTGCAATATAGTGGGCTGAAGGGGTGGGGGACTCAATAAGATGCTTTTAAGGGGTGCCATACACACAAACACTATGTATGGATAGAATGGGAGAACCTTCTGTGGGATTCCATTATTTTTTCAATGAAATCTTTAAAAATTCAACCAAGGGTGTGCCAACTGCTTGTACATAGTAAAGAAACTGTGGACCTCCTTGTAAAGCTAGCAAGTTAGGAACAATGCACATTAAGGAGGGAGGCAATTCAGTGTTGAATTTAATAAGATTGTTGAAACCATCACCACGCATGAATTGCCTTTCCTATGTGGTAACTTTTAGTAAAACCGTATGGTGTAATGAGGAGAAGAATGATGAATGTAGTGAAAGACAGCTTCCTGTTCTAAATAACTTTATGAACCTCCCAGGACTTTGCCCCCTCCCTTTTTCTGCATCTGGTGGCTGGTGATTAATGCAGGATAATCAAATTAGAAATCATTCAGACAGCAAAAGGTCTAGTGACCACAACATGGTCCATTTCTTACAATGAGATTAGAAGCCTGGATGTGTAAATCACAACCAATTCTAATCAACTCCAGATGTATGGATTCAGATAGGTCACTCTGAGGAAGATGTTAGTAAAGATTAGCAAGCAACCAAGTGGTTAGAAATAATGAAATCCAATCTGTCTTGGGTTGAAAAATATCTAGTGAAGGCTAGACAAATCTGGAATAAGCTTACAACGGACAATAAAAGATATTTATTATACACACCATAGAGCATTGCTCTCATTTGGGTAATTTATTTTTAAACATTTATTCATTGCACTAATCAAAAAAAGTGATAATTGTCAGCAAGGGGTGTGCTTATGGGTAAATGTTCCCTATTGCTACCTTCAAATTATACTTTTTTACTGTACTGGTTAGCCTCATCAAATGCACAAAGGAGCTTGTTTTCCTTCTCAGGATCATCAACACTAAGAATAATATTTACAAGTTTTGAGAAGTAATATAGGTCAAACAGCACATTAGGTTAAATGCAAGACCGTGTTGAATATATCCATGGATTTACAAAAAAATAAGATGAAGCTAAGAGTGTCAGGCCTAGCCCAAGGAACTCCAAGAGACAATGCAAAATCAGTTCAGCTGTTTATTAGCTACAACCTCTAGCAAGAATCTTCCCAGATTGAAACCCCAGCTCCCAAGTCAGCCAGCCACAACAGTGTGAATTCCTCAGGGAGGTGCCAGTCTCATCCTCATGCTCCTGCGGCGAGGAAAGAAAATGCTTATCTCCCTGAGCCTGGCCTTCATAATTCCATTCCATCACAGAGTCATGTGATGGCAACTTGGTATCAACAATGGAATGCAAATATGAAGGAAAGGGTAGCTCATCTTCTTCAACCACACTGCTCTACTGAAAATAACTGTTTTGTTTTTTTTTTTAATCCGCACTCAATCGTGACCGATTCTGCGGCGACTGCCTGGACGAGTCCCTGCAGTTTTCAAGGCAAGGTGTTTCGGAAGTGGTTTGCCAGTGCCTCCTTCCTAGAGCAGAGCCCAGCTGGCGAGTGCAGGAGGCAGGGTTTCCGTTGCTTTGCGCCTTTTTCAGGCACGCGTGGCTTCCGCGTTACCGGCAACTTAATCCCATCTCCCATGCAAGCACCACCAGCATTTTCCTCCCACCAGGGTGAGAGTACCCATTTATCTACTCATGTAAGTTTTTGAGCTGCTGGGTTGTCAGGAGCTGGGGAGGAAGCAGGAGCTCACTCTGCTGCACGGAGCTGGGCTCAAACCACTGAAGTGTCGACCATTTCTGGCCGGCAACTTTCAGCGTCATTAAGCCGCTGCGCCTGCTACCTAGAGGGGTAATTTCAACTGATGCCAATTTTAGTTTCAATACCAAAAAAAAAAAAAAAATCATTTATTTGAGTTTGTGTGACATGATCAGGATTGCAATGGAGAAGACAAGGCAAAATGGACCTTCAACAGTATGTGTGAAGATCCATTTTGGTCCCAAGTATGATCCTACTCCTTTGAAGATAATAATTAAAAAAAAAAACATGCTTCTTCAATGTAGCAGACGTTACTCTGACTTCTGCTTTTTCTGATCCTTTTTTGTATTGTCCATCTGGTAATCCATAAGAAGCAGAATGGAACGCAGGATTGTATAGATGAGGTTGGACATTTGTGGCCTTCTAGAAGTTTCTGGAATACAGCTCCCAACCGTTGCAACCAGAAGGATCATTTGTAAGAAATACTGGGCGTTATAGGTCAGAACTATCTGGAGGACTACAAGTTCTCCACCCTGAACCAGAAAGTTCTGAATGCTTCTCTGCTTGAGGAGTGAACATCACATTTTGGATGAAAGAGAGACCATGATGCATAACTAGGTAGAAACCTAAAACTTCTACCCATGAAAGCAAAAAATACTACAAAGTACAACAGAAGTGACTTTATATTCCATTTAACCTTTTCGTTTGCTTGTATGTTTTTGCTTACATTTTAAACTTGACAGAGGAAAGTATCTAACTTATATCCATTAGTGGACATTGGCTGTTCTAACCAATTGAGAGGCCAGCCTTCACCTTTTTAAGCATTGCTCTAATTTTGTGAGGCATAAAAAGAAATGCACCTCTAAAAGAAATGTACTTCTTTTTCCTGTTCTTGCTGCTTTGATAGTTTGAGATAGGTGCAGCAGTAGACTTTTAAACAATTCCAATAATTTTTCCAACACTTTCATAATCTACATGCACCGATATGGGTGGAAAAGAATGAGGAAGACATAAAACACCTTGAGTGCCCCTGGGCTGAACATACAATATAAATCAAGTTGACATGAAACTCATGCATTGTTCAAATGAGGAAGATACATACATTAAAAAGATTGTGGGGAAATCACACCTTTAGCTTAATCCCCAAATTTTCATGGTTCCTCCCAATCCTGTATTCAAGTGAACATATGGAAAGCTGTATGCACAGGTGTTTCTAACATTTCACTGTAGCTAGCTAGCTTTCCCTTCCTTCCTTCCTTCCTTCCTTCCTTCCTTCCTTCCTTCCTTCCTTCCTTCCTTCCTTCCTTCCTTCCTTCCTTCCTTCCTTCCTTCCTTCTTTCCTTCTCTAGATCATGAAACCATGTTCTCACAGGAGTTCAGGATTCAGGAGCCACATTCAGAAGATATGGGTGAAAGCTTCTTTATCTTACCTACCTTATTTATCCAGGTCAATATATAAATGACAGAATAATGCCAGGATGAACTGTGTGATGTTAGGTTGTGAAGGTATGACTGCACACTACTCCCCCTTCATCCACACAATGCATTTAAAGAATAAGTTTAAAGCATGCATTCCTTCTCATGTTGGTTCCATTGTAGTATTAATTTCCCTTTTTTTAAAAAAATGTATTTCTTTTTCATTTAAATAAGTACATGTTAATATTTTCTTTTTCAAAAATACACATTTTAAATGTAGACTTATTTGGCCCACTTGCACTCCACGCATTTTAGTTTCGTATCGAAGCATTTCCTACAGGGATTCATGGAGAACTAAATTCCTTAAGCATTTCAATCCTGACTGGTATCAAGATGCTATTATTTTTTTTCTAAACGTTACAGCCGTGTGATTTTATATAATAAGCCAGCCTCAACTCAGTATCATGAGCAAATATTGTCTTTGGGTTCAAATGACTCTTCCTCCAGATCCCTTTATAACTTTGCAACTTGTCAGCTGAGCTTACTTTTGAGTGAGCTAAAGCCAGATGACCTGGGCAAAAATATCTAAGAAAAACAACTGCAAATATTTCACTGGAGCCTTCTTTCTTTCTTTCTTTCTTTCTTTCTTTCTTTCTTTCTTTCTTTCTTTCTTTCTTTCTTCCTTCCTTCCTTCCTTCCTTCCTTCCTTCCTTCCTTCCTTCCTTTTTCTTTCTTTCCCCTTCTTTCTTTCCTTCTTTCCTTCTTTCCTTCTTTCCTTCTTTCCTTCCTCCTCCTCCTCCTCCTCCAGTTTAAGCCTATTTCTCAGTGAACTACATTGCACCCCCACCCACCCTCCAAATCATAGATTCTCTCAGTCTTTGCATGCATAGCACAATTTCAATAGCACAAAATGCCTTGAAAATAGGAATCTCACATGGTACATTATAGAAGCTTGGATCAAAGTAACATCTCTTTGTATGAGCATAAGTAGCTTGCTTGGACTGAAGTGGAAGATTATGCAATAGACTTTTCAGCATCATTTGCAAGACTTACAGAGAATTACAATTTGCATTGGGTAAAGAAAGGCAAACAGGTTAACAAAAACTGAGTGGCCAAGTATGTTATGTCACTGCTGTCACTATTTCAGAAATGTAATTCTCACACACATAACTACCTCTACACAGAAATCCTTACTGATTCCCAAAAGAAAGTGGCTTCTATCCTGTTACATCATGTGAAGTAGAGAAAGAGGTGTAAGACCTTGAATCTTGATTTCATTATAAATAGGGCTAGCATTTGTTACATGGCAGTCACTGAAATTCTTTCATTATGGCTTCATTACTTTCCTACATAAACTTTCCTTAACAGAGCTTGTCCCTTGGAAATCTATTCATGCCAGTTTCTTGCCCAGATAATCAAAATAAGACTGGCAGCAAGGTTGGCTCACTGCATTATGTTATAAACCATGATTTACAATCTCAATGGCTGGGTCTGCAAATCACAATATACCAAATCAAACAAACAACGTTAGGGCTTAGCTTGGGAACCCATCCTCTCTGTTTCTCCACTGTTACTCAACGTGATGTATTGCTGTTGACAGAGTAAGGAAAACTGCACATTTTTTATTGTTACGGTATAAGGAAGAATTCAACACAAAACTGCCATCTTGCAACAGCTTGAGCCATTGTCACATCTAGTACTGTGCTAAGTGTCTACCATTATTGGCATTTGAAATTATACTTTTGTTCAGATATTCATGGGTAGAAGGGGGCAAAAAAAAAGGCCAGTGAAAATTATTTACCAAGGAAGGTTCCTATTAATATATCAGCCTATGTTCCATTAGGCAAAGTCTGATGTGTTAGGAAAAATTAAGATCCACAACCTACCATTCTATGAATTAGAACAGGATATAAATCAAAGCTCTTCTACAATTTTCATTTCCCATTAGATGAAGACAAATTGAAAAGCATTTCAAAAAATACACAAGCTTAAAGTTGTTTGGTTTGGTTTTAAATCACTTTCCCACTCCCACCCCCAAAATGAATTTTAAAATAAGACATCCTCCAACTTCATCCAATGGAGCCTCAGCGGAACATTCGCCACCCACAAAATCAATTACCATCCCGGACGTACATGCTGTAAGTTCCAATACTGTCAATTGTTTCTTAACAAAAGCCTGATGTTTTCTACCACCCAGCCTTTCCCGTTAATATGGGAATGCATCGGATTCCAGAGAGTGACCCAGTTATAGCAGTGTAGTTCATTTTGGCCAGTAGCATGTTAATGACCTATACTAATCAGATACGCCTTGCTGATAAACAACCATTTGAAACATGATGCCTGAAAATTGCTAATAGTTCTGTTTTCCAGATGCCACTGGACATCTGGAAATTCTCTGCATTTTGGCTTTTTGCTGCTCTGCAATGGTTCTCCCTTCTAAACAAAGACTCTAGACTTTGTAGAGTATACATTCCTCTTTTGCTATGTGTTCTCAGCAGGACATTGGGAGAAACACAGTTCAGTTCTTCTAGCATTTCTTTTCTGATGGACCAAATCAATGTCATAAGGAATACACACACACACACACACACACACACACACACACACAGCTTTGCTTGCAAAGGAAGTTTTGCATAAACCACCATATATTACATGTAAAAATGTCTGCTTCCTTCAAAAGATGGAATTCCAGGTTTGAATCCATTGGCTTCACTTAATTGATTTAATTAACCCAAAGTTGTTCATCAATCCTATAACTCAAAAGCTAAGATTTATTATTTCTCTTGCTTAGCCCAAGCCAGGAAACCCAACCTCCTTAGAAGGAAAAGATGTGCCAATCCTGTACAGATTGGCCAAGACATTCAAATTTAGGAAATTGGCATGTTAACCACAGAATAGTTGACCACTGATACCATCCAAAAGGTAGAGGCCAAGTAAAAGATATAAGAAGATGGAAGATTGAGAATAAAATGTTGGGATGGTTGAGAAGTTCAAGTATATCTGCAACCCATCATTGCAAAGGATGAGCAAAGGACTAGTTAACAATAGTTAATATTTCAAACCAATTGCCTTTCTCAAAAAGGTGGGGTGGTATCAGAAGATAAAGATTCTGCAAGAAATGGATGGGAGCTGGGAGAACTATATCCATGTGGTTGAGGGAGATTCATTAGAGAAGAACATGAGAAGCTGAAAAGATTCTTGGAACACAGGACTGGATATATGTTCCAAAGCCAAACTGGATAAGGATTCTTAGTGTAACTGGTAACCTCCTGTCTGCTTCACTTCCATAGGCCAAAATGATACGATCCAAAACCAGGAAAGCTTAGTGAATGTTCTCCTCCAACAAGACTTCTTGCCCCCCAAGTTGTTTAAGCAGAGATAGATTTCTTCCTACCTATGACTTCCTGAATGAGGAAGTCATTCAAAAGAAAAGTGAAAAGTGAAAGTCTTGGAACTGCTAGGCTTAGCCTGAAATTCCCATCTCTGTTTGATGGCTCTTAGGCCAAGAATGTCTTCTGTCAAGGTAGAATGTGTTTTCTTCTAATGATGAGATGCAGACCTGAACCTCTTCCCATCCTTTCTCCATAACAGAACAAGCTAGGTAAGTGAAACTTAAAACAAAAATACAGAAGGCTTTGGAGTAGGTGAGTTTTAGATAACATATGGGACAGAGAAGGAATTCTAATTTTCATGGTGGTTGGGAGGTTAATTCAGGTTTTCTCAGAAGAGCAGAGCTGTTCCCTGATTTTGGAGGGAAACAGATTGGTTTATTTCTCAGCCAAATTGATATGAGTTGGAGGGAGCTCACCCATCTCTAAAAAGAAAAATACAGACAGATTTTTAATTTACGTTTCTGCAGATAGCAGCTGTTATTCTTCAGGAAAGATCCTAACAGAAAGCACACCACTGTTTATGTAAAATTGACACTGCCTAATTCAATATATCTGCTCTATCCATTCATCTGATTTAGCCAAGGAGGAAAAGGTGAACAGGGAATTCCCTGCCTTGGAAAGCTTTCAGCTACAGACTAGTTTTAATACAGTCCAATCAAACAGATCTGTTTAAATTCATCTCATGGATTTGGGTTCGCCTACTGGGTTAGAAATATTTTTTTCTTTGTTTTACTATAGAATACAGTACTTAAAAGTGCAAAGCTATCTGCAGATCCTGTCCCTGGGAATAAGTCCCTTTTAACTCACAGCAAAATGTGCTGTTAAAGTATTTTGGGGTATAGCACAGGAGCATAAAATCTAATAACACTAAATTTAATCTTATTTTTCGAACAGCGGGACGTTCAGAGGATAGTTATTAAGGCAGATCTGTTCTGTAATAAAACAGAAGTCAGCATAAATAAAATAAAATCAATTCTGAGTCACATGCTATAAAGATCAAGGCATTTTTGTCCCATTCAGTAACTTTGTTGGGATTTATATTATGCACTAGTGGATCAGAAATAGCTGTTATCTATTTCTGTGGGGAGAGGGGATAATAAATACGGTTAGCTTGATCTGGCAGGAAAACAAAGCAAGATGTTCTGGCCTGAAAAACATTTCCAAAATTCACAATCAGACAATACCTTTGGGATCTGAATGAATGAATGAATGAATGAATGAATGAATGAATGAATGAATCAATCAATCAATCAATCAATCAATCAATCAATCAATCAATCGGAAAGCATATGTGGTCACCAGATCTGATCTTCAGGCAAAAGGTGGAATGGGTTGGAGAAGCATGGAGAACAGTTATGAACAAGTTCCACCCATAGATTTGTATAGTTCCCACCCTGATGATGTTCAAAACATCATTGAAAACTATTTTTGCAGGCCTTGGGACATAGTGATGGTTCAGCCACATAGCTTATTTTATTGTTATTCAGAGTCTGTGTTCTGGGCACTTATGATCTGTTTTTCCTTTACATTGCTCTTTTTTTTTAATATAAGGGCCCAGAGTCACCTGAAGTCAGGTGGCTAAATTAAATAGACAAACAAATAAATGTCTGACTTGATACTGACCTTATGACATCTTCAAGGTTAGATTTCTTAAAATTGTCCATGGATAAATAGGTTAAATTCCATTGGTTATCATGGTACAGGACTATAATGGGTGAATTCCCATTTTTGAACATATTACCTCCAGTTCTGAAAATATAATGTAGAAATGAACATGAAAATCTGTATGCATTTTGTGCTTTCTTTTTTAACTACAGTAACAGGTACAGAAACAGATTGAGATGAATTTTAAGATTTAGTGAGAAACCAAAAACTGAGCAAAAACATTGACACCTTCACCCACCTCTACTCATATATAGAATAATGACATTAAAATTTTTCACTTTTGGTTTCTTTATTTTCTCATTTTTTAAAATATGTAATTTGGTTTGTCAACCTTGACTTTTTTGAAAGAAAAAAATGAACATATGTGCATATATTGGTGCACAATACTCCAAAGTTATGTATTTTTGCTTGCAGTTTTGCTTTAAGTACAGAGGTTTTGTAACTACTTTCCTTAAGATAATGCATGTTATAGACTTTAAAAGATTCTACAGACTTTTCCCTAATATGCTTAAAAAAATTATTGGAGTTACTGCACTGCAAAATTCCAAGAAAGCAAATTCTGAATATTAAACTAGTTATAAGTTTTGAACTAAGTATTAGTACAGAAATGCAAAATTAGGCAAGAAGTCCTCTCCATCAGTAATAGAGATCCTTTGCAGAAATGATCACGAGAAATCAAAAAGAATTTCTTAATTGGGTTTTTTTCATCAGTCAGGATAAAACCAGTAGGCTGGCAAGAAAGTCAGCATCTTTAGGCATGTTACCTGTTCCGTTTTGAATCTGTACCCATGCATCTTTGTATATATCTCCACTGACATTGAAGGATAACCCTTGATGTAGCAGATGAACTGGGCTCCAGTGCACAAATTCCTACTTTATAATAAATCTGTTAGGTGTCAGAGTGCCAGAAGACTTTTCAAAAATAACATATCTTTTTCTAGTCATCCCATGCTTCCTTTTCTTTCCTCCCAATCCTCTCTGTACTTTATTTATGCTACTTTAATTCATGAATTTATTTTTTGATTCCTATTGACATTTTTCCACATATTCCCTCAATATCAAGATTTTGGAATAGTCCAGTGTCCAACTGGTGTACTGCATTCAGCTCGTGATTGCCACCCAAACCCACTTCCCTACAACCAGGGGAAATCCTCTGTTTAGATGGCCATAGTCCAGTACTTGGGTGGGGAACCTGAGGTTCTGAGCCATATGTTGTCTCCAATTCTTCTTCTTGAAAGCCTTAGAGGCCTCTCTGATCATTGGTGCTGAAGATTGATGGCACCTTGAGGTAGGAAACACATTATTATAGAAACACTTTAATATTACCACAATTTATAGGATGTTCAGATCCAGGAAGGCTTCCAAATCATATAAAAATAAAAAGAATAAGAAAGAAAACATAACAAAAATCCCAAACCTATAACAACAGTACACCTACTTGTCCATTAACAGCCCCCCAAACACAGCTGTAACAGCAACAGTTGCATACAGCAAAGGAAGAACACACCATTGTATCAGTCCCCAAAGGCTTTCTAGAACCGCAAGCTCTTGGTGGCTTTCCTGAATGCTAAGAGGATTGGTGCTAACCAGCTCTCAGCCAGAGCACTATACCAGAGGAGAGATGTAGCAACAGAAAGGGCACACCCTTACAGTTCCTGTGGATGATAATCCTTCAAAGATGGAAGTCAAAGTGTGCCTTCCTACTAGACCTTATAAGATGGTCAGAAACC
The DNA here is from genome assembly GCF_059951505.1 of Python bivittatus. Classification (NCBI taxonomy): domain Eukaryota; kingdom Metazoa; phylum Chordata; class Lepidosauria; order Squamata; family Pythonidae; genus Python; species Python bivittatus. The sequence goes on along the minus strand of NW_028277037.1, from coordinate 5,764,717 downwards.
ACTGTGAGAAGATGCTCCCAGAGGTATCCAGGTCCTGAACCACGGAGGTCTTGATTTCCACCCAGAAGAGCATTAGCAATTAGCACAACTCTTGCAGTAGTGGCACTACTCAGGCACTCTTAATTATTTGAGCCCTGTAGTCTTGACCAGCTGTAGCCTCCAGGTGGTCTTCAAGGGCAGCCCTACATAGAATGAATTGTAGAGTGCAGAGTAGGCATGAGCTTTTAAAGAACCAAGGAACCCTCCCTCCTAAAAATGTAGGAGGAGATTGGGAAATCAAACCTCCTCCACATTCATGATGGTGTCTGGACATTTTGCAATATGCCGTCCATTGTGACTCTCACCCAGCTCAGAACAAGCAAAGCCTTCGATCAACAAAACATTGCCTAACCCTGTTTAAATGGAAAAGAATTAAAGCATCTGAGGCCTGACTATGTATACAGTATGTCTGAATCACTATGTATATGTCTGAATCACTCGTCCTGCTTAGTGGATTTTTATGACTAAAAATAGAATCTCAACTCATGGGTCATCCCTGTTCACTATCCTGCTCTTCCTGTTTTGAGAAGTCTAAAGTAAAACTTAAGTATTCATTCAAATGAATTTTGAACCCTCATTCCGAATTGGGAATCCCAGATTATCAGTGTTTCTTTTCTTTTCATGTTTGAACCAACAAATACTACAAAGGGGGAAAAAAACAACAACAGCATACTGAAGCAAAAAAATGAAAAGTAAAATGCATGCAAAAGGAACATTTAGGAGTGTATCTAAATATATTTCAGTAATCTTCAGGAAAGATATAGAATTTTAAAAATTAATGTTCAATATTTCTCTCCAATGAGGTATTTATATAGATGGAGGTAATTTATTAGGAATTACTTTGTTGATAGGTAAAGCATCAAGGAAAAAAATCTGAATAAAACGATCATTAACTAAAGGACTTTTCAAGTTTCTTTGCTATTGTATAAATTTGTCATCAGCGCTATTTCCCTCATTTTAAATACCACTCATGCAAAGAAAAATATACTTTAATTTTCCAATGTTTTGCCAAATCTGGCAGGTAATCATTAACTGTGAAACAATTTCTTATGTTGTACAGCTTTATACGTCTTGGGGGAAATGGGTAACTATCCACACTAGAATTATTAACTAAACGTAGATAAATATTTTCTTCTAATTTCTTTTTTTTTTTTTAATTCAGCCAAAGTGAGTTATTTAATGGATATCACCACCAGAGATGCTAATAAGTACCAGTTTAATTACAATCCTCCAACACAGTCTAGAAAGATTATAAACTGTAATTTTGAGAGAGTATATTATGTCTGTGAATGATTATCACCACTTTTTGAGAAGCCATCAACATGGATTGAAAGGAAAATTTAGTCCAAAAAGACTCCAAGGTGACTCACCAAGTTCAAATTTCCTTTTTCCCATATTTTTTACAAGACATTGAAGAGTTTCTTGTATTTGCTAAAGCACGGCTTTTAAGAGGTTCTTCTAATTTTAAAGGAAGTGGCTAAATGCAGGTTCTTCAAATGTAATTATAGATACTTCTAACATTCTTGAAACTCATATGGTGCCACGGAAACAATGGTGCCACATGTCTCAAAACTAGGTTAGCAGTTCTTAGGCAAGATCCAAAGTTCTGACCACAGCTTTACTTCTACCAAGTTTTAGCCAAATGTATGTAGAGCTTTTATTCACACCTTCTTGCTCAACAACACAAGGAGGATGGGAATGAAATGAAGGTGGTGGTGTTTGATGCAGGAACTTTACAGGTAAAGCCAAAGCATACATTATCACACCATTCCTCCATACTAGTTTGAATTTTCTGAAGAAGACTACTGAAGTCCTGGCTGAATCCATACATTGGTGTGCCTGATACAGAGACGTAAACACTACATGCCTCTTCGTTGATGCACCAGTTGAAGGCCTTTAAATGTTGCCTTCACTGCATAGTTTGTCAGCCAACAAGAAATAAGGCCAGGCAAGCAGAAACCCCAAAGGTGAACAAAATTCAGTTGAAAGAAACTTTGGAAGCTTAACTCCTTGGGATATAATGGCACAACAATTCTATTTTCTTCTGCTTGTTTGTTTGCTTGTTGTACCTTAGTGATCATTTTGGATCATCCAATGTCGTCTTAAAGAGCTAGGTAAACCGTGCAAACTAGAAAGCTTACCCAAAGTATAATTTATTCTTTCATTACAAAACTGATTATCACACCAGATTGACTCAAAAGCTTTTCTTTTTCCTTCTCTTGGGCTCTCTTTCAAGAAAAATCTGGCTGCCTTTATGTGAAAATAAGCTAAAGCTGCATCACAAATTGCATCAGATTGGATCCAATTTACAACTGTGGATAGAACTTGTCATTTGAATGTAACATTTTCAACTGAAAACCCTCAACTGAATATTTACTTTTCTATATGCCACTGTGGAGACCTTGAGAAATCTGTAAACAGCATTAAGTTTCTTCTTAATATAGTTATATAGTCTCATATCATTTCCTTTCTAGGCGGTACATTGTATTTGTTTTATACCATTTGGGTCAGTGGGTGCCATCTGTGCAGATGTGAGCCATGATTTTTCTCTTCTTTAAAAAATGACAAATACAAGAGTTCTAAAAATGTAACATCGATTCAGGCAGGTTTTTCATTTCATACTATGGGATCCACCAGCAGCCATTTGCAAGCTATACAGTGTGTTGTGTAACATCCATTTCACCCAAACCCAATTATTCTTAGATGATGTTACCAATCATTGGACATCTTCATTTCACCAATGTGATTAACTTGGTGAAAATCTGGAGGTAACCTGACCTAACTTACCTTATTTGGTGTTTCTCATCCATAATGGACAAGTGTTGTGTTTTCAGAGCCTACTGGCACTCTGGGTAAGCAAGTGTGTGCTATGGACTTCTTGGATTCATTACTTCCATTTCTTAAACACTTCTCATCATTCTTAGCCACCTTTAGGTATTCCTATAACTTTATAGAACATACTGATATGATGACAACATAATTCCAAATAATATTGGAAGGATCACTCAAACTAGATCCAAAACTAAATTTAACATAAAATGTTGAAAGTTTGGCAGGAATGTCAACAGTCTTCAGGGATAAAGCCTTCCATCTTTCACAGCCGAAGTAAAGGGAAGAACTACGTGTTAGAAAGAAGTATGTCGTTAACTTTACCAAAACTCCTTCACAATTAATTAAGCTGTCATGTTCTGAGAAAAATGCCCACTCTGAGAGTTATAAGAACAGAATATTGCTGTATGCAAGGATAATACCTTGCCTTAATCTTCCAGCAATGAGTTTTAAAGCTAAAGCATAGGCAAACACTGAAATTAAATTATTCAATTTTATTCACAATAGAAATGACGAGAAAATATTTCATTTTTTAAAATGTTATAGAGTTCAAGTTGCACAAAGCACATGTCAAGCCCAAAGAGGTTAAGCAGCAAAGCAATGTTTATGAAATAGGAAAGATGAATTGTCCAATGAGTTGCTTATAAGGTTCAGGTTCAGGTTCCTATCTAAAAGCCTGCAAGACAAAACTGTTACTCTCATTGTTTCAGCACCACCAAAATAGTCCAGACAGAATCTTTTATATAGGAGGCCTAACTCCCAATCAAGCCCAGCTAGTGCTAATCATCATGAATTAGGAAGCAGATCCATCCAGGAAGAGCTTTTGATTTCCCATGGTGACCACCTTGAATTGTGGATTTCTTCCTCCTTATGAAGCCTAACTTTTCAATTTAGCCTTTAGAATTCCTTAAAATTTGCATTGTACAATAAGATTTTAATGAGTTATCTTTAATGCTACTCTGGAGATCTATATAGAACCTTAGAACCTCTAGGATAATTCATGAAAGCGGAACTTTTAATGAAAGATTTCAAATGCTTCTTCCCAGTTTTCTTACCACCTAGACTAGGTTGCCATTGATGAGATATTTGCTGGCAGGCTAGCTTTCTGCTCCTGATTATTTTTCCCATTCATTCCTTTCACAATGTTCTCCTTATCTCTCATGGATTTGGAGGTTGTGTCATTTCAGTGGGCCATAGCATAGAGAAGTAGAGATGATGGGATCTTTGAGATCAGACACAGCAAGCCTGTCACTCCTCCTTGATGACTCATCTGAAGTGGACATGACGGTGAGAATGTGGCCTCTCGGGTAGGGCTATCATACCATAAAAACTATTGTATGTGGGCTGCAATGATACAGGTAGCCATGAGATGGCATGAAACAGATACAGAAAATTCTCACTCTATCCTGACATGTAGAGGTCATCTAGATTTTAGCAGCCAAGATATGTAGCCCTACCTGAGAGTTGTGCAGTGATTATATCCTAGAATGGGACCACAAAAGTTTCCTACCTTAAATCATGTGAAAGTGCTACAGGACAAAGGAAATTATGCTTAAAACAAAGAGAAGTCGGAGAAACAAAAGGTCGCCAAAACCAATTTAAACCATGTGGTTTGTTGACAAGTCCTGCAGATGCTCTTCAATTTCCAAACAAAATTCAAGAATTAAAGAGTGGTCACCGCAACCACTACAATGTGTTCAATTCAGTTTTACTACATTAGTGAAATTTCGTTTTCTGCATACTCTTTCAATTCAGTTCAAGATCTCATAGATACTGGAGGGAATTCAAAACCATGAATTGAGTACCTTCAATGAGCCCCTTTAACTCCAAGTCTTTTCTCCTTTGATAGTTCCCTTCACATCCTTCATATAAGTCAGGGGTAGGAAAGTCAAAGGCCACTTTTTCTTAAGATTAATAGGTAGTGCTTCACATATCAGAAGCCCTACCAAGATGGAAGGCAGACAGACCAAGAGAGAACATTCTTGATCTTTTTCTTCCTCTTTCTGACTCTCTCTGTCTCGCATTTTCATTTCCACAACCACCAACAACACTGACTACATACAGTAAGGAGAGATTTTTCCTTGCCAGCTTGCTAAATTTCTAGCTAGAGGACTTAAAGTCAAGATGGTGGCCACAACTATGACATCAAAGCCCTGCCTCTTTTTAAAATTGCATCACTCATTTTCATGAGGTAGGGCTTCAATTGCATTGTTGTGGCCATTTTGACTTTTTTGACTCCCACCACCCATGGATACCCCTGCTTTTGAAAGAAGATGACAGTAGCTCTAAAACCACAGCAAGCAAAGGCTTAGGATAAGGGATGGTTCTCAGGAAAGACAATCTGGTACCATTCCAGCAGCAAGTGGCAACTGTTTTTATTCCTCCAGATTTTTGCTTTTATTATTATTTTTGAGATTGCTTTTACTGATTGTGTACCAATATTACTGTGGCAGGGAACCATTTTGAAACGTTGCTTCAGAAATCACCATGGGCTCTGTCTTGTTCAATTGCAGTGCAATCCCTGATCCTACCAAGGATTTAAGGGTACGTGCTTAGAAATGTGAGCCAATTCAGATTTTGGAAATTACCAGAGAGAAACACAGTGGTAATAAAAAGTAGAGGGCCAGACTGAAAAAATGTTTCATCTCTTTTGATGCTAATGAAGTTTGCTACAGGATCCCATCCCTTGCAGTTAGTGAATGAAGCTTTTCTACAGGCATAAAGTATGTCTTCATAATCTCATTTTGTGTTGGCAAGAGGAACAGAAGAAAGAACAGGTAACATTGTTCCACAAGGACTTAGGTATTCTCCTTGCCATCATAAAGAAATAGCAGAGCTTCTGTTACACAATTAGATTTTTATAATGATTAGCCTAATAGAGTTGATGGGTTAATCAATGCTGGTCTTGTGAGCCCAGCCAAACTAGGATTTGCATGTATGTAGAGTCAGTGAAAAGCATTCTCAGGCAGCTTTTGTTGATATCATTTATTTTTAGTGTATGTTGCTGGGTTTGAAAGCTGTCTTAGGCCTCATTAAATCATATTCCAGACACCATGGAGCATCTTACACAAACTTACATTGTCATTTCCATCCTCCTCACTGCCAACAGCTGTTTTGGGTTTAAGTTATTCATGTGGACATGGGAATGAAGGAGAAAAAGAGAAACTGCTCCAGACAGTACAAAGGCAATTTGCTCTCAAGGTTTAGCTCAGAATATTAAAGTTTAGATTAGATTAGATGCCAGTTTGCCTGCTACAAAAGAGAGAAGATTACATGTAACAGTAAACAGCTTCTTTGGAGTATTAAAAAGCTGAGTTTTACAGGTCCAGTAGGGTACATTTTCTGAAGCAAGTCTTGAGGCAGCAAAAGTTCAGCTTACAAAATTTGCTTTTATTAGAAATGCATGACCAGCCTTAATAGGATGGCAGGCAAGCAGCGCACAGTTAATCAGATGGTTACTTCAATCCAGTGATGAAAGAAGATGTACAAATTTAAATCTAGAGGATAAGGCAAGTACCTCTGTTCCATCTAAAACAAGGAAGTTCAGAAGTACCCCACAACCAAATGTATCACTTTCAAGGCAGATTATGAGCTCTCTTAAACTTGGCCCTGTTTTTGTTTTTGTTTTCCAGATTGAGAGCAAATCATCTAATCCAGTTGGGCCAGAAGCCTGGTTAATTTTAGTTGTAATCATCATAACTGCCAAGATGGTACGTAATCCTAATCTGATCCTATAATTCTAACTGATCCATAGTTTGGTAAATGAGAGTTAGGGTAAAAAAAGGTGGGCATATAGCAGTATTGATCATGAATAAATAGATTAAAGACAGTACCTACCATCAACTCTAAAATTCTGCCATTATCTTGAACACCATTTCCCTAGTCACAGAGTTTCCTTTCCCAGAGTATATTTTAATAGCAAAACCTTCTTTAAGGGAGACTGCTATTTATTCCAAGACTGTCCTGAGCTAGTACAGAGACTTGTGTTTAACACTGAATTAGTGCCATGAGACTTGCAGAACATTTTGATAAAAGACACACTTGAGTCCTTGGTGAATTTGAACTGAAACAGAATGTCAAATGAGTTTTAGGTCCTGGAATTCTCATTACCTCCATGTGTAATCACATATAACCTCCCTGCAACACATACACACACACACACACACAGAGAGAGAGAGAGAGAGAGATCCATATTATATGCACCTAAGCTTTGCTTTCTTTGCATGAATGCCAATAAACCACTCCAGCTACGATTTACCAAAAATTAAAGGAAATCATGTAGGTAGAAGTCATGCATGTTATTTTATGTTATCCATTATGGCCTAATGGATTCCTTTTTTTTTTCCAAAGGAAAACATACTTTTTCTCAAAGAATTATGAACCTTTCTAAAGGCGATTGAACATTTCTACTATAAACATTCTGCCCCCCCTCTTCCAAACATGCAGTGTTTTTAGGATGAAACTTCCTAATGGTGTGTTGTATGAAGATTTCTTGTGTCTAATCTCCTTGCAATTAGTTTTAATGGGTGGCCTGGAATTCTCTGAGAGTAACAGAAAAAACTCTGTATCCATATTCAAGTAGTGCCCACTTACCATCCGCAACTGGGACCAGCAACTCAGTTGCTAAGTGATGCAGGCATTCAGTGAAACATCACATGACTGCATCCAACTTACAACATCACTTCCACTGTGGTTGTTAAGTGAATCACTTGCAGTCATTAAGCACAACTTCACGTGACCGCAACTTGTGACTTACTGCCAGCTTCCCCAATGACTTTGCTTGTCAGAAACCAGCTGTGAAAGTTGCAAATGGTGATCACGTGACTGTGGGAATCTGGAAAAGCAGTAACTAAGTAAGTAATCAGAAAGTAAGACCAGTAATAAATCTACTTTTTCTGTACTGTTGTAAGTTCGAACAGTCACTGAACGAGGCAATTGTTAACCAAGGACTACCTGTATATCTCTGTCAACCTAAATTCTAACCTGAAAGCCCAAAATATCATACCTTCCTTCATAGGGAAGTTGCTCTTAATCATTTTGGTTGAATTTTAGTCCTTCCTTCCTTCCTTCCTTCCTTCCTTCCTTCCTTCCTTCCTTCCTTCCTTCCTTCCTTCCTTCCTTCCTTCCTTCCCTCCCTCCCTCCCTCCCTCCCTCCTTCCTTCCTTCCTTCCTTCCTTCCTTCCTTCCTTCCTTCCTTCCTTCCTTCCTTCCTTCCTTCCTTCCGGAAATGTAGTTAACAGAACTATGGACAGTTCTTCAACATCTCACCCAAAAGATTTTCATAATCAGATGATATATTGCCTGTTTTGTTTTCTAATGATTTGTAGTATAGAATTGGCCTCCTTTACAACAGTGTATGGCTGTTCCTCGCAATCTGTTTTGAATAGTTATTTATTTGTTTTTATTTATTTATTTATTTAATTTACTTATTCAAAATATATGGCTGCCTGGCTCACATTTGCAACTCTGGACAGCTAGAAAATGTTTTACTACTCTGAATAAATTGCTCCTATCAGCGAATTTGGCTGTGCAATTGCTCACTCCTAATTCCAGATCATTTGTAAACAAATGAAAAAGAACTGGTTCCAACCATTGTCCCTGGGGAACTCTTCTTGGAATATTCTCCAGTTTGAAAATTGTCCACTTATTCCTAATTTAAGGTTTAACCCGTTTTCTGAGAAGGAAAGGGGAAAAAAATAAGAAGGCGGTGGTAAACCACTTCCTTAACAGTGCCAGAAAATGGCATGGGTGAAGTCAACAGGTGATGAGCTGAAGATGAAAGCATCCTTGCCTTTACTTTATCAGTCTACTTGTCCCCTTATCCCAGGACTGCTAAATTTGTGTAGCCTTTGGTGAAAGACTTGCTCCAGTCCTGGGGTATCTATATACACACTACTGATTTTTAATGTACAGTACTGAGTTAATGGTTGGGTTTTATATGTGTATTTTGCTTAATTGTTGTAAGCCACCTTTAGAGCTTACATAAGCAGAAAGGGAAAGTATCTATTGAATGATATGTATGGATGTACCCAGAATAAAAATGAGCATCTCCAGAGTGGGTGGGGCCAAATTTCAGCCCCTATTTTGCATATTCAGAGCAAAATGGGTGCTGGAAGTTACACCCCTAGGAGGAACGCATGATGCTCCTTGAAAAGTCCCTTAATTCCACCAACAGTTGTGTGGGTTTTTCTCAACAGGGAAGGAGTAAAGGATCAAAGGTGATTATTTGAGCCTCTTCGTGGCTAAATGTGCCAATTTCAGTCCTTAAACTCCCACCAAACAAAAGAATCCAAAAATAACTACCCCGCCCTCTCAGCTTATATTACAATTTTGCCCGCTACACCTTCTGTAATGTTCAGGTAGGCTAGAAAGTCAAAATGTGGCTCTTACCTGGAAAAAGCTCCTCATCTCCTGCCTTAAACTTTATTCAAAAGCAGTGTTTTCTCAATCTCATCAACTTTAAGATGTATGGACTTCAACTCCCAGAATCCCCCAGCCCACATGGCTGGCTAGGGAATTCTGGGAGTTGAAGTCCACACATCTTAAAGTTGATGAGATTGAGAAACACTGCTCTAAAGGGTAATATAGAATAAGCTTTGAATAACACACACCGTTTATCTAGTACCCTTTATCTAATTATTTTAAACAGAATTAAACAAAACCCCTTCAAAAAACATCTCTCTCTACCCCCTTTTACCTTCTCCCAAATGTCCATTACACACACACACATACAAACACCCCTTTTTTCACTGTCCTTCCATGCCATCAGAGGTCTTTGTTCCCATTTCTCAGTTGCATCACAGATGTCTCCACAATGCCATCTACTACGTTCCTTTTCATCTTAAAGAATTATCCTTCCCAGCTCCCAGACCAGACCTTTCTCCATCTCCATTTTGGCTGTAAATAAGTAAATAAACCTCCCTTGTCTCTCCTTCCTTAGCTTCATCTTTCCACCACATTCTCATGGTCCTTTTCTTTCTAGACTCCCACAGCACTTCTCCACTGGACCCTCCCTTTCATTTTCACAGAGCCATCCCCTATCTGACTAATCTTCACTTTCTTTTAAGCTTAGATTGTCTCTCCTGCTCCTCTCATTGACTTTGGTGTCCGCATCATGCAGGGCTTTCACTACCAGAATTTTTCATATCACAGGAGGCTCTGTAGCATGGCTGGCAGATGCCTAAACTTTAAAACCTGGCAGCTACTATTTCCCTCTTCTAATCACCCCAAGCAATTTACTAGAGCGATTTGGGACATTGCGTACCACAATGAGATGCTCTCATCTTCCCACTCATAATGACTTCCTCCCAAAGGAGTATTGCAAATAAAAAAGATCAGTGCTTTTTAGGCCACCATTTATGTGTTATGTGCAGATTGACACAATCTAAACCAGCTAGTGCGCTATTCTAAGAAGAAAATCAAGAAAAAGAAAACACACTAATGCTGTATATGCTCACTGAAACTTAATGACGCTAATCCCAAGTGAATAAGGTTTTCAGATGTGCAGAATAATTCTATGCACATTGACTTTTCAGTAACACCACTTTTCTTTTTTCCAAAGGACTTGACTTCCATGGTTGTTTTATTGTTGGAGCCCATCATGAAAAACTAAAAACGCATGTAATAGAATATAAAAAGTAGTTTATTTTTCCATGCTTTTGCTGTTCTAAGCCACCAGGAAGAATCATAAACTTAACTCTAACTCTATCCCTAATCAGCAAATTAACCAATGAAATTCATCAGATATAAACAGCCATTCGAGTTAATCTTAGAGCTTATGTGGTTCAAACTCCTCTATGGTACCCGAAATTGAATTCTTAAGCCATTGTGTTTTATACAGTGCAAGTATACATTGCTTCTTGGTGGTCTTGAAAGCCTGACAGTGTTTCTTCTCATATCCGAAGATATAAAGATGGGGCAATCTTGAGTTTCTGTCTCACATATTCCTGTTTCAAGCTGCTGTTTTCTCAACCGTTAGCACATATGTTCTTCAAGGCCCTTCCCATATTCTGCTGCAAATATATATTGAAAATATCTCCCCTGTGGAGTGGTGAAGTCACGGAACCTCTAGTACGAGGGCATGGCATAAGATAACATCTCTATTTCTCTAGTCTAAGAACTCAAATAAGGAAGGTGTACACTAGTCATAGATTGTCCCTAACTAATAAATAAACAAATAATAACTAGAGGCTCACAGGTTTTGCACCAGCTATTTTTAAGAACAGAGTAGCGGAGAAGATAGGCTTCTTCCCTTCTTCATTGGTTTCTTCTGTGGTAGTAGTTTGTGGAACATTTTGAATCTTCCTTAAAGAAAAGGGAGTGATTTAAACTTTAAAGAGAGGAAACCAGACCACTACCAAGGCACTGAGAGAAAACAGCAGATATACAAGATGCCAAACAATCTTGAATAAGCAAGGGTTGGCAGAGAAATGTGTAGCGAATGAACCTTGGATGGTAAGCAGTTCCTCTACGGCAAACGGCCATCATGGAGGCCTCAAAGAGGCTGTGTACAACTCTGGTCAAAGGCTGCACATGGATCTTATAAAGCTTACCACCTGGCTCTCATATTACCATAAGTGCTTATGGAATAAACATGAGAAACCAGGCTGTGAGCCAGCTGAAGACAGGTTTCCACTGCCTTCAACAGGGCAGCACTCCGAAAAGAAATTCTACCCTTAAATGGTTTACTGGAGACAGATAAATTTGTTCAACCTGCTTCTGCCGCATAGTATCATTGAAGCAAGTGGGCCAGTCTTAAGTGGCTGACTTTCCCCAGTGGCATGGAAGATACGCTTTCAGCATGAAGCAGAAAATGATTTTACAGGCAGAGTATATGCATAATGCTTCTGAATAATAGGCATGCCCTACCATTTCTTCAAAGGAACATTTTAAAAATCCAAATGTTACAGGGCTATTGTGCTGTAGATTATCACACTGTAAAAGTGCAAAGCTACATGAAAGGAGTTTTCATGTTTCTCCCAAATGACTTACTATCATATTCACCTTCTTATAGTACCACATTTCTTCCTCCCCTGTAATATTTTTCTCATTCAATTGAATAGAGTTGCCTAAGAGCCTGGCTGTTCATACTTGAAGAAAGTATTCTAGGCTGAAGATTTTAAAAAAGGACAGCTTCCTGGGCCTGATTATACCTTTTCCGTTTTTGATTTTTAAATATAATGATGACCTCTTGAGCCGAAATATGGAGGCTACATTTATGACACCCTTAAGTCTTACATCGGTTGGAGTGACCAAAAACCTGAAAGTCACCAGTCTTCTAGAATGGCAGTGAAAACAGTAGGCATCTTCTTAATAAGAAGAAAACCCAAAACCCTGATTTTTTTTTTTCCTCAGTTGAATTTAGAAGAAGCCTTGGAAAGTCCACTGTGCAGCTCTTTCCAATGAGCATTTTCTGTTGAAAGTAGAATTGCAGAGGTAGAAGGGGCTTGTGTAGGCTACTAAATCCAAATCCTTGCTTGGTGCAGAAATCCAGACAAAACACTCCTGACAGATGTTTGCTTGCCTGAACACCTCCAGTGAAGGAAGCCCACCAACTTTCTGAGCAACACAATTAAACTGCTCCTACAGTTAAGAAGTTTTTTGTTTTTATTTTCCCCTTAACATTCATGTGGCATCTACCTTCCTGTACCCTTGATTGCAGCTATTTAGAGCTGAAGCAGGAAACATGCTTCAGATCTGAAATGGGTGTTTGAACCCAGAAAAAGGCACAGCCTCTTGATAGGCAAAGTGGGCATGTCCAGACTGGATACAAAGCACTTTTCCTGCTTCATATTCAAATAATGCATAGCTCTACTTCAATCCATTATTCCATGTCCTGCACTCTAGTATGAGAGAGAACATGTCTTGACCTTCTTTTGTATAACATCCTTTTAGGTCTTTGAAGATTTGCTATCATATCCCCACCCCACCTCCTCAGTCTTGTCCTCTCAAGGCTAAGTCCCTTCCATCTCTCTTGATAGAAGTTAGTTTTTAATCCCCTAACCATCCTCGTTGGCTTTTTCTGATCCTGTCCCAGTTTGTCTGAGACCTTCTTAAAATGTAGTTCCCTGAACTGGACACAGTATTTGAGCTTTCTGACCCAAGCAGAACATAATGGAATGATTGCATCCTGTGATTTGGAAATTATATTTCAGTTAATGGAGCTTGAAAATTGCATTTGTCTTTTAAGTAGAAAGATAACACCACTGGCCCATGTTCAATTTGAAGTCAAATATTATTCCAGATCTTTTTCACAAGATCCGTTATCAAACCAGATAGCCTCCATCTTTTACCTGTTCATTTGGTTTTATTTCCCTAAGTAAAGTACATTGAATTTGTCCATATTATATTGTATTCTCTTTAACAATTTTTATTAACATTTAAAAATACACAGATAAAAAACTAACACAAACTAAGAAAAATATAAAAAGAAAAAAAAAAGGAAGAATAAAAAGGGGAAAGGGGAAAAAAGAAAAAAATATAAAGAAAAAAGAATATATAAAGAAATGATTTCCCCCTTCATCAAGACAAGCACAAACAATTTCAGTAACTTATTACCTTCTCTAACATTTCAACCAAAGATCTCTTTATCCCATATCTCATCTTTTATTTATTAGTCTTAATCAGCAAAAGTCCATTAAGAGTTACCAGAAATAACAATATATATAAAATTTAAAAAGTAAATCACTTTCCTTTCCTTTCCTTTCCTTTCCTTTCCTTTCCTTTCCTTTCCTTTCCTTTCCTTTCCTTTCCTTTCCTTATTTTACTTTTTACTTTCCTTTCCTTTCCTTTCCTTTCCTTTCCTTTCCTTTCCTTTCCTTTACTTTACTTTACTTTACTTTACTTTACTTTACTTTACTTTACTTTCCATAGTAACTTATCATTTTCTGTAAAAATACAACAAAAATCTCTTCTTCCCATATTTTATCTTATATCTATAAGCAAAAGCTCGTTGTTCAGACTTCTCTTCTCTTCTCTTCTCTTCTCTTCTCTTCTCTTCTCTTCTCTTCTCTTCTCTTCTCTTCTCTTCTCTTCTCTTCTCTTCTCTTCTCTTCTCTTCTCTTCTCTCCTCTCCTCTCCTCTCCTCTCCTCTCCTCTCCTCTCCTCTCCTCTCCTCTTTTCCCCATATCTTATCTAATAGCAAATCTTTAAGGTTTCATGATTCAGTCTTGGTCAAGAAAAATCCATTAGAAGAAAAAAACATCATAAATTTTAACTTTGATTGGACAAACTACTTTATAATCCTTCTTTTTGGTTTTAAAAGCCTCGAAGTTTATTCCTTTTAAGTAATGTTCTAAAACCTGATTTCTTTTCATTCTCTCTTTATATTCTCTCAGAAACTTCTTCATAAGTGTAACACATCTCTTTTTTAAGTTCAAAATAAGAAAGTTGTCCAAGTCGCTCTTCTGCACTGAAATCACATATCCAATCACTCTTCTGATTTATTATTTGTATGTCCCTTTTAGCCATTAAAACATCAGCCAGTTTCATTTGTAAGTCTTGTATAGTACATTCTTGTATTCTATCATTTTAAAATCCATATCAAACCAGCCTGATTCTCAGTTGTATCCTCTGCTATCTCCTCTTTTAAACTCACTTTTATTGTAGCAGACAGTCTTAAGAGAAAGCTCTGAGTACATTGTTGCCAAATATTCTTGAAATCTTCCAGAGTTAAAATACTTTTCTCCATTCTGTAGTAGTGGATTTTCTCCTTTAACTGTAATCTTTAGTTCTTTCTGATTGCCTCTAGTAACCAGCCTTCAAGGTCTCCTCTTATCATGCTTTTCTCTAATCTATACCATTTTCCCATGGAAAGATTTCTTACACTTAACTTCAAGATCTTATGTTTTAATAGGATTTTAAACAAACCATTCTTATAGTTAATTTCAAAATCTTATTTCCAGTCAATCTGGCCTCTTAGTCAATTTATAACTTTCCAAATCAACATTCTAATTACACTTTTGCTGTTTATTTCCAATTTTTTTAAAAAAAATTCTTTAAGTTCTTAAACTTACATGAAACTTCTTTTGTTGAGGATTGAAGGAAAATCACCCAGTGAAATAAAACAGGTCTTTCTGAAGGTTCTTAGTATCCAAAAAGCATTTTACAAGCCATTTACAAAAGTGATTAAGAAAAGAAGTGGGCAAACCCAGTGTCTCTTTGAAGGCTCCAAACCGCAGCTTCGGCAAGCTGACTCTCCCACCTCCCAGAGCTCTAAAACCCGCCAGAGACTGCTGTTTTGAGCAGGATCTTGTCCCAGGAAGCCTCTGGTAAGGACCCCAGTGAGTGCTCCCAACTCCTTCCCTTTGTCCAGGGAGGAATTTCAAGGCACCAATCTGTTCATCAGCCCCTCGTTCTCCCATGGTTGTGGGCTCCACTAAAAGTGCAGCTGTCTTCAGTTCGCCATTGCTTCCCCAGAATTCCTGTTATATTGTATTCTCTTACTTTCATTTCAGCCCATTTCCCCAACTTATCAAAATTGACTGAATTTTAGTATGACTTCCAGGATATTTCTTATCCCATTCAATCTTGCTTCTATGGTAAATTTCCTCTAGAATCCTTTCAGTCATCAGTGCCATATTGGTCTGAGGTTTCTTCTCCTTTTTGAAGCTGGGGACCATATTTGCTCTCCTCCAGTTCTCTGAAATGCTACCAGTTTTCTAGAATTTCTCAAATATAATGCATACACCATCAGCTAGATCTTTCAGTACCTTGGTCAGGTGATTTAAGCTCAAACCAGAGCTAATTTGGTCTAGTGGTCAAGGTGATGGACTAGAAGGAAGGAAATCTGAGTTCTTCATCTGCCCTAGGCATGACAGCCAATTGGATGCCTTTGGACCTGTTATTCTCTTTCAGCATTAGGCAACGATAATTGCAAACTACTTTTTAATATGTCTAGAAAACTGCATGGGCTTGTCCATGTAGTCTCCAGGAGTCAAGTTTGATTCAAAGACAAAAAGGAGAGACATTTCTTGACCATGCTTCAGTCTGAAGCTTCAATTCTGTCTCTTCATCTTATTCTTCACAATGTCCTGGTGGACATTTTTTTTAATTAGAGAAGACTGAACCAAAATAGAAATAGGTCTTCCTTTTCATTATTAATTATGAATATTTTGACTTCTTCATTAAGCAGCTGGGTTCATTTATTTTTTTGTAAATTCCCCCCAATTTAAGTATCAGACATATTCTCTTATACCAATTCTTTTCTTTTCCTTCAACTTTTCTGCACACAGCCACCAGATGCATTGAAATGGTTATAGCGGTGCCATTATCCAAGATCAAAGCAACTTTGGACTATCCCTAAATAGGATCTGTCTTAGGACACATTATGCCACTGCAGCCTGTGAGGCCCTGAGCTACTTGGGACCAGGTTCCCTGATTGACCTGCTCTGTAATAATGAAGATGGTCTATTGTTAGGCCCTTGGAGAAGTCCTATTGCATATTCCTAGAACTGTAGGGTGCCATTTTTGTGGTCACTTATGGACAGGCTTTTCTGTGGTGGGATCTATGTCCTTGAAGGACCCATGCTCTGAAATCTGCATAATGCTTTCATACCTACTCAAGACTCCTCTGTCACCAAGGGCTTTGGATGAACATGGAACGAACATTATGCCTTCATTTTCCTTTCCTACCACTTTTTACTGTTCATATATTTGTGGGAAATATATTTGTATATTTACTCTGTGCACAGGCACCCATACATAGACACCCATATGTACATATATACACCAACACGTGCATACATTTTTAGTTTATTGTTATTATGTATTTGACATTTTGTATAAATGCATAAATCACTTGGAATTATTTTTGTATAGGAAATGGCATAAATATATTAATATATTATGTATTAATGGTAATATATTAATACATTATTGAGATTTTCATGCCATTCCTTCTCAACATGTTGGCCTTTATATGATAAATAAAGGATATATTCAATGCTTTGATAAAATATTTTATTAATATTAATCAAGATACAAAAATATCAACTTTAATGGCTAAGTGATGTCTTTACTTACAGAATTATTATAAAGTCAGAGCCATAGTTTTAATACATTTCCAAGTGTCACATCAATAAGCAACTTCTATTGGAAAGTATCAAGGAAAACAAACCACTATTATTTACAGCACTTAAAAAAATGGAGTGACTCTGTGAATAATGAATTTGCAAAAATTAACGAGATTTCTTTCACTGGTGGGCCAACATTCATGAATTAATAATATTCCCATCAAGATGGAAATGTTTTGTTTTGTTTTTTAATATGGCAAAGTATATATGAATCAACCCTTCCTGGCAATAACCTACTCTAATTTCTAAACTAACAGGAGTCAAATATTTTTTGCTTCAAATGACAGTACAGTCTTTTAAAAACACTTTCCCTCTCTGTTGCCTAAGCAGGTATGTAGTAGCAATTAAGAAAAACAATAAATTAAAAGATTTTTCTTTAAAAAAAATAAAACTTAAACAATCTATGGAGGACAAGTTCCACCCTTAAGACATGTCAATGCATTTGAAACAATGAATTATACTTTTAACCTTAAACAAAATCTCCTGTATAGCCCCTCAAATGGGCCCAGGTTTGGAAAGAAGCTGTACAATTGTTGGTTATAATTTTCTCTGCCAGGGAAAAGAGAGAAATTGCCTTTTTCATAGGAAAATGTTCCATCGGTCATCCAGGTATGACCAAAAAAAAAAAAAAAACTTATTAAAGACATGGGTGCAGGTTTTAATTGCAATCCTTGCATCATGCTGAAGAATCATGGTGCTAAAGCAAATATGGACATGAATAAATGAAATATCATCTGTTTCTTTTGCTTTCAGGTACTATCTCTACAAAAAGCTTAGGGGTAAGGAACGATAAAGAGGCTCATTTTTACATCATCTGATTCTTTCTCATTCACATGGGAAGACTTGGAACAAAGCTAGAGGTGGTTCAGGAGGCCACCAAGAGGTTCACAGACAACCAGGTCTAAGATACGGTATTTTTTATTGTCCCCAATGCTCTTTCATTAATGAATATTGACCTTGCAACTTCGGGATAGCAGCTTGGCAGAGGGGAGAAGCCTCTTCAAAGAAAGAATAATTGCTGATGGGTAAAAGAAAAATAGCAGGACATGCCTTCTTTATCCCATCTAACGTGGCCCACAGAAAAAGAAACAATGATAATACTACTTTTGCAAGCCAAACAAAGGAGCATTTTGATTGGTTTTTCTCAAACAGCTGCTGACCCCCAATATTTCTGAAAGGGAGGGCAGTTTTAAAATGACTTCACTATGTGGCTGTGGGTTGTTTAAAGAAAAGCAGGAGAATTCTAGAGTCCAAGCTAGGAATACACCAGAGGTGATTTTGAAGCCCTATCTGTAATTTGCAGAAACCAGGCATGATAATTCTTATGGCGTTCTTATAGAACGTTCTTCTTCTTCTCTAGCATGACCCAGGAACACATGATAGCCTGCAAGAGTTAGTGATGACGTTTGCAACTGACAGGAAGACATTGAAATAATGTATACTTTGGATTCCAACATTAGATGCTTTTGAACATTTCTGGGCCTCAGCTGCCTGAACTGAGAAAGTTCACAATAATCTATTCATCACAGATTAATTCACCACCATCTCTCTCTCTCTCTCTCTCTGTGTGTGTGTATACACACAGAATCCCTGCGATCTCCAGAACACATATTACATTTCTCCACATGACAGTATACTAGAAGATGAACAGGACAGGAAAAATAACCCATGAAAATGAATTCCAGAAGATGATCTGATGGACCAGGAATTTCAGAAGTAGTCAATTCTGAATTATGCACTCTATACAACTCATTCTAATGAGACCCAGTTCATAGCAAATATTTTAAGAAGCCTTACACATCATGTAATAATACCCCTATACATATTTTATATATAAATTCATATTGTCTTCTGCCCAGCAGAAGCTTATAATATTTTAGAATAATTTTTATTACACCAAACAGAATGCCTGCATACATAATACAAAATGCCTGCACATATTACAGAGAGTACATCAACCTTGAAAAAAAATGCAAAATGAATTACATTTATAGTGTCATGAATATTCTTTTCATGTACATAATACAAATATATACAATTGAAGAGGGATAGAAAAGCAGAGAGGGAAAACATTTGCCAAATAGCCTACAATTTGGAAAAGTGACATTAATTTATCCCGGCTAAAAAAACTGGCTAAAACCAAGATTCTTGGTGCACAAGTTATTTCTTGCCTTGGATTATACCCCAGTTCAGAGCTAAGTTTACACTGAAGTATTAGAAACATTAATTTCACAACTCCTACCCCATTTTGCATTTGAGGTATTTTAGTTCACTGTTTTCATAAAATTCTGAATATGTCACAACATCATGAATTACAAGTCCTTTGAACAAAGGCCAGGAGAAATATGCAAAACCCTTATATAATTCTTTAGTTGATTTTTGTCTCATTGTTCTGATATTAGGAAGATGATATAATAGAACATCCATATACTAGGAACTGGTGGAGTACGTATGACTGTACTGGAAAATATGGAACGCTTCACACATTACATGTAGAAGTGTATACTTAGAATATATTTAAAATGTGAAGGCAAGAAGGACATGTTTGGAAATCCATGTATTAAACAGATACATCCACTAAAGAACTAAGGTTAGCTATGACTCTCTTTCAATTTACACTTGCTGTCACATTCGTTTGCTTCTGTACTATAAACATCTGTGTGCTTCTAAAATCTGAAAACAGTCTTTCAGGATGTGATTGCAAATAGACATAAATATACTGAAGAAGACGCATCATAGTTCTTTCAAACTACAAAATGGATGTCTTTATCATATTAAAAAAATAGGGTCCAATATCTGACAGTTTTTTGTTTTGTTTAGATTTTTTTATCCCACCTTTATTATTTTTATAAATAACTCAGGGCAGCAAACATGCCTTAATACTCCTTCCTCCTCCTATTTTCCGCACAACAGCAACCCTGTAAGGGAAGTTGGGGTGAGAGAGAGTGACTGGTCCAAAGTCACCCAGCCAGCTTTTGATGAGAATCCACATATTTAAACCTTTTATCTTGAAAAACTAAAGCTTTAAAGTGCAAAGGTTCATATAGTATCCTTTAGAAGGGACTTACTGTGGTTTACGGGTAAGACATACTCCTATTTTTATAAAATCAGAATCTTGCATGTTGAAGGAATGGTAATTCCTAATAAAAAATAAACTTTGATCTAGTTATTTTCCTTGCCTAAAGACAAATCAACAAACATCAAACCAGGAGGAACTAAAAGAAATCCTAGGAGCTCTCATCAGATTCTGAGTTCTCAGTAAAAAAAAGGTCCGAGTATTTTATTTTATTTTATTTTATTTTATTTTATTTTATTTTATTATTTTATTTTATTTTATTTTATTTTATTTTATTTTATTTTATTTTATTTTATTTTATTTTCTGGGATTGAAATTACCTGCTCCATGATGTGTGTTGGAAACATGACTGTAAAATAAAGGTTTAATTTAATTTTCATTCTTGATCTGCTGGAATTTTATATGGACAGCACATAAGAGGTGTTAATGCTCTTGCCATTTCTATGGCATAACTGAAATTTCCATCTCTAATATTATGTAATGGAATGATCAGCAGTTTAGAAAACTCTCTACCATCCCCTGCTTTTTCTCCACCCCCAAATCCTAGATCTATCCTTAGATTTAGAACCTCATGTAGGTCTGGCAAACATGCAGGAGTGGAGGAACGAATGAATGAATGAATGAACTAATCTTTATTACAGCCAAAGGTCAGAGATAGTGGGAGAACCGTTTGGAAGGCAAAGTGGTTTAGAAAGTTTACCTTCTAAAGGAGAAGCAATAGCTGAACTTAAAAGAAATGGGACAGAGTGAAATTTGTAGGTACAAAAGAAAAAAAAAAAAAAAGCTTAAACAATACAATATGCTTGGTCTCCAAAGAATTCCTTTATGTATGCCTAGCAAGATGTTTGCCACTTTCCCCCCACCCCCCTAATGGTGATCCTTCACCTCTCTTTGTCATGCATCAAGAGCTTTTTAAAAGGAGATTGCTCTCAAAGTAACAATAGGTATCCATTGTTCAATCACCACCCAACCATAATAGATGTTGGTTCCATTTATGGACTCCTCTAGAAAAATTACATTCTCTCTATTGGAAATATGTCCCATAAAGAAATTGGGATGACTTTCACTACCATTATGGAATGTACTTCATGAGTTAATCGCTAAACTGGGTTATAAATCCACAAAGCCATTGATAAGTGTATCAAAATATAATTAAACGATTAGGGGACAACATTGTCCCTGGCTTATGCACACATTAAATGCTGCTTAAAGATGAATTCAGAGCTGTGAATGGTAAGGAACAATACTGCAAAGGGTGTTTATGTCTAATTAACACGCTATCCTAACCAGCAGCCTAGAAAAAACTGGACCAAGGGTAGAGAATGTATATTTATCCAGCCATCATATTAGCAATTTTGCTTTCCCATTCAAGTATCTTCAGGAAATAAGTCACCACATTTGCTTACCCCACTGTTCACTTCACATGACGTAGCCAGAGGCAGAATGGGACAGGAAGAGCCATAAATATCAGTTAAACTTGACTATTATCAAGTAAATATTTGATGGATGACATTTTTTTAAAAATCAAGGATTTCTCTATTACACTGCAATTTCCCACTTTCCACAAATGTTCCCAGAATGGGCATTTTCTTTTCTGGCTGGGATCTTCAGCTATGACCTGTATGTCATTAAGATCTTGTGTATCCATTTGGAGTAGAAGGCCACCTTGACAAAAATCCCAGGCCGTTTGGGAACTGCACATCCTCGCCCGGGGATGATCACTCCCATGACTATTTTAATTCTATTCTGTTCGCAGACCAGTGGACCACCATAATCCCGCTAGAAAAAGAAAAACAGAAAATCGATCACACATACATGTTTATAGAAGAGAGAACAAGAGAAGAAAAGTACCCCAGACATGCCTTATAAAACAAGGAAGGACCAATGTACTTTTTACAGTATCATGAGAATGTTTGATGGCAAATTAAACTTGATAGACTAAAATGAATAACAAATCAATGGCAATAGGTCATCTCTTCAAAGAGACTTCTTATAGATTCAGAATGCAAATATTAGCCTGAATCTCTTTTGCTTCACTTCTAATCTGATCTGGGCTGGGGGCAGTGGTAGCTAAATTAACTATATACAAATTTATCTTATACAAATGTTGTATCTTCTCTTCTTCTGATGGAAGTCAGAAGGTCTAAAACTTTCTAAATTAATGCCTTCATTGGTGACTTGACATGAAAAATAAATTCTACTTATTTAAACATAAAAGAAGTTATTCTACAGATTTTTAACATAGTTATGTATACAGAAAATTCCATATGGGGTCGTGATTAGAGGAACTGAGGGCAGCCAGGTTAAAAGCTCCAGTTAGCTACTGGGTGAACTGGAACCTAGCTCAGTCTCTCACTGTTTTGAGGATTAAATGGTCTGCTGGAGGAATGGATATCCATCAAGAAGTACCTCACAAGTTCCACTGCCAATGCTCTCAGCTCGAGCACACATTTCTGATTCTTTCAGGACTACGTTTCCTCCAAAATCCTGATTGCAGCGCTCATTCCCCATAATGATCATATTTGCTTCTTGAAGTCGCCCATCAAAGGTTCTTGCTGAAATTTTGAAGAGAAATGACTGTGTAAGAAACTGCAATGCTCAGTTCCCAATCAAAGCAACTCCCATTGAAACCAATGTAGGTTTGAAGAAAAGTTCATTTATTGAGAAGTAGTGTACAGTTCTAGAGCATTGCTGAAACTAAAGCCTGCATGCACCAAAAGTTGATTTTATCCCCTTCCCAGTGCACCTCCCCACTACTGTCTCTCAGCCCCTCTTGCACATGTTCACGGTTCTCTCCCGGTCTCACGTTGGCACGACCTTGGGCATTCCTGAGAACCAGATAACAGTCCAACTGCGCCTAATAGTTCACCTTCCAACCTTCCCCCCCACCCTTTCCTTTGTAATGGCAGAAATGAACCAAGCAAACTAGCAAGCCGGTTGATTGATTGTGAGGATTCTGACAGACTGTTCTTTACCCCATCTCATTGATTGATTGATTGATTGATTGATTGATTGATTATTTGCCATCAAGTTGGTATCAACTTTTAGTGACCGCATAGAAAGATATTCTCCATGACAAACTGTCAACATCTCCAAAAGACATACTTTCCCTTAAACACACCCTACTTCCACCCATGAAAATGTCATTTACACTGGTCCAATTAAACCAAGAGTTAGTTCAAATAATGATACAAATATTTCATTGCAAAATACTTACGTGATCTGAAGAGAAACCATTCTATGCAGCTTTCATAGATTTTAAAGGAGCTTTTAATTTGATTTCTAGGTCCAACCAGTGGCACAAATTACAAAATTCTTCTATAGACAGAAGGCTATTATTACTAATCTATGATAAAACCACCATAAAAGTTAGATGTAGTTCCCAGGGATCTCATTGACACTATACCAATGAGATCCCTGTTAATAGGATCTCATCATCCACCAAAACTAGCAGAGAAACATTTCAATCCTATTATATTTTGGATGACAAAGTGTTACTTTCCCAGACTCTGGGAAGGGCACTGCAGGCATTGGCCAGTCATTCTGTTTCTGGAACTCAGGATATTAACTCAACAAGACCAAGGTGGTCACCTTTGCGAAATGCTCTAAATGACTTTAAATCATCATCCTAATTGAGCAGCTTAATAATTTATATACCTAGGCACAGTTTTCCATGCCATGGCTTCAAGTAGACTACATAGAGAATATATTGTAGAAAACATCCAGAGAGCTGCTGCAGCTTTGCAGTAATTTTTTTGAATTTTAATAAAGGGACTTTATTCATCCCAGCTGCACTCTGAAGGTACTCAGTTAAAGTTAGAGCACTGCTGTTATTTGGTGCCCAGTTAGGCCCTATCATTCAGAGCAAATTTCTTAGGCACATACTTCAAGTCCACTGGACTGTCTCAAATATATTTTTCACCATAAGCCTGGCATCAGCAGGATTGAAACCAACACTTGGTTATACATTTTAACACACTGGATCAAAATATACTTTACCCTTGTAGGTCCAACCTCTTTATTGATTACTTTGGCCCAAAGCAATAGACAAAATGTTGGAACTCCTTGGATTGTCATTAACCCAACTTGGCACATTCAGGTACAAGCATGCAATAGTAATATTGAGGCAGTGGATTGAGGACACTGATATTCAGGTACACCTGGTATCTCTTCCCAAGGATATATTCCTGGCCAGATCATTCATCCTCCTTAGATCTGCTAGATACCTAGGTCAGATTAGAATCCTTAAACAGTGAACGGCATTCTCCTTGACTCAACCTGATGCCCTTCCTACTGCGGTCATAGAAGGGAGATACAAACGTATCCCATTTAGGCGAAGGTTTTGCCCGTGCAGCAAAGGGTCCATCAGAACTGTTAAACATGCTTGATTAAATTGCCTATTTTATGCTGCCACATGGTCAGAGTTGATAACTCCACATTTCAGCAAATTTCCCAGTAGTTCTAATCAATTTCACTTACAGTTTTTACTATTCACAACCCCATTACTCTAAACGAAGCTGCATTCTGCTACATCATATGCAAAATACATAAAATTGTAAAATTAACTGGGACTATCAGTCAACTGGCGGCACATTCTGCATATGATATAGATATGCAAAATGTGCAGTTTATATGATATATATAACCTGTTTTATGCCATTTAGTTTCATTATGTACTAGTCTTTAACCATAATAAAGATTTCTTCTTCTTCTACATTTCATTGCCTTTCTTGAAAAAGGGAGTGGATTTAAGTTATATTTTATTTGGAGCCTGTTTAAAACCATGTCTATAAAAGCTATCCCCATATACACAATTTCACTGAAACAATTTTATCCAGTCCTGGAAAATCAACCTCATTAACCTACTATGAAAAATTAGTTACCATTCTGGCTCAACATTTAGGAGAATATTTTTTCTGGATTGTACACTGTACAAAAGTATAACCAGTAGCGCTTTTCCTGCTGGGTTTAATTAGCTGAAATCATAAAATAAATTTCATGATGCACACAGTACATTGTAATAATATAATATATCTTAGCAGGGTCCCTGGTAAATTATGCTATGAATGTGCTATGTTTATTATCTGTCTGTCTCTATTCCTCTGTCTCCAGCATTAGGTGCATTGAAAGTGCAGTGTGGACAAATGAAGGGCCCTACATTGGTCCCTGAATGTCTTTTTATACTGTTCTGTCCATCATAGCTGAAAATTAGCAATGATAAACTTAGCAAGCCTTGTAATATGGAAGGAAGGAAGGAAGGAAGGAAGGAAGGAAGGAAGGAAGGAAGGAAGGAAGGAAGGAAGGAAGGAAGGAAGGAAGGGAGGGAGGGAGGGAGGGAGGGAGGGAGGGAGGGAGGGAGGGAGGGAGGGAGGGAGGGGGGAGGGAGGAGTCCATCTAAAGCTAGGAGGAGGAGGGATGGGAAAACTCTAACTGTGGCTACATGACTCCCTTTACTTTTTATCATTACCCCACACATTGAAGTAATCACCCATGGAATATCTTAAGGCTGGGACTGAACTCCAACATATTCCTCTCCCTTAAGACATAGTTGATGAAAGGATCTTCTATGCATTGAAAAAATAGAGCTGGAACTGGAATTACTAAAATTGTTGCGGTTCTTTCATAGGGAAAAGAAATCCATGGGACTTCAAAGAAAGCCAGAGAAAGAAGAGGGAAAGACAATGGATTTCTTTAACATTGGTGTGCAGGGAGAAAAAAATCCAAACAATTGATACTTGATGCTAGCAAGCGTATAGTTCTCAAATCAGCTTATTACCAGCACTTTGAAAACTTATATGAGCAATTGCTTAAATCCAAAAACATCTGTTGCCCCACAGTTGCGGTTTCCAGAAAAGATAATTTTCTTCTCAGTCTTTTGAATAGTTCCTTAAACAAAGGCCAGATTTTTGAAAAACAGTGCCACTGAATTCAATACTTAGGGCACAGAAATCATTTGATAAGGCCAGGAGACCAGGGAACACCACCTATCTTTTGATGGCATCAAATACTTTCAGCACCAAAACAAAAATAAGTCACAAAATTGGTCTCTTTACGCTCCCAGGAAACAATCATGTTAAGTGAAACCTATTTCTGACACGTTTACTGCCCGACATAGGGTTGCCCTTTGATTAAAGAATGATGGGAAAATGTAAGGTACCTTTTAAAATCAGATTTAAGAAACCATATGTATGTGTGGGCTTGTGTGTTTTCTTTCACAGATTAACAATGGGGGGGGGGGATTTCCCACAGTAATTTATATCATCTTCAGAACATCCTTTTTTGCCTCTCAAAATTCCTTGGATTTGCCTCCCAAACAGGAACTTCCTAATTTACCTTCTAATTTCCTTTTTACCAGGTGTAACTACTGCATGTCCAAACCATTAACAGCAAGTTTGTCTAGCACTTTTTTTCCCCATGCATAGACCTGAGGAGGAGCATCTGCAAGGTGATGGCAGCCACAATAGTATATTCAAAACCCCATCCATTTTTATATCTGCTGCTTGAATGACATATGTAAAAAAGGGGTGGGCTTTGATTGCATATATACAGCCACCACCTTGACTCCCCCTCCCCCATCCCACAGATGCCTCTACACATGCACACATACAAACTAGGATCCGATGTGCCTATTCAGAAGTTAAATTACTTACTTCCTGTGTGTCCCCATCCATAAACACTGCAAGTGGTACCATCTGGAATGGTGCAACCAGAAATGGGCAGGCGGATAATAGCTACAGCATTATTGCTTACTGCTGGCCTAAAAAAAAAAGTTTTTTTTTTTTACAGATGGAAATTCTCATAGGTAGGTAAATTTAAGGGAGACAGTCATGAGACAGGTTAGTTTTACCCTATTGATGATGTGTTGTTGTGCTAGCAATCCTGCTCACTATGAGAGGAACTGCATGTTCAGACTTTGGTCTATGTGTTTGGCTGAGGAGCCAAATGGGCGAAGCTACCATCCTGTGGGATCATGACTGAACATCTTCTAGGGGCATTGTCACATTATGGACTCCAGGGCATATGTAGAGTCAACGGGGTAGGTCTTCAATTGTGTGACTGTGACTGACAATTTCACTTTTTTGACACCCCTGGTTGCATACAACTTAAACCCTTCAGCTCCCATCAATAGCATGGTTCTACACTTCCACTGACTCCAGTGGAAGTGGTCAAGAGAGAATTGCCTATAAAATATTGGCGTAATTGCAACCAACCTGGAAAGTTTTAGCAATACTAGGTCTGATCCTTCAGGGCCATAGACCAATTGGGAAATATTCAGAACTTGTTTATGCTTTTCTTCATGAGCTCTTTCCACATTATGTATTCCAAGCCAAGCCTGATAGTCTTTGAGATTATGCCTAAAGAAAGCAAATTTCATTGGCAATTGGATTATGGGTCAATAAAAAAATAAACCAGGATGGAAGGTAGATTAGATATTATCTCCTCCATAGGCTACTTTATCTGCTTATTTCCTTTGTAATAATATACTTAGAGAACCACTGCTCAATTTAAAGAAAGGTAGTTAAAGTAGAGTCAGTCTCCCCTCTCCCTGCAATAAAATAAATCACTGAAACCATGAAGATGTTGCCATATTTTAGCCTCCAAAAGTGGAAACTGGAACTATTCCAAAGTTCACATTGTGAAAATGTGTCATCTGTACTAACCCCTTGAGTTTTTACTTTGAACATGCATTGAAATAACAACAGTAGTGCAAACAGTTTTAACCCTGCCATTATTGAAGAAAAACATGTTCAATTCCTAGGCATGCACTGGCTAACCAAAAAAAAGGAAACTTCTCTAGACAGAATGTAGAACATTTCCAAGAAAATTCACAAACTAAAATAAGTTTATGGTTCTACAGTCAAATGCTCTGAATGTTCCAGAGTTGCATCTAGATACATTATTATATAGAAGTTTGGGATATTTTAACATCCCCTCCCCCCGCCCCATTGCCTTTTTGTGATATCAGAAATTCAGCATTGATGCCACTCTTGTGTCAAAATTCAACTGTAAAAGATAGGATCCTATTACAAGCTCTTGTAAAAAGTGAAATAGATACCTAGAGAGAAAACACTGTTTTGCTGTCAGGACCCAATCTTCTTTCACCAGTGAACCTCCACAGAAATGTCTGCCTCTGCTGGAGAAACCAATGCATGGAAAAGTTACTTGGGGTCCAAACTCTAATATAAACTTCACATCTATATCATACCATTTGTACTTATTCCATTTTGCTTTAGACATTAGACATTAGGCTTTGCTCAGACATGGCTGGGAAAATGTAAACAGTGGATTGCTTATCTGATGTTAGCCAAGTGGGCAAATTTAATGATTGCAAAATTTAAGATGGCACTGCTAATTTGGATTAATGGAGAGAGCTAGACAATACCTAAGCCATTAGTTGAGACAGATTTGGAATGGTCCATACACCAACCTGAGAAACAATCCTTGAATAGTTGCTCCTCAAGAGGGGATAATTGGCTTCTTGCAGAAAGAATTTAAAGCTGCTATGCAATCCATAACTAGAATTTCTAGATCTCAAAAATCATTTGATGTAGGAATTTGTAATGTGACTTTATGACAATGGTGGGAATCAGCCTAGGGAAGAGAGCTATACCTCGGTTCTTACCTGTCTTTCAAACTAACCATCCATCCTTTGTCAGGTTGGGTAGGGATTCCATTAACAACTCTTAGCTGCTTAGTAGAAGCACAAGGAATGATGGCAACTGAAATATTCATAATTGATCAGGTTACATAATATCCCCACATGAAAACTCACCACATTCAGCAGTTTATAGAAATATGTTTAAACTTTAAAAAAAAATGAACAAAGCATTTTCCCAAAAATTCTGTAAGCTGTTAACCAACCTAATGATTTCTGTATTAAACTGTCTAAATCAGGATTTCTCAACCTCAGCAACTTTCAGATGTGTGGGCTTCAACTCCCAGAATTCCCCAGCCAGCATGCTGGCTGGGGAATTCTGGGAGTTGAAGTCCACACATTTTAAAATTGCTGAGGTTGAGAAACCCTAGTCTAAATCAGTAGTGTCTACCACCATGCAGTTCTTATTGGGGTAAGACAACCATAACACAGATCTTACGCTTAAAATATAAATCAGAAAGTATGAGTGAAAAAAAGAGTTGTTGCTACATAGTAAAGAAAATAGTGCGATAGCCTTGGTTAGAATCCTCTCATTCATTCACTGGGTTCCATATTTTCTAATTTATTGGACTTACATAAGCCCCGCTTAAATTTACAGCCATAACCAAGCCCAGTCATAAAAAATGGCATGTCATCATCTTCATCACATCGTGATGGAATCATGTACTAGAGTCATGATGTCAGACGCAGTACATAAGTGGTGTCATCTATGAGATGATGTCATTATTTGTGTCATCATTGACCTCCCCTTGGCCGTCCCATCATGGAAATTTTTGATTACTTACTGTCTAAATTGCTCATCATAGGAACTGGATCATTCTCACCTAAACAGACAATGCAATGCAATCATGTCATGATTAGCTTTACTGAAGGCACTTCATTTAACAGCAGGAAATGTTTCATGTCATGCAAATGGTATGTCTCTACTGCCTTGTCTGGGACATATGTTCAAGAATTCCTTCCTTTGTAAATATTTGTGTGTGTTTCCTAAGAAGAAGAATCTGGTTTGTATTGTCAGAAAAAACCATTTAGATGCATGCACTAGCTTCAAGTGGAAGAACCACGCTAGTGTAGAACAAAGACACTCATTTTTATTACTTTTACAAGTGGCCCTCGGTGTGTGTTTTTCAAATTGCAGCTAGGGAATGTTCTTCTATCTGGGTGACATTTTTTTCCTGAAATATCCCACAAATGGATGTTCAAAAAAGCAAGGGTAGACTATGTGTAAAGAAAGATCGGTACAGCAGGAGAAAAAATTATTTTCACCTTCACAATGCTTTAGTATGATGCTTCATCACTGCCAAAACTGCTTTCAAAGGACACTACTATTGTTGTGATTGTTGCAGAAGCCCTTTGCTATTTTCAAATAATGACTTTCCCAGCAATTTTACAGCCATCTGTCCTCACTGTCATTTTTTCATC
Source organism: Python bivittatus (assembly GCF_059951505.1). NCBI lineage: Eukaryota > Metazoa > Chordata > Lepidosauria > Squamata > Pythonidae > Python > Python bivittatus. The sequence continues at coordinate 5,734,623 of NW_028277037.1, read as the reverse complement.
CCATTTCCCTTTCCAATTTTAGCTAAAAGTTCTGCAAAAATTTTACACTCCACACAAACAGCCAGTATTTTAAATTTTCTACACATTTTTACATTCATCAGTGTGGGCTCTGTATCTATTTCCACACTTTCTAAGAAGCACACCATATTCCTTGAGAGATATTCCACAACACAACACACAGGAAAATGAGGAAATGTACACTTTAGTTGGTGGAATTTTCCCACTATGATATGCTTGTGTAGAAACTAAAGATATATGCTATATTATTCACTCTATACTTTGTAAGTGGAATGATGATGTTTGAGTTGCTCTAAGGTTTTTTGGGGGGGGGGTCATACAATATTTATTAGAATTAATTGAATTTTGCCATCATTTGTAGACAAATATATTGTGCTGGATTTCACAATGCCCCAAATAATATCCCAGAAGCACATAAATGAACTCCCAAGAATTACTGAATATTTTGGTGTAATTATTAGATAATATCCAAAGCAGATTTGGAAAATGACCATGGTGAGTAGTATATGTATCTCTATTCCTGAGGGTGTATACCACTTTTTGGAATAAGTTTCAAAATGTTGTCTTCTTATTTAAAGTAAACTAAAGGATCTGTTCATAATCCGGTACTTGCCGTTCATTTTCTTTTCTTTTTTTTAAAGAAAACTGTATCTCCTTGAGGAATTAAATTGACAAGAGCTAAAATAGGTTAGAATTAGTGCCATGGGGGTAATAAGGAAGAACTAAGCCGCACGCCTGCACCTAAACAAATTTGTATTACAGGCTGATAAATATTCCAGAGATGGTTGGATAAATAGCTACAAAGTTCTCCCAAGAGTCCACCACCTCACCAATCCACAGAAAGCTATTAAGAAGAACCAGAGAAAGTCTCTGCCCTGAGATATTTCAGGGGATAAATTAGTTCTGTTTGAGTAATAATTCCATTGCTGAAATTCCTGTACCCCCATCCTTCTCAACTTAATAAATCTTATTAATGAAAGCTCTGCGAGATTCTTACTTTGGAAGTGTTACTTTCAGTTTGAGGTAGCTGCCAATGGTAACAGCAATTCATATTGAATTATTACTCATATTGAATTAGTCGATACCCTAAAATATCTTAGGGCAAACAATTATTCCATTTCTTCTTAACAGTTTTCTTAAGGAAGTGGACCTCTTGGCAGATAATGAACAACCTTGCAGCTGTCTGCTTACCAACAGTCTTCTGAATATCAGCCTGTGAGCTAACCATTGGACCACAGCCCCCTTCGAGCCTTCTTCTCCTCCCTCATCCCTCTTGGAACTGAAGTATCCATTTCCCTCTCCCTTATTTTGGGAAAAACCTGACTGAAACCCAACAGAAGGCTTGAAGAGTGACCACACATTGTACAAATCTAGCCCAGGATATATTTCACTGGGTCCTGTATACTGTAACTGCAACTACTAGACATCTCTTAAAGAATCACAGAAAGTTCTTATTGGCTTTCATTTCCCCTTTTCAGATTAGCAAGTTTAAGGGGAATCTGTATTTCATATTGCCAGTCCTGAAGATTACCTAAGAAAATTGCTAGTTGCTAAGCTATTTCTCTTTCTTTGAAAATCGCAGAATATGACGATTTAAAGAAAAAAAATTTTTTTTAAGTATTTGTGCAATATTTTTCATTGCAATAGTGTATATGTCGAGTCCCATTGCAAACTGCGATGATGTCAAAATGACCACATCTGCATCATGATGTCATAAAGCAAATGCCACTCTTACATATTTTCATCCTTGCCATAAGACACAGCCCTTCCTTGATGGCATTGACAAGCACAATGCATAATTCCTCCCATCAATGGACCCCCATGTATATGCCTTGCATTGACATTAGGCAATTCCAGCTATTTTGGTGTGATCCAGGTACATACATCTAGATATACGACAATAATCCCAAGGGATCTGAGGATTACTAGTATAACACCAAGGACCGTGTGCATCATCATCGGGATTACGACAGTAATTTTTCTTCAACTTGCTTATATCTGGGTCTTTATATATAGGTAGATGCCTAGAAGGAAAAAAAAAAAAAACCACACAGCTCTAATATCAACAGTTTTTCAGAAGTATATACGTTATCTAATTAATAATGTAGTTATGAAATGAAACAAATAAATTGAACCTTGCTGGCATTTGGCACAATGTTAAATCAAATTATGATGAAGGCGATTCAGAAACCCAAGAACCACAGAAGCCAGAAGATTGTTTCAGGAAAATAGGACAGCAGAATTAGAAATTAAGAGTGACAAGATATGCCACTTGCTATATAACCATGATTTAAAAAAAAGAAAAAATCTGTTGAAATGCAGATGCACACACATTAAAAATGTATTTCATGCTCTTTGAGATGGGAAACATAAAGAGTGAAATCCTTTCCAACAAGTAGAAGCCACATTAAATTTAATACCTCTTCCAAATAAAGATGCAGAAGAACCAGTAAATGATCTGGAATAATGTGTGTGTGGGGGGGGGGGGACAGCCCCTTCATGAAGCCACTTCTCAAATTTGAGGCCAAGATGTTGTGGTGGAAAAGAAAATGCATGTATGTACGTGTGTCTCAGAAGTGAGGGTGCCTTGGTCTGAGTGTGCTGAAAGAGTTGTGAATCTATGTTCGTAAGTGTACTGGAGTGTGTAAGCCACAAAAGAACACCATGTATTCAAAAGTATATTTATGTAAGGGCCAGCAAACTGTTGATAATTGCATCAAGCAATGATTAGTTTTCTCCCAACCACATTGTAGAAGACTATTGCACTTGATTCAGAGAGGCATGGATTCAAAGGTAGCTTAATCCTGAAATAAACTTGGACCAGTCACTATCTCTTAACCCTGGCCTATCATAGAGGAATGATAAAATAGGATACAGGCATCTAGTCCGCTGTAGTTTCCTTGGAGAAATGCTGAAATGCCACTGTAATAAATGAGCCAGGGACAATAGATAGCCTTGGTAAGAAGATCTACGTATGAAATCCCACCTGAAAGAGGGAATCCAGCAACATGGATTCGAAGGTGCTCACAATACCTCCAGAAGCCCTCAGTGAAATGCTAGGTACAGTGAAATCTCAGAAGATTTTAGGAGACAACTCTACAATCTTTCAAGCTTTGGGGAAAGTATTCTTGAGAGTTCAAAGGGTGAGCGAGCTGAAATCTCACATGATTTACTAGGATTTTTTTTTTTTAAATAATATTTTAGAAATTGCCTAAGATTACATGATGATACTCCAAAAACAGTGAAAACTCTGAAGCACAAAAGGGAATTTGGTGTTGACTACTGAATTTAACTGTAACTCTTCCTAACTCTTTTCCTCAGACATGTAATCTAATTTTTTTTTTTTGGGAACGACCATCCTATCTATCTATCTATCATCTGTCTGTCTGTCTGTCTGTCTGTCTGTCTGTCTGTCTGTCTGTCTGTCTATCTATCTATCTATCTATCTATCTATCTATCTATCTATCTATCTATCTATCTGCGTTGACAAGAAAGAAAATAAATGAAGGCTGGTGTGGGTCTTCCGGGCTGTGTGGCCGTGGTCTTGATGTCTTGTAATAAATGAAAGCTAAAATCGGAAACCTGGAAGCCATCTGAATGATATGTTACAATTTTCCACTCTGACTAGGGTAGAAAATAAAACATTTCTTTTAATTAATTTTGTACATACCTTCTTAAATCTTGAATGTTTTTATCCCACATAGAGCAAGTCAAGCCAAACCGTGTCTGGGCTAAATTGCCCATATAATTCGTCCCATTTCCTCGATAACAATCTGTGTGTTTTTGTTTTAAAAAAAATAACGTCAAATTCATTAAGAGAAACTATTGAATTATCATTACTACTATTTGAGATAAAGAAATTCTTTCTAGACCTTTGTGAACTGAAGTTCAAAAATGTTTAAAATATAGAGTACACTGTACAAGATAGTATAACACAGAAATACAGATCAGTTGAATACTTTAATAGGAAATATGTAAAAATGTATAAAAATCCATATGTATATGGATACAAGAGAGGTCTGTAGCTAAATAAATATGTCTCAGGATATAAATAAGTAATCCAGGAGTAAGTAAGTAACTTGCTCTTGCCATCTACTGCAGATACACTGGAGATGTTTTAGTTTAAATGGTAATTTGTTGACTGTGAACTTGACAAGGTCAGCCAATGCATTAACGTATCTGAAAGCTGCCAGGATATCTCATCACTGTAGTTTAAATCCAGATGTTCTCAGCAGGCTGCAGCAGAAATGGATAGTTTTTACATTTGTAGGAGCAGCTTTGCTTATTTGCTAAAACCCAGAGACCACCAGCTAGATAAAAGTAAAGAATCCCTTGAGTCAACTTTGGTTCTCGGTGACTAAATGGGCAGGTCTATGTAGCTTTCTTGGCATCAGTCCAGAAGTGGTTTACCAATGCCTTCTTCCACGTTTTTTTTTAAATTTACTACTTTAGTCTGGGATTTTTGGGTGGTCTCCCATCCAAATATAGCTAGGTCCAACCCTGCTTAACTTTTTCAAGATCAGTCAAGGTTGCCATCAGCTATAGCCAAAAAGTAAAGATTCTATAGCAGTGTTTCTCAAACTTGGCAACTTTAAGATGTGTGGACTTCAACTCCCACTATTCCCCAGCCAGCTTTATAGGTAAAGTCTTTCTCTCCCTTTCTGTGCCACTCAGTTGCTGTTGGCCACGTAATTTGCTTCTCAAATGGATTGCTATTTCCTTCTTCCATAATATTTAGATACATAGAGATGCATAGATGCACATACACACACACATTTTCCCAGGATAGCCTACAGCCATAGCAGTTCACAAAGGTCTCCCATGCAAGTCCAATCTTGGTAGCTTTCTGACAACAGCTAAGCCAAGATCACAAAAGTGTTGCCACCTGATTGCTGAGCCTATCAACCAGAGCTGTTTACAGTATCTACTGAACCATTTGCTAAACCCTTCAAGAAGTGGGCATTTATCCCTCTTGTTCTACATCAGTGTTGTCCAAACTTGGCCGCTTTAAGATGAATGGACTTCAACTCCCAGAATTCCCCAGCCAGCATGGCTGGCTGGGGAATTCTGGGAGTTGAAGTCCACTCATCTTAAAGTGGCCAAGTTTGGACAACACTGTTCTACATCTAATAGCAATCTCTAAATAGCTCTAAATAGAGCTGTGTAGACCACAGACTTTGCCACAGGCAACCAGTTCATATCCAGCCAGTTGAGGCACACTGAAGCCAAGAGAAAAATGCTTAGTAGAAAGAAAAGCCACTTTGTTACTTACTATTATTAAGCGACTAGGTAACAAAATGGCTTTTCTTTCTACTAAGCACATCAATCAGGTACAAAACATTCCTGGCTCTTACCAGTTCATGTATTTTTGCCCACCACTGTCCTAGAGAACTTTATTCCATAAAACAGAGGTTAAGAAGCAGAGGTAGTAAAAGACACATGAATGCTAATCTTCATGATAAGGCAATGGTGCCGGGGACAAAATCTTTCTATCATCACAACATAACACATTATGGTCTATTTTAACACAGATGACTAATCAAATAACATGTAACAGCTTTGCAATGCTGATGAATGTATTATGCAACCGCATCATTACAAGCAGTTCAGCACAATATGAAAAATGTAAAGTCACGCTGTGAGTCACACTGGACTCTTACTGACTTCATGGCCATGTAGTTTTCTTGGCAGCCAAACAGAAGTATTTATTGACTTCCCAGTCTAGCCTTCCATACAACTCAAGCCCAAACCTGTTTAGCATGGTTCAGCCAGATGCTACATGCACACTCTATCAGGAACACTGAGTCAAAGGGATATGTATTTTAAGAAGTATAACATGATATGTTGATGCAGTACCCTGAAATTTCAAGTGTGCAAATATGCCCATTGCTTGTGCAGATGAGGGAACAATCCAGGCCTTGGATACTACCGAATCTGAACTGCAATACGTGTATATCAAATACTATTCAGGAAAACTTAAAGAAGTATCTGCAAAGAAATAACTAATTGTCATAAAGACAAAGGGTTTGTGGGAGCTTCAGCTTAACTACAGCATTATATTCATTTTTCCTACAGTCATCATGCATAACAAAATCTCTATCATACTCCAAGTCTCGAGGATCACTTTGGGGGAGATTATAATAATCCTTAGTATGTTATTTTAAAGTATTCTTATCTAAGTAGCTGGTGTTACCTTGCTCAGTGGACACATTGCATTTTGGTATTTGGGAACAATCCCCAATCCGAATGTTTGGGTTGGTTGTAAAACACCAGGGTACCTCAGCTCCGTCTGGGTTTCGGCAATAGTTCTCTCTTAAATCCCTGCAAAAAATAAGAAGAAGAATAAAGATGAAAAATGTGCTAACATATGTCTGGCAAACTGCTGGGTTTCTCTCACATAAGCAAGAAAAGTTACTTGATAACTGTGTCACTAACTCTGTACTGCAGAAAAATGAATGTGTTAAAACAACAATAGCAAGTGTGCACACACATTTTTGTAAAACAGGAAATTCCAAATGCTAGACAGCTAATAACATCATTTCAATTCATAGTAATATAGGCTTCTGCAACACTGACAGAAATATTTCCATTCTGTGCATTCATATCCAGAAACTGTAAAATCAGTGCTGCCCAGGATATTTTCTCTCTTTCTTTCCAAGATCTCTATCCTACCTCAATGCTAATGGGTGAAGATAAAAGATGTAATACAGAAACCAAAGGAAAAAAAGGGAAATGCATAGCATAACGAGACACCATGAACAACTAAGGGCCAAAAGGTGCTCAAATAAGATGATTTTAACCTATTTGTGGAATAGGTTAGAGTAGGATCATCCATAGCCTGAGATGGCCACCGTAGAAATGAATTATTACTTTGTTCCCTGAACTTCCAAGTACCCTCTCCAGCTATCCAGATGGACTATCAGTTCCTATCCTGCAAAGCATTGTTTGATACATCCCAGTGCTGTGCTGTATACGTTTTAAAGATAACCAGCACTATGAATTGAGGCTAGAGAAACAGCAACTTAAGAACTGGTGATACATTATTTTTTTGCCTATTGCAAAGGCTTCCATGCAAACCTCAGATACATCTGAAACTGATTATTAACTCCTGCCTTCAGGTTTACATTAACAAAATAAGCTCCCACCTATTGTTCTGAATGGATCTTCATGTTATATAATCACCCACACACACACACACACACCCTTAGTTTTATCACTGATTTAACTAGGAAACTGGAACCTGTGTGCAGAAGATACAGCTTCAGAAACTTTCTGCATGTGTTACCATTTCAGCCAAGTCTCTAATCTTTGGGTAATCTCTTTAAAACAAACTCTCTGCTTATATTAAAGCATCAATCTCTGGAAAACGCAAATATTACTCTCCGTTCCCCCACAGAGTTCAGTAGAGCTTTCCATTTCCAAAGACTCTTTTGTCACCATCCAGGACAATGGGTGATAACTGTCTATAAAGGAAATGTACCTCTAGTCTGAGTCTGTTTCCAACATCACATTTCCCCATATGCATTTTTAAAGAAATTGTATAAGGTAACCAAAAATCCATGAAGACTGGAAGTCATAAAACCCCTCAACTTTCAACACTTCAGCACTTTATATATTGAATATTTGAGCTTGAATTTTCTTAGTTTCAATAGCTGAGACTTTTTTTTTAAAATGCAGCTAGGAAAATACTATATCATCAAAAGGACACTGAAATTGACAGCAAGATTGTAGAGTTATACCACTATTTTTGTTAAGATACAGTCCAAATAATATTTCAAAGTTTCTAAGGGATTCCAAGAGAATGAATTGTCTGAGAAAACTACAGGACTAGGTCCTACCTTCCTTCTTGCATGGTTTCAAAAGGTTTCTGAAGAAAGAATTTATAGAAGATACACAAACTAATAACTACAATTTATTAAATTTGGCTAACTATTATGAGGAGGAGAAACACTCTCAGATTTGTACATGCTTTTCTTTAAGGCAAAGCGTTACACACATCTGGCTGAACTCTTGAAATAACTCACTCCAATCCTCCATGATTGATTGACGTAGGACAGTGTTCAGAGTAAAAGCCCAGAAGACTACAATAAGACTTTTACACCCTGGTTCCTTTACACACTTAATCTGAAAGAAAGGTCTACAGAAAACCACAGAATTTACTGAGCAGACATCTACAGGACTGCAGTGAAAAGAATCGAGTTCTGTGACCTGAACATAGGTCTCTAACTCCTCATTTTATTCCTGCATGCAAACATCATCAATCTAAAATCTGGACTCTAAGTAGAAGTTTCTAAGAAATTCTCTACCCTTTGGTGGGACTTACTTCCTTAAACCAATCTGAACTCCTGCTGACTATGCTGTTTTCTTGGCAATAGGTACGGAAGTGGTTTTCTATTGCCTTCATCCAGGTTTTTTTTTTTTTTTTTAATTTCCCAATCTCACCTATAGCTCTGAAATTTCATGGTGGTCCTTCATTCAAGTATTAACCAAGTCTGACCATTTCTTAGGATCAGTCAAGGTCGACTAAATGTTGCCACCTCTTCTGGGTACTCCTAATAATTGTGCTTAACCGTTCTAAATTTTGAGCAGCTGCATAAATTATCTTCAACATTCATTCACCAAACCAACTGAGTGGAGTTCCAGAGTGGTAGAACAAAAGTTTATACGAATACAATGGTTGTATCAATGTTCTAATTGACTTGTCCTGTTTTGAGTTTTAATTCTTCAACATGTACCCAACAATAGCATCAAGGCAGTTTTTGATGTTAACTTTAAATCATATGCTGTAGAAAGCAGATTACTGTTTTCTTTCCCAACAATAGTCATAGTAGAAATGATTTTATCAGGCTTTAATTGCAAGTAGGCAAATGAAAATGGAAAATGCAATGCCAAAATGATAACCTTATATCTACATTAAATGAAATATGATATCATAGATGAATGCAGGATTGTGCCCTCCTAAGTTTTCTTCTAATAAAGTATAAGTACATAAATCAAAGTCTTGCTAAATGGCAGCACCTAGCCAATTTGGGCTGACCTTGAAGACCTAAGCAGGGTTGAATAGGATTGTACTCAAATGGGGTACATTTTTTCCAGGGCTGTAGGTTTCAATAGGAAACAACTCCTATATTTTTGCCAAGGAAACAACCTGGAGACACCAGGAATCAAGCTCAGTCTGAGGAAGTCGTTAGATAGATGAAGCAAAATTGCTCATCTGTGGGTTCCTTCTCCTAGCAGGGATAATGTTTCTTTGGAGATAGTTTGTGGCTTAATATCTAGGAACTCTTCCTCAACTGATTGACCTGCAGGAGTATAGACTATAACATGCTCACAGGATAAGACTGGAGCTGTTGGGCATGGGGTTGGTTAGGGTGATGTATACTACCTATTCCACCACCAGCAGTATTCTCAGAGCTATCCAATCCTGTTTGTTCCCGCAGCATCATTTTTCGGTGACATCAATCATCTTACACACATAAGCATTCTGCTTTGAAATCTATGCCATTCCTCTCTCACCAAGGCAAGAGAGGGAGACAAAACCCTTCCACGACAATGATTTACTTCACAAGGAAGTCTATTCATAATCAATAGGACTTCTTCCCACATACGAGTGGGTAGGACTTTCAGTTTTAAGTGAATTTAATAACACTGAAATGGAACTTGGAAAGAGAACCACTTCATGGAGAATAAAGACAGTTTACAGCACCCTAATTGTAGCATCCCCCTAAATAACCTCCTACCTATTTTTCAAACAAATGTTGGTAAAGAACGCAACAACAAAGGTGCACAATGCAAGTTCATGCTAAGTTTCCTCATTAGTCCATCTTTATGCACTGCATGAAGATATTGCTCCATTACCACAACATCAGTGCAGTGCAAGAAGTTAGCAATAGGACGGAGTTGCACGCAAAGACAACAGATACCACCCAGAGATACATGGGAACAACAGAACATAAACACAGGGCTGGCTCCTGCAGTGGTGCAATGGGGAGTCTGCCCAAGAATTTTGGGCCACAAGAACATTCTCTAGATTATTTCAGCCAAAATTGAGAGTGATGAATAAACACTGCAGATATGAACCTAGAGCATCCCATATGATAAGATTCAATAGGAGAGCATGTGATGTCATTCCTTTGCTGTACTTGATTAACATCACACTAGTACCACCATTAAAAGCAACCTATTTGAAGGCCAAGGATGGAGCCCATGAAATGTATGCATCCAGCAAAACCCAGAAAGAAAATGCATGCCATACTTTCACTTCCACCTTATGGAAAAATGTACACAGTTGAGTTTTTTCCAGTGTCATGTCACAGGAGTTGTGTCAAAGGACCCATGTTATATGCCATTGTAACAGTGTCATCCATATGAAGTTCTGCAGCATTGTGACTGATATCACAACTACCAGAATAAGTTATAGTTGAGTGTATGTAAGCAGCCTTGCAGCCCAGCCATTCCTTGGTGATAATGAGACCCTTGATGAATATTTGTTTGTCTTGATTCTCTTGGGTGGATAACCTTTCAAACAAAAAGGGAATTTAAAAAGACTTCCAAACACAGTTGCACTGTCTAGGATCACCTCCATGCACCTGTAGTTCCATGATATCCTCTCTTTTCAGCAAATGAGCTGATTTATTGTTGACTCTTTGCAACTCTATGGAGCTTGTGGGTGGCTATTTCCCCATTTATAGAAATCCTTGCTTCACTCAATTTTCTGGTTCCTGGGCTGCAGCCTAGCTGAGAGGGTCTTTGAAGGGGAAAGGTAGCTTGATGGTTTTTCAGCTCTCCCCATACAAATTGCTGATTTTTTGGGGGGGAGAGGGCTGTCAGCCATACAAATAAATGCAATGTGAAGTAATGATGTATATAAGAAAATACAAGTATTTTTTTCTACTTCCCTTTAGTGTGGAATGAAGCAGTTTTGTTGTTGATGTTGATCCTATAGTGGTACAGGATGGGGAAGTACTTTCTTCTTCCTGTTCTTAACATTTCTGAGCTGGCAGAAGTGAAGATGTTTGCAAACTGTCTTCAAGCTATTTTTTCAGGGATCCATGGCAAAACAGAGATGCCCCAAAGTTAGTGAGACAAGATGATCTGTAATTGGTTCTTTCGTCTTCTTATATATAAGAGTAGGAAACACAGGTTGCCACACTTAGCTGAGAGTAATTGTAATGAATGCATATAATTAACTAAAATGAATATATTGAGGATGCCAAAAACAAAGAAGGCTCATTAAAAAACTGTGCATTGCTATGCCAGCAATTAAAAAAACAATCAGGGAAAGCTGTTAATCAAATGCTTAGTTTTCTTTGAATGTGTATGCACTGGAGACTTAACACCATATTTGTAGCTTTCTTTTTATTTAGAAACATATCAAACTCTAGAAACAGGCAACAGACCTTCCATCAAGTTCCCAAAGACCCAAATTGTTGAGAGGTTCCATGCCAGTCACAACTGATTCCAACTAAAAAGTGTCTCCCTTTCTTTGTTACCAAAATTCCAAGTGCAAGTTGCTTCCATTCCCATCTTCACCTGTGGTATTTAACCTTCCAAATTTTGATGAGTGTTGCATTTCAAAGGATGGACAGAGATTCCCAGCTATCAGTAACATCTCTCCCCTAGATAAAGCATTCTGGGAGATCTAAAATCCATTAATGTCCCTAGCATCCACACCATGTCTTTTATTCAATTAGCGCCACTAATTCCACTGTATTCAGCCTGGTTGGAAACTGATGACTGGGTCCACAAATGGAGTAGCTGAAAAGTGCCCGGACATAATGTTCAGTGGAAGAACAAGATTTGAACAGAACCTGGATTGTGACAATTGTATCCTAAGATCTGCATCTTGGATGTAGACAAATGGCACAATGTTACATTGAGCGTCCTGGAAAAGAAACAGAACCACGATAACTTCTTGCTTACAACTCTTGGTTACGTTCCCCAGATTATATGAAATTTGAATTAAAAATACTAGAACTTCTCTGCCATTTCTATTCTGGAGCTACAATGATGTCATGGTTCTAATTCTGAATCACAATGGATGACGGGATGAGTACCTTCATTCACACTTGTCTTTCTGTGTGCATTGGCTCCCCAACCTTCACCCTTTTCTTCCCCATACAGAACCAGATCCTAAGAACTAAAGTTTTTTTTTTAAAAAAAAAAATGGGACAACAACAGATTGAGCTGGGGAAAGAATTCATACAACAGGCCCCATAGTTAATCCACATCTTTCCATTATTTTTGTAAAACTCAATATAAAATGGAGCATCCTTAGGTGAACAAGTGGAATTTTTGACAAGGCTAAAGCACTCATAACAAAAATAAAACTGTCTGCCCATTTTGCCTAGCAAACATGCTTTCACAAAGTCATTGGTCACACTTTTGGATGATCTCTGGCGAGAGCAGGATGAGAGTAGTACATCCATCCTTGCTCTTCTTGACCTCTCGGCGGCTTTCAATACCATTGACCATGGTATCCTTTTGGGTCGGCTGCAGGAGTTGGGGCTGGGTGGCACAGTTCTGTGCTGGTTCAGCTCCTTTCTCCAAGGCCGAACCCAATTGGTGTTGATAGGGAGCGAGAGGGCCAACCCACGGCCCCTGCTCTGTGGAACAACCTACCCAAGATGCAATACTCTCATGGCCTTCAGGAAGAACGTGAAATCTTGGCTATGTCAGATGGCCTGGGGGCCACATGAGGGCTCATACCAGTGGAAGTGGCTTGTGGGGTAATTGATTTTACTGCCCCGTCATCTTGAAGGTTTTTAGTTTTTTATGTATAGGGCTTGTTTTTGTAGTTTGACTTTTTAATTAATTAATTAATTTTAATTAAGTAATGGGGGTGTTTATTTTTTAACTGTTTGTGGGTTTTACTTTCATTGTGAGCCACCCAGAGTCACCTGCTGGGGGAGATGGGCAGCATACTAAATAAGTAAATAAATAAATAAATAAATAAATAAATAAATAAACAAATAAACAAACAAACAAACAAACATATTAAGCCTCACTTACCCCCAAGCAATATTCTGGCCACTGTGATGTCATGCTGAAGATTGAAGATATGGAGAGTGAAGCTTTCACAAGAAACAGCCAATCAATTTAAGTGGTGAAGTATGAACAGCTGCAGGAGATCATGGTTCCACACAACCAGCAGCAATCCTAATTAGGAGGGGAAGAATTGATGGTGGGGCTTGCACCATTTCAACTGATTTATCCACAGGTGAATAGGGTTGAGAGAATGGAGATTCCTTCAGAATAACTAAGCATCCAGTGATGGGAGAAGGCAAAGCTGTACCTTCTCCCAAAATACAGAAAGATGGAGAAGGAAGTTGCTAATGTCCAAGATCAGAAAAACCATGTGTCTTCACATAGCTCCTGTGCCAAATAGCTCTCCCAGCTGTAGTCAACTGTGGGAATGTTGGTCCATTGCCCAAACATGCACATATACAAATAACCACCATATTGCAATTTACAAGACATACTATGAGAAGTCATCTGCTCAAGGAATTTGCCACCAATGAATATAAAGAACACAAGATATTTCTGCCAATATTGTTGCCCCACCCCAAAGGACCCATTAAGAGTGCAAATTGGATTGCTCACAAGTCTATAACATTACAACACTACACAGGAAACTATGAACCATCCCCAAAATAGATATAATACCTAGAAAGAGAGAGTTTATTTCTTACAGCACAAACTACATGTCAAATTGTTGAAGAAATGTGTTGACAAAGAATTCCAAAAGACGTAATAGCACTAATTTCTGTCTTTGGATTAGAAACCTCAATGATTGCTTTCAATATTGTGGTCAATCAATTATATTTAACTTGTGTTACTTATATGGGCAACTCACTTGCATTTAAAGTTCTCCCATGTGAAGTTATGTTGGTGAGGCACCTGAGAGTCCCAGCGTTGACATTCAATCCCACTCCAGATGGTGTTCACAGTACCACGGTAGCCTTCTCCTTGCCCTTGTATGCACTCAGTTGTTTCAATTACTACTGCAGAGTTGTGCACCACATTCTGAGCTAGAAAGAGAGACAGGACAACGGTTGTTTCTTTCTGACAGCCAGCTGGATGTAAGAAGGCCTTTTAGAACTTTCCCTCATTCTTGCAAATCCAATGAAATAAATTTGAGATCTCCTAGAGAAGAAGGCAATCCTTAAAAACAGAAAGAATTATCTTGTTGGAGCAAATCAAAATATAAGCCAACGTTCTCCTCCAAATTGATGTCTTCCAGGAATTTAGGGTTTTAGCTCCCATAATTTTTAGAAAGTTTGGGAGATATGGGAATCATAGGCACTTAAGTCTAAACAGATTTGGAGGGTATAAGGTTGCCAAAAGTTGGTCTAAACTTTTTATTTCCCCAACAATAAGTCATAAATGATGGATATAAGTTACATTTTTTTGTCTAATACAGAGGCAGGTGGTGTTTTTGCAGCTGGGGGAGATATTAAACAAACAAACAAACAAACAAACATTAAGGGGACTTAGAAGACTAAGCAAAGAAGAATGATACTGAAGTGGTGACATCTCCATAAGGAGTAGGGTCAAATTTGGTCTCTTTTTCGGGGGAGGAAGTTGGATTTAGATTTGATCCTTTATGTTTGTCTCAAATTAGGTCAACTGAGCCTACTGAAAGCTTAATCGAACTATTTTCAGCCTTATTTCATGTTCTTTTAAACAATCATGCTGCTCACACTTGATCGTTTCCTGCTGAATTTCAATGACACAACCTTGGGAGGCATAAAAATTACATCAGGGATATTTGCATCCCTCGGGCTACGCATTAGCTACCCTACTCTAATCCTTATTTTAAAAAAGGATTTGTACCTAATAGATACTGCCATACTAGACAATCCTGGAATTCCAATGCCCTGTACTGATGAATGAATTAAATTAAATTGAAAAGTGTCTGCTGAAATTCTTCCGCTCTTTAGGGATAACATGGATAATTATTAATTACATAGGTTCAGTTCTAAGACTGAATTGAAATGAGCTACTTATTTCATTATTTTTGCTGTTTCGCTTTGGCCCCTTCTTTTATTAACCAGAACACCAATATTTGATTTGATTATTGCTGAACAACAACATAAAACCCTTGACACTAGTCATCTGAAACTGGACAGGACATACACCTTTAGAAGAGACAACAATGCCCCCCCCCATTTCTATTCTGCCAGTAAATAAATAAATAGGTCTCTTTAATGGTGGAAAAACATCATGTTGTCTTCAGTTTGGAAGGGGTCACTGTCTCATAAGAGGCCCTGAGCAATAATGACCTTGCCTCATCTACAATGCTCTCCCCCCATTTTCAGCTGGGGTTAGTGGAAGAAATGCTCTGTCTGAGGAAAGCTTTAGACCAGTGTTGTCCAAACTTGGCCACTTTAAGATGAGTGGACTTCAACTCCCATAATTCCACAGCCAGCATGGCTGGCTGGGGAATTCTGGGAGTTGAAGTCCACTCATCTTAAAGTGGCCAAGTTTGGACAACACTGCTTTAGACAGATGAAGCAAATGCTCCAGGAGGGAACTTAAAAGTAGCAGGCAAATGAGGATGCCTCCCCTTTCACTCCCAGCAGCTTCCTCCCACCCAGCCAGAAGGGTAGGAACAACAAAGTGAATGAGATGTGGCTGGTGTCATTCAAGACTTCCTGGTGCACCACCATTGAACAATGCAGGACAGAAGTAGGAAACAAAAGAGGTGCAGCCTCTCAGCAAACCAGCTCTCAGCTCCCGTTTTAGCTTCCTATGAGGACCATGTTTGTGTTTTTTGGTATTAATGACTCCTGCCTCAAAATGTAGGAAGTTAATAGAATTATGTGCTTGCTTGACATCTATGAGGATAATCAGGACCAAATGTTTAACTGGGAGCACCGATCAGCATTTGCGCTTGAAGGCTGCTGGTCAGCACAAAGGAATTCTTCAGGGGCAACATTTCTTGCCATAACCTCAGTCCAAAACAAACAAGCCTATTAAACCTATCTGCCTCCCTTGAGTCCAAGGAAATGGACATGAAACATTAAAGTCCTGAATTCCTGTTTTCGTAACTGCAGAACCTGGATGTGTCACATGGAGATACCTAGTAAAAGAAATCCTCTAAATTAATGTTCCAAAAGAGTGACTGAGCTAATATTTTTGCACATGAAAAAATGGCCATGCTTCTGTAAGATCTGATATCAAAATTCTGTGTAGAGCAGTATCTTTGGAGAAGCAGCCAATGTTGGGGTCTCAAGATCTTTTTGCAGCTATCTCTGCAAGCTGCAGTCAGTCTTGGAGAGTGTTTACTGCAGGATCCTTGAAAATGGGAGTTAGAATGGCAAACCACTTTCAAAATACTGTCAAGAAATCTACAGGAACTAGTCCAGGCAGTTACCAGGAGTCAACAAGGACTCAAAGAGCACCCCCATGCACACACACGCACACACAAATCTTGCTTATAAAAGCCCACATTTTAGGTAAGATTGTCTCCTGCGTTTCTGCAGTCTTGATATGCATTTCAGCTGCTATTCGGTTTCTATTTTCCCTGAGACGTTACTCTGGCAAAAGGCAGAGGCAGCAAACAGATGCCATTCCATTCACTTACTTGTAACTTCTGTTTATAACATATATTCCCAACCCCACTAGTGTTTGTCAACCCCACATAGCACTGTGCCATTCACTCCAAGAGCCTCCAACAGGAAGGTAAAGCAGTATTATTGCACTTCCATTCCACTATTGCTCTGCCCCTTTTGTATATGCACCCTAACATCACACACTGGTATGAAATGAGTGGAACTTGTATGATTTTGACAAAAACTGTGGATCTTGCACACCCACACACACCCTGCCATATTTTTTCCAATTAGTTACATTCATGTTTATGTGGTGATATTGAAGGAGCAGGACACAGCCATCAGTTGAAGAAGAAATTCGATAAAAACCAAAACTTCCTGCAGAGAAGCACGACATACTCCTGTTGCTATTCACATGTATCAAGACACTTTGCAGTATATTGATGCTTTCCTGAGGCTCAATTTTATGTTTCCCCAAATGCATATAAATGCTTTATCACAGTCGTCTTTGCATAATTTCCTGCCAGAATTGTTCAGCCTAATTTCCTAAGGAGAGTTCATGATAAAGAATGACATGTGTACCTAAGGCTTGTGAATTCCCAATGCATTCTGAAACAGGAAGGATAAAATAATTGCACCTAGATTCTCAAGGGCTTACAAGATCAACATACTTTAAAGTGAGATCCGTTTTCTGGAGTTTTAAACACTTCTTTTTTCGACCCACCTCTTCTACTCATAAGTTATTATTAATGCTGCCACACTGATGGAACGTTTGCATACAACTTTTGATTTTTAAGCAACTTCTCTCTTTAGATCGGTATTTTTCAACCTTAGCCATTTTAAGATGTGTGGACTTCAACTTCCAGAATTCCCTAGCTAGCAAGCTGGCTCGGGGATTCTGAGAGTTGAAGTCCACACATCTTAAAGTGGCCAAGGTTGAGAAACACTGCATTAAATAAACAACTGCTTATTATTTAACAGAGTCCAAAAATGAACTTTGCACAGAGATGTAAAGTATCCCAAAATTTCTTCAGAAAGCCTGCAATTAAAGCCCTGCCCCTTTTTTCTCATATATGGGACAGAGTTCCAATTACATGGTAAAGGCCTCCATTTTGATTTTTTTAACCCACCTGGTGGATGCTCCTATCACATTTGTTTCCTGATGTCCTTTCATTGGACATTCCAATGGAGCTGCTTGAGTTACTCTGCTTGTTCCTACTACAACTGCCTGGTCTTTTTAAACTGTTTCTGCTGCTGGATTTTTACTAGATTCCATTTCTCTGGAGGGTTTATTTTCCAAATTTAACATCTTCTCTAAATCATGTTAATGATAACTAACAAGACTTAAAACCAAGGTTCAGTTCTACAAGTGTCTTAAGTTGTTTTTGCTAAAGGCTGACTAAAACAAACACTCAACATCTGCTTTGAGACTGAACACCGAACTCAACATCTCAACAACTTCTGAGCAGGTAATGAACATGTATTTATTAGTCAAAACATAACAATACCAAAAGAATATGTAAAATAAATATATTAAACCCCAAAACAATATAACACCTGGTGTCACATCCTCTGGAAAAGATCTGTTTTCAATTTTTTCCAGAAGGTAGGTAACGTTGGGGACAAACTAACCTCCAATGGGAGGCCATTCCAGACAGCTGGGTCCATCACAGAAAAACAGCATTTCCAGGCTTCCTTACCCCGTAACCTTCTGAAAATGGGGACAACCCGTTGTTTCTCCAAAGAAGATGCAGTCCTGTAGGTAAGCTGGTGCCAAGCCATAAACTGAATATATATACGCACACACAGACCTCCCTACACACAAATCCATTCCTTAGATGGGGACAACCTGCAGATATGCAGGTTAGGTGCAATATAATTGGAATATACCGAAGAAGAAACAAACCATAAGCAGCAGTGTGAGCAGGATGGGATGAACTCTGGAAAAAAGCAATTCTACAACATGCCAAAGAAATCTAAAGATAGTTCTGTGACAGGTGAGTATGGGCTGCCTTTTATCTCCCTGTTAGCAGGCAGAGGCCCAATCCATACTGCTATAGACCCAAGATGAAATACATTAGAAGGACTTATGGCCTTAGCCATGGTTGCAGCAACTCTATTGGCTAAGGCACTGGGAGGAAGAAAGCAAGGGCAAACTACTTCTTCACATACACCACAAAAACTCACAGAAAGAAACTCAACAAGAAAGAAAGTCTAGTCGATAAAATATGGCACTGGAGGTAACTAATTGGCCACTGAGGAAGAGCAAAGAGCTCTAAGTCTAGGCAGTCTGATGCAACTAGAAGAAAAGTTTGGAGCTTGGTGAAAACCCTTAGGATGGGAACAGTATCAACTAAGAAAACTAGTATATTGTCAAAGCAGAAATAACATGGACTGGAATAAAAAATCAAGAGTCTGGTAGCACCTTTTCTGGCTAACTCGTTTTATTAAAAGGCACAAGTTTCCATAAGCTCCATCAGATGCATAGAGTACATCTATTAGTACACACATAGAGTACTAATGCAGGATTTCAGCTGGGGGATGATGGGGGAAAATGGAGGGAAGAAAAGGTGACTATGCAGATCACACCTGAGAAAGATCACTACTACCTTATCAATAAACCACTGGGTTTATTGAGACCTTCTGAGATGGCCTGAAACCTTTTGAGATATGCAGGTTCACCAATCTCTTGCTCCCTTCCCCCACCATACCCCAATTTAAATCCTACACCAATCTAACCACTCTATGCCTCTGACAAAGTGAGCTCCAGCTTTTTATAACAGAAACTGTAGGTGTAAGTGAAGTAAAATGGACAGGACTTGGACAATTCCAATCACATGAATTCAATTTTTCTATTCGGCATATGAAGCTCACAGAAAAAAAATGCGGTAGCAATTATTGTCCCAGCTTGTGTAATGGGACACAACACAGTTAATACAAGTTCCTCTCCAACTTCACATTTCTAGGACAGCTGACAGACAGACAGACAGACAGACAGACAGACAGACAGACAGACAGACAGACAGACAGATAGATAGATAGATAGATAGATAGATAGATAGACTTTCATCTATTTGACTGAAGAATTCATGAATCAGCTCTGATTGCAATGGTATAGAGACATCTCTCTCTCTCTCTCTCTCTCTCTCTCTCTCTCTCTCTCTCTCATCTAAATTATATGTCACCACAATCACAGGACCTCTTGGTAGCTAATAAAATAAGAAAATGTAAGAAAATATAAAAGCATATCAAAACATAATAACAACAACAACCATCTTTAGAATTCATTGCTAAAATACTGAAATTAACAAACACATTCTTCATAAGCACAATGGCACGCCATACGAAAAGGATTTATCTATAATGCGGATTGTTCATGAGGCCTCTTGCAGATGTATATGGAAATATGCAGATAATTAAACACGAAGAAAATGCAGATAATTTCAGGATCACAGTTGAAAAACACATGCTTAAAATCTCTCATATGTATTGTGTTAGAAAAAGTCTCTTAGTCTGATCAGTTTCGTTTAGAAGTTAAACACTGAGGTGCATAATATCCAGACATCCATATATGCACCAGATGTTTATATTCTCAAGAGAAGTCTTCCAACTTTGCTTTACGTGTTAACAGCTAGCATAAAAATAACACCTGTTAGACAAGGCATGTAACAATTGCTTCTCGGATTTTTGCTACTTCAATAACTTGTTGATAGACTGACTCATATGCATTGCGCAGACTGCATGGGAAAATTCAGCATTTGCTAGACAGATGCAAAACCCTTATATTCTCTTACAGCTGAATCAGTGGTGTATTATACTAGTTTCCTCTATTTTCAGGAATGTCAGAATACCTGAGAGCCATGAAGGATTTTTTTTTTCCTTTTAAGAAGACTGGGAACAATGCAACCATTGTTATAACCCACACACACACACACACACACACACAACAGCTTTACGGAAAGCTTTTAAAGACTGTCTGGTGCTTTATTGGAAGTGCAATCTGGAATATGTTCCAGATCAAAAGCAAGCAGATGGAATCTGAAGAGCAGTGAGCCATGGCTCTTAAATAATGAGAGGCAGAATTCCCTTTCCCATATGATCTGGGCAAAGGGATCTTCATGTGCTTCTCAGGACTTAGAGCAGTGCTTGGCATGGCCCAACAGCCCATCTTATCTGCAAAGGAAAGGTCAAAGCAAATAAAGCTCTTCAAAGGCTGATTTGCATGAAGCATCAGCCTTGTGTTTTGGGGTTCCTGCTCCCAGAAAAGGCTAAGTATATGTACTCTTTACCCTGAAGATGCTAAATGTATAAGCATTGATGGTGGGACTGGGGAAGCTTTGAGACCACAAGGGATGAGCTGGTGACAACAATTCTCCAACAATTGGATATGGACTATTTTATACATATATCACATGTGTCAAGTGTGAAGATACTGACAATAATAGAAGACAAGACTTTATAAAATAAACCTAGGTTATCATGCAATACAGCACAGACAGGATCATAATGAGTTTACTGACATTTGGGCTTTGGAAGAGAAAAATGTTTCAAGAAAGCATCTGAGGTTAAACTCACCACATGTTTTAATTGAGCAAAACTCCCAGGGGGTGTTTGGGTCAAGAGTGTAACACCATGGCCTCGGTTTACTATCCGGATTGCGGCAGTAGTTATCATCAAAGCCTTTGTCAGGGTATCTGCAAGCCACACCAACAAGCACGTTAACTGAGTCAGCTGCCAAGAGAAGTCAAGCAGATGCAAGATACGTTCCCAATGACCTCCAGCCTAGAGAAGAGTCCAAACGCCTTTGCTACTGATTGCCTACAGAAGTAGGAGGAATATAGCCATCAAAACAGTCCTCAGCAGAAATAATATCTTGACAAGAACCCATTTTGGTATGATGTAGAACATCCAAAAGGGTCAATCTGCTGATTTCTCCCCATTAGTGCCCAGTCTGACACAACAGCCTTAATTTGCTTCCTTTGGATGGCCCAATTAAGTGTGGACAATATAAACATTTCATGGCATGGTAGACTCATTAAGCAAATGGATTCTTTAGTTCAATAGCCCTGGGTTCAAACCGAAAGCTATTTTCAACAAACTCCGCTCTATTTTTAGAAGCCAGCGTTTGTAGAGGCCATGACCTCATTTCCAGCACTGTGAGGGGAAAAAAGTCAAGAAGAAATTAAATTTCCCTTTGCCCTCCTTTATCTTGTCAGAGTTGTTGTTGTTTCCCCCCTGCTTTTAATTACTTCGATACTCTTTTCCTAGTTATTGCTGAAGGAAATCAAGGGGTGGTAGAGTTACAAGACAATAGCAAGCTTCTTGTATGAATAGCATTTCATCATTCATTTAGAACTAATTGTTTGTTTGTTTTACATTTATTACTTCTGGTCTGCTGGTAGGTGAAGATTAGATTTTTAAAGGAAGGCACATAGGAACTACCTTTGACCTGGAGGCCTTTGGGAACTTCTACAGATGTGGTCCTCACAGGAGGATCAAAACTTGATTTACAGTTGCCTACTGAAGAAGGTTCTTTTATCCTCAGAGGTCTAAA
The DNA here is from genome assembly GCF_059951505.1 of Python bivittatus. Taxonomy (NCBI): domain Eukaryota; kingdom Metazoa; phylum Chordata; class Lepidosauria; order Squamata; family Pythonidae; genus Python; species Python bivittatus. Next base: position 5,712,495 of record NW_028277037.1, on the reverse strand, counting down.
AAAATGCCTTCCCAAAATTTGTTTGAACACTGTAGAATTCTGCTCCTTTAAGAGATGAGACTCAGCACGTTTCTTCCTTTGTAACCAGGCTAGGAGGACATGATCAGAACCTCTTCTGACACTATACTTTTGTCCCAGAACTTTTAAGCAACCAAAGCAGCTGTGCTCCAGGGATATACATGTGGCCTCAATGTTGCTGACCCATAGAAAATTATCCATTTAAAACAGTCTGTCTTTCAATAATGCAGGCTTTTATTAAATCTGTTCCAAATCAGGATTGTAGCCCATCAGTTATATCCTACTTGGAAAAGTCAGTCCCAAAATAACTTCCTTCCAAGTAAATGTGCCAGATGGAAATATCTATGAAGAGTAAAGATTATCATGAAATACAAGCAATGCCCAGCATTAAATTTGATTGCCAACTTATCTTGACAGAAGGCTGCTGCTAAAATATATAAAGACCTGGACTTACATACCTTTTCATAGATACATTCTACTGACATTTGAGTCTATGGGCTAATCTCGCCATATAATAACATATCTCGAGGTTGGCCATCATTTTGTGTTTCTTTAGACAACTTGTCATATTCCCTACTCTTCATTTATCATTTAAGGAAATATTGACTCATGCTAATTTCTAATCTTAAATAATTCCTTAACATGAGAACCAACATGTTCAGAAACAACTATCTACATGTCTCAGTTATTCCTTTCCTTAATAACTGTTACGCCTACTGTTGCACTTAATTAAGATATTCAAAATTGTAATCCTCTCCGTACTTCGCAACTGTGATCCTCAGTGATCTCAGTGGGATTCAACCACAGGCATCATGGGAAGAGTAAGGGGGCAAATGACATCATGCATGTTATGACATCATCACATTATGTAATTTGCATCTGTTACATTATCTGTGATATCATCATGGCTTCCATCAGATGCCTACAGACTCAGCCACAAAGTACATATTCCCAGGGCCTGACTGCAAATGAAGTTGGTTGAGATCCCTGTGAAATGCATTCATCTTCTGTGTATGCAAAGTACAGGATTAACATTTGTTTTTTTACCTTTTTTATGGTTCCCACTCTTTTATTTCAATTTACATTTTGTGTTAAAGTTGAGTAATTTTTAAAAATTTTCCTTTTTATATAATTTTATTATTTTTTTATATAATTGAGTAGATTTCATGCTTCCCTTTGGTTCTCATTATTCCTAGATTCCAGAAAGAATAATTAATCTAAGGCCTCCTCCTTCTTTTGCTACTTAAGCTGCTATCTAGTTAGTCACTGCAATAGGATAGTCAGCCAAGCATAATTGATACTTCTTTAGTGAGTGAAATTTAAAGTGTGCACTGCTGAGGTCAGCCCAAATGATAATCCACCAATACAAGAACTTAAAATAAATGTTCTACAATCTACATTAATTATTAGGATTCAGAACATGTTTTTTTTTTTAATTTGCATATCCAGAAAATACACTTTCTGCCAAAAGACAATTAGCAATGGTAAATCACAGATCATAAGCAAAAGACGCAAGCAATTTTAATTTGTGCAAATGTGTCTTTCCAACCCTCTTCTGCCATCAGGAATGCCTACAGGAGGAGTCAAAAAAGTCAAGATGGAAGCCACAACCATTCAGTCAAAGCCCTGGGTTACATGTAAAAAAGGGCAGGGCATGGTTATAGCTGCCACCTTGACTGTTTTGACTTCAGTGCAAATTCTCTTGCCCGCAATAAAACCTTGTTATCACCCTCCCTATATTAAACTAGAAAAACCAATACCATCTGCTCTCTTAATTTAGGATTGGGTAAATTGGTTGTAAGAGAGAGAAATATTAAATGCCCTCAAAAGATTCCTGAGTCTGAACTAAGCAAGACTGTCTCTGTTGTACCAGATACTCCAATTGTGACTACTCTGCTGCCCTTCAGTTCCAAAAAGGTGCTCCAGAGGGTGCAAAAACACAAACAAAGCTCAGCAGCTCTTGAAAGCAACTGCATCCTTTTCACAGGCACATGGTCTGCACACAATCACAGGAAAAGACACGGCTGTTTTAAAGAACTTTTGGAAGAAAAAGCAAAGCAGAGCAAGGACGACAAAGATTTTCCTCAAGTAAGAGGGGGTTCTTCAGCTTATTAAAGTATCGATGTGCTTTATTTGATTCATGGTTTGGCCTTACCTTCATTGCATTGGCTTTTTGGTAGTTAAAACAAGCAGGCAAAATGCTTGTCTGTCTGTCTGCCTGTTTGAGTATGTCTAAGTCACAAGTGTATTGTGTTTCCAATGAAGCTGTAATTGTTCAAAGTTACCAAAAAATGAAGATAGATGGATCCTAGGGTATGACATAAACTTTCTGCTCCTCTGCGCCTGTCCCAATTACTCATTTCTGTATTAGTATTATTAAAACTTCTTGGCATTACTGTTTCTCCAGACCACTTGGAAGCTAGAACCTATAGCTCTCATTGTTTATTTCCTTCATGAACATGCTTATCCACTTTTAACTCCCAATCCCGTTTCAGGTTTTACTTAACCCAAATCTGTACTAAAGAAAACAGAAGTGTTAATTAAAGGTCCCTGCAGCGTGATGTTTCAAATTCTCAGATTTTGGGGGATGTTTCACCCAAAATTGCAGATCCCAGTGACATCACCAATACCCTTGGAGTGCACGATTGCAGTGCACAACCCAGCTTCGCTGGCCTAGCTACGTCATAAGTTCCCTTCTTTTACAAACTCTTCCCACAGATTATTTTCCCCTCATCTAATCCACAACATTCTACTTATCTACTTTGCAGTTCAGCAGCAAAGCTTTCATATTAATTTTCCTATCACCCTGCTAAAGTCAGCTCTGTTCAGCCACTGTGGTTGAGTACCGACAATGTTTTGCCCTGTTCAGAAGGTGGTACCACCAAACTTTCATTGTTGCTCTTTATATTTAATGGATTTTATTTGTCTTGATTTGATTTATATACTATCTTTTGTACAGGACCTCAAGATGGCAAACTTAGTGCTCCCCTCCTCCTATTTTTCCTCACAATAACAACCCTTTATGGTAAGTTGGCCTGTAAGAGAGGGACTGCCCCCAAATAATTTGCTGAGTTTCCATGGCTAGGGATAGGATAGAACCTGGATTTCCCAACTCCCAGTCCAACACCTTAACCACTATACCACACTGCCACACTGGCTCTTCCTTGCTTATGACCTGTCCAAACCCATTTATTCATTTTCACAGTATGTAAGAAAGGAAAAGCTTGCTCTCTGAAGTAAGTTAGACATACCCCAGTTTCAGTTCAACAGTCATTGAGCTTGTAGCTTGTCATGAATTATTTCATCGGTTCTGCTTTCCCAAGGTCTGAAAGTTTCTTTCCTCTGGGGAAAAAAAGGTTCTGTTTTTCCACTTTATTTGGGGGAGCTTGAGAATTTATTTAAAATTTCTCTTGACAGTGCTTTTGAACTGACTTTATTGTTGGAGTTGGCCAAGGATGTTCCTACAGGAACTGCCATTTTCAATTACACATTTTCCAGATCTCCAGTGCCTGGGATTTAATGATAATGTGGGAAGTAATGAGAGATGATTGTTTAAGGAAAGACAGGTCATTCTCACACCCCACTTTGTTATCTCATAGCTAAATATGTGTAAAAACGCCACTCTTGTGAGAATGAGAACACAGCATCCATGAGAATTTTGGCAAAACTCTTCCCTGCTCTAAATGAAAACAAATTATGGAAACAAATTACTTTGCCCTAAATTTAATGGGAAGTGGTGGGAGAAAAAGCAGCCATGTTTCTACATGGCACTTATATTTAGTACATTTAGGCAAACAGAATTAACTGTTATACCAGCCTTAATATGCATTAAAATGAGACCTTTCTTGGAAATAAAATACCTCAGTTGGCAGGTGAGAAAATCTGATATTTGGGAAAGACCCACGGATCCTCAATAATAAATGCATGAATTTCACCTTGAATTTCACCTGGAAGGATCCTGATGAAACCATCATAAACTACCCCAAACATTGGTCTACCACCAGAAAAACTCACCCCATGGTTTTTTGCATCAAAGGTAACACATGGATGATATTACCATGGGGCATTATAGCTTATCTATCCAGAAGCAATTAGTGAAACTCCATATAATCTTAGAATAAGACTGTATCCTGTATTTCAGGTACCAGGTGTTAGAGGAAGAACAGGGCTAGATTTGTGTCCACATCTGAATAATGATGTCTGCCTGGTTCAGAAATAAACCAGTTGGGAAAAGGAGCAAAATATGCAAGGGTCATAGCAACTCTTAAAATTTGCTGTAGGACATGACCGACCCTGTAAAGTCATAACTGCAAGAGTTTTCCAAGTAAGTCACAATGCAGTTGGAAAGCAAAAGCCAAAGGGTAAAAAATCAGATACAAATTCCTTTATTTCTAGTTCTGTGGGCCAGCACTGACTATATAATGGTCCCCTGTGTTTGAAATTGCCAATGGCCTTTTTACTCTATAGTCTTCTCACGCCATCTCTGACTCTCACTTTGGTATTCAACTTCATGGCATGTGGAACACTGCACTTAGCCATTCATCAATACTGATTCTGCTTTTGAAGGAGGTGGGGGAAGAACAAATAAATAAATAAGTACTGATTAGACAATTTGGCATGAACATATTGTAACTTTCATAACAGAGATCTCAACATTTGACAAGATGAAAGTTGGAAGTATTTCTATAGAGATTTGTGTGAAAAGGTTAAGATCATAAATAATGAGAATCATTTCAGTATCTTCAATAAAGTGCTTCTTTCAAGTTATTTTTAAGTCCTCCTTCCTGAATCTGTGACTGTTCTCTTTCTCTTTATTTTATTAAAATCCAGCTATCTGAATAATAATTTGCCTTCATGCCTTTAATTAGACATTTCGTGAGTGCCAGCTTAAAAGAGATTTCTTTCTGGTGTACAATTAATATTAACTGTGAAAATCTTTAAGATGGAGCTAGATTACTGTGTCAAATTCACTGAGAGAAATGTATCATACAAGATTTAGCATCTGGTAGACTTCATGGACTTTATGAGATTAGATTAATAATCAATTAATAAAATAATTATAATGGATGACCATTAGCTTTGGCTTGTCTTTCGTGGATGGAAATGTACGTGGAGTTTCTGAGGATTCCACCAGTCATCTCCCCAATACACTTTTCAGACCTTTACAAAATAGTATTTCTGATTCAACTCCTCCTTTTATTTGTTTTCATGGTGAAAGTCCATTTCTCAGCTAGTTGAAAGAGCTGGTTTCAAGCTTGACTTGGGACTGCATTTAATCTTGTCCAAAAACTAAGTGCTTTTTTTTAGATGCCCATTATTAAACATTCAACTAACTTGGGGAACCTTTTCACTGGTCCCCAGTTACTGGATTGATCAATCAGTGTTCATTTGATCCTTAATTTTCTAAGGGGATTTTTCACATAGCTTCATTGGTACCTAATAAGTATCCTCCTTAGATTCTGCTGATGATATTTTGGTAGTTTTCACAGTTAATGTTTATGTCAGGATTTTCATTCTCATGGGAAAGGATTCATCCCGTTATCTTTACAACAATAACAAATAATATTTTGGCTATAGAGATCATGTGAAAAACACCTGTTATTGTGTGTTGTGTATTGTGCTATTTACTGCCACCTATTGGCGTGTGTATGCTAGGTACCCAGTGGGGGTGGCATAGAGCTATAATACAAGGAGAGGAAAATGTGCAGCCTCTCTGAGTAGTTGTTAGTTGTTTTAGTGTTAGCCACTATGTAGGTTTTATGGGCTACGTAGTTGTAACAAAGTACCAAGTAGCGTACCTCTTCTCTTAAGAGTTTGTAGCTAGAGATTTTGTTAAGCTTGTGTTGCTAATAAGTCTTGGATGCTACAATATAATGAGAAGATGTGTTTTTCTTTATATTTTGTATGATATTTGCATTTTATGGATGATTGCATTTTTATCAATAAACACCAGTTAGTATATATTTTCTGACTGGATTTCTTTGGGAAACAAGAAATGGACATTGTATTGTGTTTGCTTTCATGGCTAATATTTTCCTGGAGTTTTTGCTGCGCTCTGCACAAACAGGAGTGTTTGTGATTATCACTCTGCCTGACAGTTTACTATATGTATAATTTTCTTTTTTCCTTCTTCTCTGGGAAGAATTCATTTGAAGGATGGGGCTTAAGTAGTATAGGAATGGTATCAATCTATGGAGCTGTATTTCACTAAATAAATGATAAAGATGAACTTGTCCGGGTGCTCATGAAATACTCTAATGCTTTAATTTCCTACAATGCATAGGTGCTATCAGTGCAAAAATTGAATGCCACTCTGTTTCACGGATTTATAAAAATGCAAAAGAATTAGCATTTTTACTTCTCTGGACGAAAAGGATGTCTGTGTGGTCTTTGAAGGTCCCAGCGTTGACATTCCTTGCCTGTTTCAGTATGATCCATTGGGCCTCTATAGCCTTCTCCATTGCATGTCATGCACTCAACTGAAATGCAAAAAATACAACAATCTCAGTTGTTGTTACAGTTACAGTACAATATTTCATTTCAACAACAAGAATCAGTCAGTTGAAATGCATAGGTTCATAGGCTTTTCTATGGAATCAAGACTAGAGTTATCACTGAATTTTAACTTGAAGAAGGTCAGGATTTTAATTTGAAGAATTTAAATTTAGACTATCAAGGGGGATCCACAAAACATAGATTTGAAAAAAGTAATTAACTTCAATTTAGGGTCTTTTCCACACTTGTTACTTCTTCTAGAATCATCCAATCTCTGTTGTGTCAACCTATCAGTAATGAGGACACAGGTAAAGTGCATGTTATATCCACACAGATATAACAGTCATTAAGTCAGGCTTCATGTAGCTTCTATGATAACTGGGTTAATTAAATTAAAAGATCTACTGTGGAAGCTTAAAGGACAAATGCCCAAGTATGTATTTTTATATTTTATAAAAATATTAAAAAATATATTTTATAAATTCACCAGAATCAAGCCTGAATTCTCCATAAGATGGTAAGAATGATCAAATATTTTTGAAACAGTAGTGAAGTTTTAAGATGCATCAAACTAGCCCCCATAATATGATTTGCAATTACTGGGGAAGGGAAGGGAAGGGAAGGGAAGGGAAGGGAAGGGAAGGGAAGGGAAGGGAAGGGAAGGGAAGGGAAGGGAAGGGAAGGGAAGGGAAGGGAAGGGAAGGGAAGGATAAAAATATCATCATAATTGGGCTTAAAGTCTCTCTCTCTCTCTCTCTCTCTCTCTCTCTCTCTCTCTCTCTCTCTCTCTCCTTTAAGCCCAGTTATAACAATTTTAGAAAAGAGCTCCTAATTTTGAACATCAGTCCCATTGCTCCAAAATAGCACTGCTATATCTTCAACATGTTTTCTGTGAGTACTAATGCCTCCTTTCTTATGGAAGAGATGGGAGAAACAAAAGAGACTGAGGACCAGGTTGTGCAACGTAACAACAATAAACTGATTACTCAACTATGTAACATAACTTAAAATTAAAAAGTCATATCAAGTTGTAGAGACGTGCATCTGAACCCAAAAGCAGAATGGGATTAGTAACTGCTAACATAATATTTGTGATATTCAACATTTGGTTATGCTCGAATAGTTTCCAGTTTTCACACAAAACTGAGTTCAAACAATAGCCAATGTTCTGAGCATTACCTTCAGAGCAGAGGGGGATCTCACAGACTTCATGACGTATTTTTGGATTGCTTGTAAAACACCAAGGGCCACCTTCTTCTCCCCGTGGATTCCGGCAGTAGTTTCCTTGAAGATCTTTACCTCGATAGCTCGAAGGTAAAAAGCTAGTTTTAAAATGATAATCATTACAGTATAAGAGCATGCACATTTTGATGTGAACCTTTCCATCTTCATGAATTAACTATCTGACTATGGGCTTCCTTATCCCACATATATGTGGGTGTGGATGTGAAAAACATTGTCAGATTCAGACATTCCCAACTGAAATGTTCCATCTGACCTCACTGAAAATGTCTATTCTTGTTCAGTAAGGTCAGAATTCCTATTTCCACCAGTGAAGTCAAAACAGGATGTTGTAAGGTTGGAACATCTTGGTCTTGAACTATTGTGCACACCTTTAATCTCTACCCCCCACCCTCCAAGTATACACACACACAAATTCACACTCATGTATTACATTTAGAAATTTAAATTTAGAAACCATTTTAAACTTCTGGAGCAAATCAGTAGGTCAAATATATGATCTAGGATTTAATGAGTAATTTTCATTTACATGTATTTCTAGAAATACACACAGAGACCAACTTAAATTGTACCTCCCCTGAAGTTGCAAAGTAGAGGCATCGGGGTACTTTACAGGTTAAAAGGCAAGCGGTATCATAACTATTACTTTATATTACCAGATTGATACTATTTAGAAGAACACATCCAATGAAGTTGGTTAAGAAGTCCTATTGCTATGCAATAAGGGTAAGGGAGTTTCTCTCCAAAATAACATGCAACCTCAGTCAATTTAGCAGAATCTTTACCCAAATATGGCACTTTTGTGCTTTTACAATGAGTTTCTTCCCTTAAGGGATGCAGGTCTAAAAAGTAAAAGAATGTTTCATCTACCAGCCAACATTCCATGCCACAATGGGTAACTCTAAGATTTCCAAAGCCAACTTATCTGAAAATTCACTACTTCTCCCAGATGCATGTTTTAAAATACCATCCTAGATGGTACACTTGGCTGTGTAGTGTAGTGTAGTTCATCATAGCTTTGTGTAAGGAAACTTCAGGGAAGTTCTTTTGATAGATAATTACATTTCATGTTTGCATTTAACTGTGGTTTGCTCTTGTAGGGTAGAGTATAAGGGGAATTTCCTTCTCCACCTCTCAGCCAAAACTCCTAGGCTGGGAAAGATAAGCACTTGCTTCAAGTTAGCAGCAAATAATCCAGATTACCCTAAATACATCATTGTCCTTCAGCCTTGCCCAGAAAGATTCTAATAAGATTATCTACAGGAGCAACAAAAAGCAAGGAATTTGAGAAGATAAAATCCCAGCAGTTAGGAGAATTAGAAACCAATATATGCCACAAGCTTTCTCGAGCTCTGCTGGGGTCAGAACCCGGGTCATCTTGCCAGTGGCGTGAACAACCTTTCAATATGCCACTGCACCAGCAGGATTTCAGGGAAAGGCAGTACTCACATTTTACTGCTGTTGCAACCTGAACAACTGGACTGGCTCATGAAAGGGACTGCAAACATGGTGCGGGCGGGTAGTCTTTTACCCTCATCACTGCACCTCTTTAACTCTGCCTGCTTCAAAACCAGTGATACGGAGCAGGGATCAGCAGCTTTATCTGTCCTGCTAAAGCCGAAATCTTAGAAAACATCAACATCTCAAGAGATGTAGGCCTTCTGCCATGAATCCTCATGATATTTCACAATACTTCAGAATGTTGGCTTTTTTTTTTTAATTACTAGGGAATAAGGCCCTCTTGGGGACCTTCCAATTTCCACAAAGCTAGCCTCTGTTGCAGAGTCACAGACGGGTAACTATTTGTCCTTGTCCTTTTTCCTTTATCTAACTCCTCTGAATTTAAAGCGTAGAGCCTGATAGAGACAGATAGCAAATTCTAAAAGAATGAGTTTCTTAAAAAAAAAAAAAGTTTTAAATCAATCATCCAGCCTGTAAGCATCTTGCTTTTCTCTTTGCCTTATATATTGAGAAAATTAAAAATCATAAAAAGAACACATTATTTAGCTGAGTCCTTCTCCCTCCCTCAATTACTTTTAAGTGACAGGATAATAACAAGCAATAAAATAATGGCTTACTATCAATACAGCATTTTTGCCTAAGCCAAATGGTAATAATTTACTCAAGGCAGTCTGCATGGAACAGAGCATGGGCTGCACACTATTTATTCAAATTCATTGATTTTACTCCTTCTCTCTTTTTTTTTTAAAGGTGTAAAGCATGATGGTAGGGTTATTTCCAAATATTTCCTAGCATGCTAGCTTTACATGTTTATCTTTTTATTTATGAGAAGAATGTGGATGCCATCTGATTCACTAGACTCTGTTGCACTTTCTGAGGGCCACTTTAATGATTAGCTCCAACAATCTAAAAACTTAAATGCAAATTCCAACCAACCCTTCAGGACAAATAAGGCTCATCGATTCTTCCAGATTCCTTGGAATAATTTCCCAAGTTACTTTGTCACTGTACATTCTTGAAAAGAAAAATGACAAAACTGTTTTCCTAGTGTAACAGCTGATCTAATACTGATCAGTTAACCCTTTTCCTCATGGAATAGTGTTCCTATTTTCGTACCATGTAACATATGTGTTGGTCAGCGCATTGATGCAAGAATTTTCTGTCACACTCAAACGTGTGCATAGAGGAGTCAAAAGCTGTGGAGTCCTGGGTTCCTTCTGAGCTTGGTGGTTTACTAGCAGGCAATGGAATGTTGCAAGCCAACCACCAAGCTTAGAGAGCACCCAGGACTCCACAGTTCAATCCTGAGCTACAGATGTTCTCTTCTATTGAAGGAATCAAAAAAGGCAAGAAGTTGGCTGCCACCAAATGATTACCATCTTGACTTTTTTCACACACACCCCTGCAGACACCTATGATCATAGTCCATGTATTTAAATATTCAAAGAACAACCATTGATGGAAAAGGTAGGGCTGATCCTACCAATCTTACCTGTGTTCGTGAGGTATTGTAGAATTCCAGGCTTGGCACTCGATCCCACTTTTTGTGACTGATATATTTCCCTTATATGTTGCTCCTTTACCAGTGATACAATTTCTAACATAGTCTGTTGGAGAAGAATCAGTAAAACAAAGCAAAGGAGAATGTGATCATTTTCTGAAGAGCAGGGTGTAGAAACCTAGCGGGTGATAGATAGCTTCAAAAGTCTGTTCCATTCAATTTCTGCACATTTATTCAAAACCCATAAGCATGCATTTAGTTTCATACAACATTCCTTCATTGTATACATTTCTCAATGCCTCTTTTGTACATATATATCACACTGGAAAACTGTATCACAATTTTGGGAAAGCGTGCAGACCAAAGGAAAATTGTCTTCCTATCCATGTATTGTTAGCAAAAGTGAATAGAGGAGAGTGTCAAAAGCAGTTCAAAGAATGGTTCTGATTTTTTTTTTAGATAAATAACAACAAAAATTGTATCTAATACAGATCACTGGTTTTATCTATATTCATTCATGGAACATTGATTATGGCCAAAGAACAATGCTCTGTTTAGTTTCATCAATCTTCCTTTAGTTTCACTTCATCCAGCAGAAGTTTATTTTCTTACAGGAACACAGAGCTTTTAGGCAATATTTTGGGGGGCCACCTGCTCTTTGTAAAGCTTTAGAATAGATATAAAGGAGAAAATTTACAATTGCAACAGTGAAGGTTGGGCATTTTTTGTCCTTGGGGGCCCTCCAAGCGTTCCCCCCATTTCCCACCATTTTAAGGCAGGAAAGAACACAGTGGTGTAAGCCTGCAATAAGCTTCAGTGAGGACACAGAAAACCCCCGTCTTCTCCTAACCCACACCTATGACCTAGTCCTCCCTGCTCTGCATGATCACATGACTCACCGAAACCCTTGTCCAACAAAAAAATGGTCTTATCTCTGCAGCATGGCTAACCCAATTGGGCCACTTACCTTTCTTTTCATAGAGAACGAATGCACTGTCATGTTTCTTCCTGACTCCATTTTCTAGGCTAGTAAAAGATAACCAATGGCAGCGTTTGGTCGTTTTGTCAAATGCGAAAGCCCTGGATAGAAAACAAAATAAATTGAACAGTCAAGTTCTCCTGGGATATATGGTTTTCATTATCACCATAATTACATGGGAGAAAATCTCAGAGACTAGACAGAATTAATGTATCTTCAGATAACACCACATTCTTACTTTTTTTTTTTTCCAGTTTACTGGACATTTATGAATTTGTTGCCCTTCTTTCAGACTCAAGAAGATTAGGGTGTTCAGATTCTACTTTGGTACAGATAAATGTAAGGCAGTTTTTAATTATGAAGGTCGTATGGAGAAAAAATTGAAGAGGCATTTGGGATGCATAAGTTGCTTTGCTGGATATACATTTATATATACATTCATGCATATTGATGTGAGGCTCACTAGTACCATGATCTATAGAAGATTTTCCTCAGTGCTTTTCTCTAGCTATTTTTATTTTAGCTGAACATGGATGAACAGCACTCAGCACACAGGGAATTCTAAATTAAAAATATTTGTAACTTAATATTTAAGTTACTATCCTTACCAATATTAAAATGAAAAAAAAAAAAGATCTTCTGAGTTTTGGAAACAATTTACAAATGATATTGCTAGCAATAATTACAGAGTTGCTTTCAAAAGGCAGGCATTATTAATATTATTAAATGAAATCATTGATATTACTAATATTATTAACATGAAGTATAGTTACTAATGATCTCACTAAGAATCAGAGGCATAAGTCAAATTCCAGTTATGCAGGCCATGAAAGGGCATAGTGGAGAGATTCGGGTTTGTGTCCTCAGTACGGCTCTTCACCAACTTTATCTGATCTCAGAGACCACCAGGGAATATTATGGATGTCAGCTGGACTGAGAGGTAAAAGAAAAATCCCCCCAAAAGACAATGGCTCCATATTTTTGGGAAGAAAGCCATGCGCATATCTCCATGAAGTCACCATGAGTCAAGTACAATTCAAAGGAGAGTTTATCTTTTGTAGGATTGTGCCACAAACGTTTGTTGACTTTCCAGTTGCTCAGGGATGAAAAAGAGTGACTTCTGATTCTGAAAGAGATCACAATAATAGTTCCTGAAATAAAAAAGGGGCTTGAAAATCCCTTTTTAGGATCTAGTGTTTTAGAAGAGAGACAGTGTGGATGCCTTACATCAGTGTTCCTCAACCTTGGCAGCTTGAAGAAGTCCACACATCTTCAAGCTGCCAAGGTTGAGGAACACTGCCTTACATGGTGGCACTTCTCCGTGACAATTATTATCATACTAAGTTGAAAAAGTGATTCTGCAGGACAAATTCACTGCCTGAAATCAATTACTGAGAGGTACAGTAATACTGAGGAAGTTCTCCGCAGATGGCAGTACCAGGCTGACCTTTCTGCTCATGGAAGGAAGCAAAGCATGGTTGGTTCTGGTTAGTTCTAAGAAATGCCAGGACAGTAGGCAGTGACAAAGAACTCAGAAGAAGACAGTGCCCAACCACTTCCAGACTGTTGCTAAATAATTTCATAGTTGTGCTCATGTAGTTACCAGGAGTCCAGTGTAACTGTACCTTTTTCTTTTTCTGGGAAACAAGCCTGTTTCCCAAAAGATCCTTTATTGATCAGGCCCATTTCTCTAAATTCCACAGCAACAGGATGACCTTTTAGTGCTTTTGTCTTCCTTTTGAAATACAGATGTGAAGTTTTGAATCTTTGTATTTTTGAAAACAATTGTCCATATAAATGAACTTTTGAGCAACTGTTTCATCCTATACCTTCCTTCAAATCTGGAAGTGGCTAAGAAATAATGGTGACCACCATCAACTTTCAGGCACCAGACTAGCAAGATTTTGCTGTATTCAAAATGTCTGGAAAGGTCACAATGCACCAACAAGCTTTGAACAAGCTTCAGATCCATCATAGCTTTGCTCAGCCAATGATAGCGGTCAAAAATGTACTTTCTTTGAATAAAATGAGGTTGTACCTAATAGACAGAGAAAGCACAACTCAAAGAATGTAAACAAGCATCTACTTCACTCCAGCTGGACCCAGTAGGAAGGACTGTGCTGCCGAGAATTTAATTTATTAGCAGAGGAGGTCCCAATGATCTATCATCGGGAGCTTTGACTCTGATTTCAGAAATGATTATATGAAAGGCAAATATTTTTTTCTTTAAAAAAAAAATCTTGCACAAGAGTAAACTGTGTGGGAGTAGAAAATGTTACCCATAACTGCTAGAGTCTTATTATCCTTCACTCATTCTCAGTCTCAGCAAGATGAAGTATCAGTTGCATCACAAACTACTTCTAGTTTTAGCCCAGAATCTGTCATACTCAATGAAGTTTGACAATCTCAAGCTTTTTATCCACCCCCACATGGAGTCAATACTATAAGCAGTGTGTATTTGCTATTTCCACTGGATATTTTCAAAACAGCTATAGACTTTGTTTTTGTTTCTAACCACTGGATGCATGAAAATCCAATCTCTACAAAGCTAAATGCAAGGTAACAAGCATTGCTCTAGGACAGTGTTTCTCAACCTTGGCAACTTGAAGATGTGTGGACTTCAACTCCCAGAATTCCCCAGCCAGCAAGGCTGGCTGGGGAATTCTGGGAGCTGAAGCCTACAAATCTTCAAGTTGTCAAGGTTGAGAAACGCTGCTCTAGAATCTTGAAATCCCAATTCTTAGATCTTTCCTGTCTGTGGATATGCGGATATGAGTCTGTGGATACACACAGGCTCACTTACATATTTTTTAAAATCAATTCCCCCTTTTTTCTAACTGGGTTGAAGGCCTCAAGCCAAGGCAAGCCAGAAGTAATTTGGACCCTAGCCAGATTGAAAAGAAGACTATCTGGTTCCATGGGGGATCTAAGTTATCTACTGCTATAGGTAAACTAAAAGGACAGGCAGGTATTGCAATACTTCCAATGTTACAAGAACTGCCTAAGAAAACACAAATGCACAAAGATGAAGTTGATCTGGTCAAGGGCTTGAAAACACTTCTTTCTTGGCAGCTCTGAATTCTGAGTTCAGGGCTTTGAACCATTTCTCCAATTCTCTGTTTTCTAATTAAATTCATAGCAATATGAAGACCATAATAATCATAAATGCAGATAGAACCAAAGGACCTAAGAGCAATGGCCCTGTTTAGAAGTTATCTTCACTCACCTTCTGGACTATATTCAGGGAAAAAAGATAGAGTTGTACCATCCTTCCCAGAAGGAAGATCCAAACAAAGTCCAAGTCATACAAACCTCTAGCATTGGGTCCATCAGCCTGCTTCTTTTTTAGGCTACTCTCTTAAAAAGCAGAACCTTTAGAGATGAAAAGTACAGTATTCCTTACTTGCAAATGAATAAAAGTCCTTTACTTCTGTTGCATCTCTTGGCACACTGTTCTGCAGTATTTAGCAGCTTCGTTTTCACTTTCAGTGTCTTGTCTATTCTTATTAATGAGGTATCAGCTGTTTTCCGGTAATCATGAAGGGCATTTCTTTTCCCTTTGCTCTCTGTGAAAGGAACCAATAAACAAATCCATGCATTCATCATCCAAAGAAAGGGAACTTGATAAGGAATAGCTATATAATATTAATAACCCAAGTAGTGTTTTGTCCTCACTAGCAACTGGGGACAGGTAATACATGTTTTAGACCAGAGTTCCTCAACCTTGGCAACTTTAAGATGGGTGGACTTCAACTTCCAGAATTCTCCAGCCAGCAAGGCTGGCTGGGGAATTCTGGGAGTTGAAGTCCACCTGTCTTAAAGTTGCCAAGGTTGAGGAACCCTGTTTTAGACTGCAGCTTGTAGCATTTCTGGGGAAGGGGAGAACAACTTATTAAAAGCCCAAGAGTTTCCCTTTAATCACTGTATTTAAATTGCAAAGAAAAACTAAAAATCAAGTCACTGGTGCAGGCTGGAACTCTGTGTGGGAGGAATGACAGACAAAAGGGAGGTTGGACATGATTGGGGAAGGAAAGTAGAGAAGGTTGCTTTTACAGAAAATGCTCAAGGTGGTTTGTTCAACAAACAATTCAAAGCCTCCATGGATGTTCTAGGCCTGAGGTCTCTAACCTGTTCCAGGCGTGTGCATATAGGAAGCCCCCCTGAGAACACTCCTTCTCTTGTCTTGCTAAATTAGGGCAATACAAATCTGACAGTAAATGCATGAACTGAAGTTATGTGGTTTTTCAGGGAGGGATCAAGGTTGCTCTTCAGGTTTCTGACATGTCATGGAAGGGAGTTAAGTGTTAATTCATGGTCCCAACTAAACTGACCCTGCCCCCATGTTTTTAGTTAATACCTGGAGGAAACTTCCACTGGCACCAGTGGAGGCTATACCAGTAGGGATGTCAGCAACTACTAAGATTGTGGAAAACTTCTGTCAAATCATCCCATCAAAGGTGATTCAGACATCAAAGGAGAAACCTGCTTTCCTGCAGCAAATCAAATCAGGTGGCCTGAGAGGACTTCTCATGCATGCAAAGGGCTCTGCAGATTTCATGGCTTCCCTGATTCCTCTGGGGTTGTTACCCTATACAGTGCCTAACCCTAAACTGAAACTAAAACTATAATAAGAAATAATAAGACACCACGTTGCAATTTTACTTCTGTAAGTAAGCAACAAGGAAGAAAGGATTTGAATAGTATGGTGGGCTCGCTGATCTTGACACACATTGCTGCCAATGAGTTTTACCACCTTCTTAATAGTTTTATTCTTTATTCGTGTGATGTATTATTCCTCCTCCAGGAACTCAAGCAACATAGATCATACCCCTCCTCCAATTTCCCCCCACAACAATAACCCTGAGAGATAGTTTGGGTTGAGAGCGTGAGTGAATAGCCCAAAGTGAGCTTCTGGGACTAAGAATGAGCTTGAACCTGGGTTTCCCCATTCCTAGTCCAACACCTTCACCACTATACCCCTCTGGCTCTCCGCTAAATTCTCTGCCAATTTGGGGGTGACAAAGCTAACATTGCTTTGGTCTTTCTTCACTTTTTCAGTTCTCAGCTTCTTGTGCTAATGAACTTTTACTCTTCTATGCTGGTCCTGCCAACCAGCCAGGAGTTGAAGTCAGCTCTTAGCACTCTAAAGATGGACTCAAGGAGGCTGGTCCAATCCAATACATACTCTTGAGTCAAATCTGCTGGATGCCTGAGGAAAGTCTCTTATTAATGAGTCAGTGGATGCCAGGCTAACATTTCTGGGCCCTGGACCAAATGTTTTAAGAATACAGCATGGCAAGATAAAAATGGCATGTTTTTCATACCAGCTGCTTTCTCTGCAGCCTGCCTGTTTCTGAGGCACTGTATCTCCCTACGTCAACCTGTTTCTATTGTCCTTATTAAGTAAGTAACATGGAGGAGATTATAAGTGAGACTTGCTCAAAAGATGCCAAACGCTACCATTGTGCCTTCCCAGTTTGGCATTCCTAGAGCTTCCTAACCAGCTTAGGTTATTTCCCTGGCACCCCACAGAAACCAGGGAATAGAAACACAGCACCATACAACAACATCTCAGAGCATTCTTCAGTGTCACGTTAAGCCTAGCATCCAAGAAAATTAAGAGCTTACTTGTTGAATGCTCTTGGAAAATATATTTTTAACTTAGAATAGAATCCTTCAATAAAAGATCTCTGCCATAAGATCTTTGTTAAATAATTCAGGGATCACTGCGCTATTTCTGCTTTAAAAGAGGTACAGGGAAACAATTCCAGCAGTGAAACCCTTGAAGAGCTGAAACTTGGCACAATTAATGTTCTCTGAAGGATTTCTACTACTTTCATCCACTTCTGCCAGAAATGAAGCAGCTACAGTTTTGATGTTTTCCCTTTATAGCCCAGGGACCAATTTTTCCTTCAAACTGAATCTCAAAGTAGATCAGATCAAATCAGATTACCTTTGAATTTCAAACAGCAAACTCAAATCAAATCATGTCTTCTTTCAATCTCAGAACCCCAGCTAAAATCAAACCAGGGCTGATTCATGTTGGCTTAGCATCCCTGGGTGGAAATGTTTTCAACAGGACCACAGTAGAAGAAAAAAATACAATTCTTTTCCCCATACAGTGCTATTCCAACAAAATCTTCTCTAATTTCACTATTTCTTTGAAAAATCCAGTATAAAATAACAGATAAAAGAACTTTTGACTTTCCCTCTGAAATGGACAACCACCATTTTGAGAGTGAAAATAATACAGGGAAAGATATAGGGAGAACAGTTCTGGGTGCTTGGGACTAATTTGTATGATGTTGGAAGTAGCACTGGCTTTAAAAACCCCACAAATTCTTTTTCCTGCTGTATCCCCATGAGATTGCCTTCAACTTGTCCTTCACCCATCAGACAGGCATAAATCCTCTGTAGGATTTGTCCTTACAACCTGCTAACTGCAGTCTAAACTGCTGTCTTATCCTCACTAACCATTTTTAAAGGGCATATCCTTATCACGTTGCCTTCATTTCATCCCCAGCCCACTGTGTAGCCAGTGTAGATTCAAATTTAGCTCTTCCCATAGAAGTAGTGTTTTCCCTCTTCTCCTGACAGAAGTATGACCATACAAACAATCTACCCAGCTCTTACTGGCCACTTGAAGCTGACTTGGTCACTCTGCACTATCCTCCATATCCATCTTGACTTGGGCTACATTTGGCCCAGAAAGGAAGCTCAGAAATGTGGAGGAGCAGCCATGGAAAACCTTTATTTAAACTGATACAGAAGCTTTGCTAAGCTCAGAACTCAGGAAGCCCATCCTTGATGGAATTCCAAAGGGTTTATTCTTGACTAAGCTCTTCTCTGAATGACAGTGTTAAATGTTAAATGTCCAGCGGTACAGATAGAACCAAATGGGCCATTTTCAACGTTTGGTAACTGGTTTTGTTGCAATTAAATTTATTTCTTTTTCTAGGGTTACAACTGTGGTCATCTGGAGTAAGTGATTTCTCCATTTTGGGGGCAAGGCGATTTTCAAAGAAGAGTCTGAATGACTGAAATTATTGGGACTTCATGCAATTTACTGTATTATTTTGAGCAGCTGGAGTACAGATTTGATCCTCACCCCCACAGAGCAAAGGGCACCTCCTTTTAATCTGTCAGTAGGCACTAGCAAATCACATTAGCATAAAAATATAAGGTTAGGATTGTGTGGGTGGGCTCAGAGAGCATCGGCCTTTTCAAGGCAAGTTTAATGCTCTTCTGGAGCAGCACTGTTCTGGCACTGCACTATTCTAAAACAGCATTAAAACCCTTTGAGCACAACCACGTAAAAGACTTGCACAAAAACAGAGCGAGGTTCGACACCTGGTTAAACTCACAGCTCTAATCCTCTGTTAAAACTCACCTCCTTCTCAGACATTCAGGAATAGAAGTGGTGAGTGTTTTCCTGATGGCTAATGACTTTTGGTGGGAGGGCAAACAAGACCAGTGGCACCTACCAATTCCTTTCTTTAAATTATCCTACATTATAACTATTTAAAGACAGCATCCCTTCTTGGCCACATTACTGATTTAGCAATGGGAGTAGTACAAGCACACTGCCATAATTTCCTGCCTCTTCAAAGACTGGAGGATGTGGCCATGAGGATGATCCCTTAGCTGTACTAATGCTAGTCTTTTCTTCCTAATTCTCATGGGGACCACACATGTCATGCCTGCATGGTTTTCTGCTGATTGAAGGGTGGGTGGAGAGCACTTCAGTACGACAGCACGGAAAAGTTCTACATTCCCCTTTCATATCTTGTCTAGTCTAGTCTACCTGAATTTCTGAATTTGTAAATAAATAGCTTTCCTTGAATATGACATCCTTCTGAAGCTCAGTTCAAACATCAAATTCCAAATTAGGAAAGGATTCCTAAAGGCCTTGTACTCCACAGGAAAGGAGAAACACTAGAAATACCCAAGTATTTAAAAAAATTAAATAGCCAGGGAGGGCAGAGTTTTACATATGGAAACTCCAGATTCACATCTTCCCTTAGCTGTGATGTTGAACTCACTGGGTGGCCAAGACCCTTTACAGCCTAATTTATTTTTCCAGGATTACTGCAAGGACAAAATTCCACTCAGAGGTTCTCAAGGGTAGAATTCATGCTAGTGTAAGAAATAAACACAACCAAGAACTACCAGCACTTACAAATGGGAAAAAGCACCCAAATGAAGCTGTTTCTTTTATTCCCTGGTTTGCGTTAGGATCTTTGGAAGATCAAGCTGATTTCATTGTAGCAAAGAAGCTACATAAGATGTTAATCTAGAAGCAACTTAAAAAGAGCTCAGTGCCAAGAAAATGTCTCACTGCTGCTCATAAAACATACTCTTGTTTCTCCTTTTGCAATCGTTCCTTCCTTCCTCTAAAGAAGTTGCAACAGTAATAAGCCAAGTGTATGTCAGAAGTAATCAGATTTCAACAGAAGTTTCCTAGAAGGATTTTTTTTTTTAAACAAAGCAACAAACCGTTGAATTGCTTGTATCACTGCCCCATTAAGTCTGAGTATACCAAGGAACCATGATATCCTCAGAAGCTGAAAGGTAACACTAAATCACAACTCAGGGCTCACAATGCACCTTGCAGATTATACCAGAAGTTGCAACTTGTTTCAGATTTGGCCCTGGGCCTGGGATTCCATGGAAGGTTAGAAAGGTTGGCTTGGTTTAACTACAGATACTACCATAACATTGGTGCCACCATTTTATTTCCCACAATAACCCGGCATTAGCTGCCTTTCAAAGCACTCAGGGCAATGGAAATGACTAAGCCAAGACTCCAGGCCTGGAAAATTCCAGAGCAGTCATTATCCAACACAACAGTGGATCTTGGTAAAATTTCCAGAGGAACCATTAAAATTTAATCTTTACCATCTATACCTAACCCCCTCAATATTAGGGCACCAACGCAGGTGTGAAATTTGGAACCATCAAATCATGGGCACTCACATCAAATGGTTGTCACAGTGGGTGGAACAAATCACAAAACACAGTTTCAGCATCTAGGATTCTCCCTATCAAACAATTCTATCAAGAATTGTTTCTGTTAATCTTTTTCCCAGGGAGATGGATATTTATTTATTTACTTACTTACTTACTTACATATTATATGGCCACCCATCTCACAACAGTGACTCTTCCAAAGAGCGTCATCATTTTAATTTTATAAGAAAGCTTCTAGGACTCAGAGATATTCTTGGAAATCAGGATGATACTGAAGGCTGGTACTTTGCTTGGCAAAATACCAATTTCCTGTACATTAATTATTTTCATGAAAAGATTTAAAAAAAAATTAGTAGTGGCACACAGCAAGGGCCTTACAATCTTGTAAAATCAACTGAAGCCTATGAAAGTGAAAGCTGGACTTTGAAGAAGCAAGAGAGAGAGAGTATGGATGCTTCTGAACTTTGGTGTTGGAGACCACTCCTGAGAATACCTTGGAGAGCCAAGAAGACAAACAGATCAAAGAACAAATCAATCCAGAGTTCTCACTGAAAGCACAAATGACAAGCTCAAATTATGATATTTTGGACACATTATGTGAAGTCCTGGTTTACCTGAGAAATGCTGGGAAATGTGGAAGGAAAGAGAAGAAGAGGACCACCAGCAGCAAGGTGGATGCACTCAATTATAGTGATGATGGGGGCATCACTGGAAGTCCTAAAGGGCCAGGTTGGGGACAGATCACCCTGGGAAAGATCTATCTATGTGGTTGTTAAGAGTCAGCATTGACTTGATGGCACATAATCATAATTACAAATAAGTGATTGCACTCCCCTCAACTTCCATCTCGTCCTCCCCTAGCAGTCAATGTATATTCAGTGAAACAGTGAAAATTATGAAAATAAATGAAACAATCTGTACTTCCAGGAGCCCACAGACCTCTTTTGGCCAAATGGAGCTGGGATCCAGAAGCACTTTTGGTCCAGGGGCTGTTCTTTATCTTTTAAAGGGTACACTCTAGAAAGTGGGCAGAGGGGAGGCATAGATATTGGTGTGGTTGCAACAAAAGCCAAACTTGATTTAATTTCAATTTAATTTTCAGTACAAGGTTGACCTTAGCTGATCTCAAAAAAGCTAAGCAGGCTGAGACTTGGGTAATGTTTGGATGGAAGATCCAGAATGGTAGGTTAGACTGGGAAGTAAAATATATCCCAAAAGAAAACAATTATAATTTTTTTCCAGATCAGTACCCCAAAACCTACATGAATGTACCCATGTATTCAACAGGAGCCGAGCTGAGGGAGAGTTTATCTTACATTTAACTTAAATTAAGATGATGTATTTAACAGGACTGTTCCCTCCCTTGTGAATTTATTTATGTTTCTCATATTAAATATTATTATGTAATGCTTTCAGAGGGGCACTTGGGGCACCACAGAGGTCTGGGAGGATCTAGGCATTCGTATGTCCCCAACTATATATTTTAGTATGTCAGAAAATTAATATTTGTATCACTAAGTGCACATTCCCGTATTGATGTTGCTGACATAAATCAGGATTCCAGAGATACATTTCTGAATAAACATGCACAGAATTATGATGTTATCCACTCATTCCCATGCTTCATTGTCATATTTTTTTCTAAGATTGCCTTTGGGCATCAGCTTTTTTTACATTTTGTTTCAGAAGAGCTTTTGACAATTCCCCTGTCAACCCAACAAGATAGACCAGACTAAGAAACCAATGCCACATAGGTTAGGTACTATGGTATCTAACATATGTTAGGTTTACTTTTATGGTAAAGCTACAGTAACAGCACCTTGCAAGTCTGCAGGTCCTTCCCCCACCCTCACCTTATCTTCATGTGAACTAGGGAAGGGCTTGCCTGAGACATTTTCTCATGTTGCTTTTTGGTCCAGGCTCAAGCCCCTCTTATCTGACTATTGCCCTGGTAGTAGCTCTTCCTCTGTCTTTCAAGGCCATTCCCTCTTCCCCCTACACTCTCAGTGGAGATTGGAAATCAATAACATGCCACTCTTGTTAGGTGCTCCATTTTACTCCTTGTTCTCTATCTGATGTCAATACTGATCTCCACATCAATACATTTTCAATATCATTAAAGAAGGAATCAGCCTTTATCAGAAAAGGAAACAATTATTTTTTGGTATTTCAGAAAAATATTCCTTTGTGGAAGTTCCCACTATGTCCTTCACCACCAGCATGGTCCATGCCAAGGTGTACAAGATTATATTCTTTGGATCATTTTCATCATTTGCATAGACCATACAGCTGTGCTGAATATTTATGGCAAGGATTTTCACTGCAGACGTTCAGGCATGCCTTTGGAGAGCTGTCCCATGTTTTTGACTGACTCCTGAAACAGGATTAGAGAAACAAAAGGCTGAGAACTCGCTATTATCACTAGCAAACTCAATCGACAAGTACCAAGGGCAGCCTAAATGAAACACAGGAAATCATCAGAACCCCAATGTTTTAAAAAAATGCAACATGGCGGGGAGGGAGGGAAGAGAATTTACTAAAGCAAGAATTGTACAAGATACCCCACCATTTGAGAACTAAGCATATTAAAACAGCTAGGGGTCTCTGCAGGCAGAGGCCAAAAAAATCAAGATGATGGCTGTGGCCATTCAAAGTCACACCCCTAATTACCATGCCCATAAAAAATGGGGTAAGGCTTCCTTTGGGTGGTCACTGCTACTATTGTCTTTTTTTTCCTTTTTTTTTTTTGTGATCCATCGGCAGATCCTCCTGTAAGTTTGAGTGTAATGGAAAGGAAAAGAAAAAAACTAGACAGGAGGGAATTGGATGCGCTGCATGAAATCCTTCTGGCTACATAATCAGTAAATGATGTCGTGTTTGGAAGCAGGAGAGAGCGATAACATTACTATTTTTTCTAACCTAATGGGATGCTGGAAAGAATGTACGGAAAGGGAGTCTTTGGGGCAGAAGCTGGGGGGAAAAAGAAGTTCAAAAATACTTTGGATCTATCTAGGACCTGCGGTGAAAAAAAAAAAATGCAACCCCCCCAAAAGCTTCTCCAATGAATCCCTATGGAAAATGCACAGGAAAAAATGCAACCCCCCTCCCCCCAACAATTTCTCCAATGAATCCCTATGGAAGATGCAGAGGAAAAAATGAAAAAAAAAAGAAGTTTATCCAATGAATCCCTATGCAAGATGTAAGCGGGTATCGACTCAGACTGCTGCTGACTGCTCCATTCTTAAACTACTTCCCTTCTGGTCACATGACCTCCAGAAACTGCTATTAGTTTGCTTTTTCTGCCTTGTATTACATCATACTTGATGATGTCAGGATGAGCTTCAGTGTTTTATGCTGGAGTTCAGATAACTGAAACCAGTCTTCTGAGGAAACTTAAGTAGCTTATAAGGGAAAGTTCAGAAGGGGAGACACAACCTCTCTCAAATTCCTCAGCCTACAGGCAACTATAACAGAAATATAGAAGTGGTCATTGTACACAGCTTCCAGATTTTTCTTGAAATTCAGCAAAACTGAAGGCATACCAGACCAAAAGATTATATCTTTCACGTTAGTGGCTGGAATTCCAGTAGATATTTATCTACAGGGAGGGTTACTGCCTAGCCAGTAGCCATCAGTTAATGAACCTTAATCAAAGGCACTTTCTTTTTTTAATTAAGAAAAGAATGTCAGTTGGTGCTTTGGAGAGTCTTTGTCAAATGAGAAGACTGATCCATTTTGACCAAGCCGATTTGCAGGCGGATAACAGATGGATAATTCAAAACCCAGTGACCTGAGGTGAAATGAATCATTCGGTCCCAGCACAGCTACGGCATAGCTTTATAACAGACATTTAAATGCAACCCCACAGCTACCCCACCTGAATCCCAGCTAAGTCCATTTTCCTGGAAACCGTCATGAAAACACCAGGGAGAAAATGCGGGAGATGCATGAAGTCTGTCAAAGCGTTTGCATGTTTAAAAATGTTACCTCTTTACATCCAGGAAATGCATATTTGCCTAGTATTTATAAGGTGCAATTGGGAACAAAATCCTATTTTGTCTGTTCATCAGGCTGACGTTTTTTAAAAAAGCGTAATAAAACCCTGCTTTGAGCAATTGTGTTGCTGCTTTTGGGTAATGTGTCTCTAACCAGATTTGTGCTGCTAGATGCAGCCTGGAAATACAGGTTTCACATCGAGCCTGCCTTCTCCCCCAGCAAATGCTTGCTTTACCATTTTCGTCAAGAAGATTGCCAGCATGGAAGGCACCAAAGCGTGATATTGAGTTCTGCACCTGGATGTTACCTGCATTAAAAGCCAGCGCCTTTTCTCCTTCCTGGAAGGAGATATCTGGGCAGAGGGATAATCAGATCTTGGCAGAAAAGTTTGTTATGACTGTATTACTTTGTAGCATCTCCAACGTCCAGAGAACGCATGCCAGGCTGATTGTCCCAGACCCGTGAAATTAATACGATTGCTAAAAAGAAAAATACTTGCCACAGCATCAATAACTACAATCTCTTCATGTGCTTTTATCTTTTCGTAAGTGATGGTTTCTAGTAGGGAAAGGCAGTACTAATAAATACGAGATTTATTTACGATGGTTGCAACATCCTGGGGTCATGTGATCACCGTTTGCAAAGATTTCTGGGATTTTACTTCTCTGCTGCCCAAGGCCTTATCTCCATTTGAACCTCACCTGGACATCCTGGTGCAGGGGGGTCTGCAGGGCATGGGCAAAAAAGTCAATATGGCGGCCGTGACACTGCAATCAACATTCTGCTGATATATATATATATATATAAAAATGGGCCAAACTTCGATTGCATCATCATGGCTGCCATATTGACTTTTTTGCCCAAAGCCTACAGATATCCCTGATGGAAGGGACTAAGAAGCCAAGGCATTCAGAGTCAAGAAGAAACTGCAAACATCACCATTTCCCATTGTGCTCAAGTGGTTCTACAGTGCTCTCACAAAAATGGCTGAGGGTCCATTTGGTCCTTCAGAATCTGAAAAGATGAATTCTTCCCTGATGCCTTTTCCTACTCCCTTTCCCATCACCCACTCAACTTTGTTGAATGCAGGTTTTTGGTTTTGTTTTTTTTGGCATGGAAAAATGAAGGCTAGCAATATATATATTAAAAAAAAGAGGGGGGCATCTGAATCTACAAGATGAGTTCCATTTTCTATTACCACCACAGAAGGACTTCATAAAAATGTTAGCTCACCAGAGCAGTTTCTCAAACTATGTTATTCAAACAATAACCAACCACAATCATGCATACCAAATTAAGCCTCAGAGGAGGGGAGAATGGAGGAAAGGGGATGAATCAGTATAATCTTTCCTCTCTGCAAGATCAGGAATAGCCAAATATAGCTTCCATCTTTCCTAGTATGTATCTTTATAAGCAACAAGCTTTCTGGTTGTATACTTAATATGCTCCTGTATTTCATACCTGCTTCAGTCCTTAACAACAGCAAATCCAACTGCTGCTCTCCCTTAAATTTGTGGAAATCTGTGAAATGCATGTACACACACACACACTACCATAACATTTACATTCCCCTGTCTTTAAAATCTGTCACCCTGCAAATGTGATTGGTCACATTCAGACATCAAGCTATGGATTAGGAGAATGAAGGTCCTTTCTCCCCAGCTTCTTCATCTGACTCCAGGAAGATCAGAAGAAAGTACAGGTAGTCCTCAACTGATGACCACAATTGAGTCCATAGCTTCCATTGCTAAGCAATGCAGTCATTAAGTGAGTCACACCCAATTTTATTACCTTTTTTTCTATGGTCGTTAAGCAAATCACCACAGTTGTTAAGCGAATCTGGCTTCCCCCATTAACTTTGCTTGTTGGAAGCCTCCTGGGAAGGTCGCAAATGGTGATCACATGACCCCGGGATGTTGCAACCATTGTATACATGCCGGTTGCCAAGTACCCAAATTTTGATCACATGACCGTGGGGACACTGCAACAATCATAAGTGCGAGGACCGGTTGTAAGTCACTTTTTTCAGTGCTGTTATAACTTTGAACAGTTGTTAAACAAATGGTCGTAAGTCAAGGGCTACCTGTAATACAAATCTTCCACCAGTTTCAAGTTAAGCATATACCTGGTTCACATGTTATGGAAAACCAGAGTTTATTAAAGAAACTGCAGTTCATAGCTGCTAGGCCTTCACAATGGTTAACAGAAGGTCTGAGGTTCACGTATTGCAACCACAACTGAGTGTCATCTGGACACTGAACTTTGGTTGATCTTAATATTGAATAATGAAAACACGCCAACTTTATGAAGTAAGCCTTGATCTTGCTTTTTTTGTCATGAGTAACTGCAATCTACAAAAAGATCCATGAGAAATCCCTTTACTTAAAAAGAAGCTATGCTTTTCTTTATATTGAAGGCTGTGGATGTCTGTTCCAGCTTTTGATTGTGCTGTAGAAGGAGATATGCTTCCCCCACTAAGAAGCTTTCTTTTTTAAAAAAAAGTATAACATCAGTGCATTTTTTTTTTTGCGATATACAAATATTGACCCCTTCAACTCTAGGATGCTCATGTTGCTTTGCTCCCAAAGAACAGGAAAAGAACAAAGAGGCTGTGTAAAAGTGAACTAAGTGGTTGTTATGCTTTGTGGTAGAGGATACCACAAGGACACTAGGTGTCCTTGACTGAGTATATGAGACGGGCTCTGTTAGTGAGGTGAAGATTTGAAACTGGCAGAATATCATTTTCACTGCTGACCGCATATGACATAATGGTAATCTAAAACTGAGATGATAAGTCACACCAGGGCAACAAATACATGTGGTCACACGAGCAACCCCTGCAAGAGAGAGATCTACAAAAATGAGGAACATCCTTCAGCATTCACCAAATTCAGCTTGTCTTTGTCCATGAATCGTTATCGGGTTTGGCTCCTGTAATGATTTCCTACCCCTTAATAAAACTGTCCTCTGGGTCACATGACCTGGAAGAGGGAGGGAGGGGCTTAGCATGGAGAAGCTGGCAACATTTCCAGCCACAGCCCAAAGGAACCCATGGGGGTATTTTTTCCTGAATGTTCTTCCTTGCAGCCCCTGGCCAGATCCAGCCTATTTTTGAACTTAATCTTTCTTTTGTCAACTTTTGTCTTCTCCCCAACACCAATTTTGGTTCCATTCTCTTCAGCTTTTGGAGAGTGGTTAAATTGGTGAGAGGCAGAGAGAGTCCTGAGTCTCTTTCCATAATTTATTTCCAGCGTTCTTTTGGATTGGAAAGAATAACAAGGAAATGCTGCAAAAATGGGATTTGATCTCAGCATGTTACAGGAAACTCAGGTACATACATAAGAGTAGTTTCCTCTCTCCTTTCTGGGGCCATCAACTTTGTCATATTTATGGAGGAAAGATCCAGATGACATTGTTCTCCCTGTGTCCTCCCACTGATTCTTACACATTTCCCTTTTCCCTTTCCACTGTGCAGTCTATTAAGGAGAACAAAGGCAAACAGCTGCACGGTGCAAAATACTTTCATCAGCATCAAAGCCAGCAACTTTCACTGCTCAGATATGATCCAAAGGAAAAATTGGGCTGCTTAAAGATATGAGGTTGGTGCTTAACTCAGAATAATCTAAGCACCCATTATATGTAGAATGACTGCTCAGATCTCTGATCTTTCACTAAAAAAAAGTCATAGTAGAAAGAACCAGAAAACTAAGGATTAGAACACTAAAGATTTAAGACTAATTACTCCTCTCCAAGGGTGTTATGAAGTATAATTCCATACAGAGCTCCTAGCAGGGTTAGGGTTAGGGTTAGCATCATCAGCAGTTCACAGGGTTGTTATGATGGTTAAACTGGTATGCAAACTGATTTTTGAGTGCAATCCTATGCCCTCAGAAAATAAATACTTCTGAGTTCAAAAAGACTTATTCCCAGAAAATATGTGTAAGATTGAGGCCATACAATCTGTCCTTTGTCTCTTGTGCAAAAATAAACTGCTACCAACAATTCCAAAAGTCAGACTTTTGAAAGCAAAGATATCATGTTGTTCTTTGCACTTGCTGAAAGTTTCACGATGCACACTAAAATGTAGCTTCTTTTATACAAGATGAATGTCTTTAAGGTTCAAATTCCTGATCAGATGTTTAATTCCCAAGATGGCCTTGACTAAATTGTTTTCTAACCCTAATCTACCTCAGCAAGTTCAAATAAGGCTATAGTGTTAATCCAGGATTTTAGAAGATAGAAAGTTCGACTGATTTTGACCCTTATGATTTAACTGATCAGAGATATTTAGTTAGAAATAGGAAAGTGTTTAAATAGGCAATCACAAAAATCTCTCCTAGAGTGATTATAGCCTGCAGATTTTTGTCATATGGAAAAAGAGAGAGAGAGAACAGATTGCAAAAGAAAAAAAGGGAAAAATATTCAGGCCGATTTGCACATATATTCCAACAACTTGAAGATACCAGATTTGAGCTGCAAAACTCCAGATGTCCACATGATGGCAATGAAGAGATACAGAAAACTCCCTGATGCCACCTTGGAATCATTCAGGGTTTTGCAACCCAAATCTGATAGCTCTACATCATTTAGTTTATTATATTAAAAGGAATTTGGGAAACCACTAATTAAAACTTTAGGAAAATGGTGAGCATGTATTTGGTTCAGGATATTTTTTTTCCCCACTGTGTGGTGCAGCTATATACAAATCCTGCTTTCAGCTGTAGCAAATCAAAACCACTTTGGAAACATGAAATTACTGCTTTTTTACAAAGCCAGTACCAAATAGAACTATTCCCCAGCAGCAGAAAACTTCTAAATGAAAATAGCAACACTCTTCTATTTCCTATTCTGAAAGTTCTTATTGATTTGGTTCTAATTAATGTGAATAATGAAATGTTCTGAAGTCTTACCATCCATAATATAAAAATAAGAAAATCAGTTAGGTGTAAGAGTGGGCTCATATTGTACACACACCTCAACTTATTGTTAGATGTTCTTCTGTCCCCCACCATGTTAAAAAAATGAGGTACTAAGACTGAAATAACATCCAAGGGATCCAAAAGAAAATATTGAGACTTTGATTCCTCTTAGATAATGTTAATAATGGCATTGCTTAGCTGGTGAAGTTATTTGGAAGAGGACAGGATGAATAGGGAGGAAACCCCATCTCCAACCTCATAATAGATCCATGCCACAGGAGTTCAAGGCTACGTGAGCAAGCATCCACTAATATTTTGAAAGAGCATAGAGTTTGATTGAGAAAATTGTTGAAACCGCATAAAATTATCAGCACAGTTTTCATGGTGCATAAACTATATTTTATATAATGGTTTCGAGGGTGAAAGTAGAGCCAACCCCTGGTACCTTCATGGATGCAGCCATGTAGTCTTTGGGTCAACAATATGGAAGTAGCTTTCTCTTGCCTTCTGGGAAGCTCTTCAGCTTCCCAGTCATGACCACAAGCCTGGGATTCTCCAGTGGTCTCCCATCTAACTCCCAACTGCAGGGTTGATCACAAGGTATGGTCAAAAAAGTCAAGATGGCAGCCACAATGGTGCAGTTGAAGCTCCACTTGGTTTTCACATGTGAAAACCAGGCAGAGTTTTGATCACACCATCTTGACGTTTTCGACCATCCCCTGCATTGTAGACCTGACACACCCTCAGCTAACTAGACCCAACCTCATTTTGCTTTATGAGACTGATCAAGGTTGGTGAGATGTCTCTACCCAGGTGGCATAAGACAAAGTCAAGTCCTGATGACTCCTCAGCATGAACACGTTGCTACTATTTTTGATGAGGACCTCCCCCCCCCCAAAAAAGTCTTCCTAGTCTAGCCCACAACAACAAGATTTCATCAGCAGCATTGATGGGTCCCTTACATGCTTCCTGTTTTTTCCCCTTTAAGCTCCTGTCAACAAACAGATCTTTCCCTGCGCTTCGGGTCCTGTCTTGTCTTAACTCAGCCCAGTGGAAAAAAGAGAGACAAAGAAGCAAACTTTTTTTTTTGAAAAGGTGCACCGTCGCGATTCCATTGAAGACCCTCAGAAAAGATATCAATCGAGCGTTTGCGCATCGCTCCCGGCTTCGCGTTCCTTCTTCCTACTTTCCCGAAGATTGTGATTGGCTCAGGGACGAAATGTTAATTAATTGGCTCCCAAAATAGACAGCGCCGGGCACGCACAAGGACGCGCCGGCCGGTTCCTGCCAAGCGCTGGAAGCTGGACCGGTAAAGTTAGGAGGGTCAAGGTCCTAAGCCCTGCGCCAGCGGACAGATCCCTACGGACCGGGACGGAACAAGCCAGGGAATCCTTGGCTTCCTTCTCAAACGGCTGAAGCGATCCCGCCCCGATCGGAGCGCGGAGATGGACCCCCGCGCAGGCAGAAGCGGCTCGTCGAACAGCTGGAGGAGCTCGCTCGCCTATGCACGTGTAGGGCGGCCGGCCGGCCGGCCGGCCAGAGGGAAGATCACCGCTAGCGTTACAGCCGTGCGCCTTTTTCAAATTACTGGTGGGATGCACACACAGACCCAGAGGCACGCACCCATATACACCCAGGCGCCCATTATATAACCCCCACGCGCGTATGTTTCTGGTTGTATACACGCACACACATACAAACACACACACAAACTCTGCAGGAAACGAAACACACTTCGGCTGGGTCTTTTCCAAGACATCCAGCCTCTCCGTAGCGCGGAAAAGAGCACACTGGGGGCATTTCTCTGCGATCCCAACGGGTCAAAGTTTCGTTTGGGGACTCGGAGCAGGTCAGCTGCCCAGATTTGCCTCTTGGGTCCCGTTCAGCTGCTTTCTCCGGCCGCCGCCACTTTAGAGGGAGTCGCTTTTAAACCTGTCCCGGGAAGAGGCGTCCCACCACAGACTTAACCCCTGCGCCGCCAGGTTTCTTCTCCCGCTTCTCCGCTCTCCGACTCTCTCCGCAAAAGCTGGCCCGGCAGCAACAGCAGAGGACCCCAGCAAAGTTGTTGGACCCCGACCTCGCCCGACCACAGACCCTGACGCGGTTTCTTCTAAACGCCCAAACCCCCACAGACACGTGCGTGCGCGTCTCCACAACCGCAAGAGAACAGCCTCATCGCCCAACCCAACCTGGTCGGACAGATGCTTGCTCTCCACCCAACGCACCTCGCGGCGTTTACCTCGACACGCCCGCGAGCGCCCAGACCTCCCCTCCCCCCGCGTACACGCGTGTGCGCGTCTCCACGACCAGCCCCCCGCAGGCTTTACCTCGGCGAGCCGAGATCCGCGAGCGTCGGATCACGAGAGCGGCGTCTCGACGAAGAGCAAACTAACCTGCCAAAGGGATGGCCAGAACGGAGTGGAGGAAGAGTCCGAGAGGCAAAAGCTGGTGGGTCCACATGGGTGGGGGGGGCCTGGCTACCTGGCTTGGTGTGGAGGGGTGGGGACCCTGTTCCCTCTTGGGGGGCACTATCCACAGGTCCCCAAAGGTGGCAGAGACGGCAACAGAGAAGACCGAGAGCGGCGAGCTGCTATTTATTGCGAGCAGCCCAGTTTTTGGTGTGTGGTTAACTGGAAAGCACTGGGTCCCAACTCCCTCTTACGGTAAGAAAGCGCTTTAACAGCGTCGCCCCCACCGCCGCTCTCTCCCCGCCTTTCCTCCGAGCCAGCCCAGGCGGGGAGGGAGAACCGAGGGGCACAGGGACCACCGCAGCGCAGCCAGCAGGCCGGCGAGGGCCCACGTTTCCAAAGGGGGCTGGCGCAGGGGGGACCCGCGTCCCAGTCCTTCAGGCGACACGGAGAAGCCGCTCGTGCTCACGGACGGCTGGGATCTCCGGGGTTGTAGCAGCTTAATCGATCCGGGATCATAGCTTTGGAGGATTTATATTTTTTTAAGAACTCCCTGCGTGTAGACAGCTAGCACGTCAGCCCAAAGGGGTTGATTTGGCATTTCATCCATCATGCTCTCCCGTCTATTGAGAAAGTTGGTTGATGTTGAAGATTTGAGATTTACTTGGTACCCAGTCGGATCAAAAGTCCTGGTATTACAAGGAGATCCCTTGTGATACCTGGATTAGTTCTAAAAAAAGGTGACGGGAAGGGGGTGCTTTGTAACAGAGGTCTCTGCTATTTCTTTGTAGGGCATCAGATCTGGCTGGGCTGCAAGAATTCAGACAACCAGAGAGAAACAGGCAGACAGACAGACACTTCTCCGTGTCTGTTTGTCCAAAGTTCTGCAGCCTCAGGTAGACCCCATATCAGCCAAATGAATAGCAACTGGCTCAATCCACAGCTGGCTCAATCTGGGTACAGAATTAACCCAGTTCTCAGATCCACACAGCTCATGGAACACTTATGAATAACCAAGCTTAGTGTATGGTTCAAATCCATCTGCTAGGAGTTTCATTGTTCTAATGCCCATGACTCTTGTCTGCATTACAGTACATGCCTTAGGAAGAGAGGGGAGGATGGAGTAATGCATAACTATTTATTCATTTTTATTTACCGTTGTTTATACCGATAATCAGCCACTTTCAAAGAATTGTTCTTCTGAAAACCAGCAGATAAATAATTGTGATAAGTAAATGATAATCCAAACCCACACATCCATTTCTTCACCACCTGTAAAGATTATTTTAACTGCTTACTCCAAAGCCCACACCTGAATTCTACATAAAAATATTAAGTTTCCCTTGAGTCAACATAATCCTGTTGATTATATGTCTAATTATCTTGGCAACATCATCTTCTCAGACTTTTTTTTTTTTTAACTTCCCAGGCTAACCTCAAACTTGGATTTCCTTGAGGTCTCCCATCCAATTACTAACCAACTCCTATCCTTCTTACCTTTCTGAGATCCAATGATGTTGGCTGGTGCTGCCAGTCAATCATTTTATTTGCAGCATGAGTGCCACCCATCTTGTTTGCTTTTTTCTTTTGTTGTATTTAATTCTCCTTTTATCCAATGTCATAAACGGTGTTTCCCCTGCCAGGTAAGTACTGTATAATTTATGTGCAATTTTTCCATTTTTAAAAAGATGATCTTTTCTACAAATAAAAAAAAAAAAAGATGCAATATTTTCCCTCCGGCACAGATTTTATGATATTTTACAATCAGAGTCTTTTTTTCTTTTAAATTTGAAATCTTCATATACTGTTTAGCTAATACTGTTTGTAATGTTCTCCCTTTCCTCTCTCATTTCATTTGTTATTGTTTAACTTTGTTTATTTTTGTTTATACTTTGTTTCTGTACTTGGTTTTTTTTTTCTTTTGCGTAATTTGGTTGTTTTTTTAAAGCTTGCAGTAAAATAAATAAAGTTTATTTCTTTAAAAAAATCAACATTTTTTTCCCCTTGATTTCCTCATAGATAGGGCAGGAGAGGACATAAGGAATAATGTCTTCTCCTTGGCCAGAGGTACTATTCCACTGGATGTTTACAAAATTTCCCTTCAGGGTATATGAAAGGCATGGTCTGAAAACAAACATAAAAGCCTTCCTTAAGGAAACATGAGTGATGTTGACCAAATTTTGGGACAGGCTTCTCTGTTTCTTATAAGGTGGTACCAAGATGAAGACTTTGAAGATTGTACCACCATAGCATCTCTTCAAACATCCCATTTGAAAAGTTTCTCTCATGTTTTCACTGCTCCAAGAACTAAGATCCTCTAAAGAAGACAGGGAATATAGATATAGGATAAGAAACTGGAATTTGCTGTATTGATTTCTACCCACACGATACATACATACATACATATGTATGCATGTATGTATGTACAATTTAACTAAGTACAGGCTTCTAATTTCTTGTAGCACCTTAACAGTGCCAAGCTATTTTCAGGACCATCTGTCTCCAGTTGCTTCTGCTTGCCCTGACAGATCTAACTGGGAGGACAGGCTTCAGATCTCCTATATTAAATAACTTCATCTTCCTTAACATCGGAATCATGACTTCTCTTCTACAGCGTTTGCCCTGTGAAGCAGCACCCCCCCCCCCCCCCCGCAAGATTCACAAGGCCCTCACCCTCTCAACCTTCCATAAGGCACTTAAAACCTGATTGCTCTTACAGACATTGGGCTGGGAAGTTAACAAGTTCTGCTGATTGGTGGGCTTTAACTGCTTTGTGTGTGTGTGTGGGGGGGTTGTTTCTGGCCCTGAACCTTGGGTTATGTGGATGACAGGTGAATTATTTTATTGTGGTTTGATTTGAACTTGCTATACACCATCCAGAGTCATCGTGATGAGGTGAGCGGCCATATAAATTGTTTAAATAAATAAGTTTTGCAAGGTGAATTCTTATGGCAAATTAGCTCCCATCCTAAAACAGGCAGAAGGAGACTTTTAAAAGGGTCCCTGAATCTTCTTCCTTAGGAAACTGTTCTACTAGCTTTGCCCCAACTGGGCAATGATCTTCTCATCCCACACCCAAATCTCATCCCCATATAACATCTGACTTTTCACCTTGGCAGGAAGTATTCTGAGTATGGTTGCTCCTTTTAACTGATTTTTATTGAAGAAGTTTTTTACAAAGTAAAAACAATACAAATGTAAAGGAAAAAGAAAAGAAAAGAAAAGAAAGGAAGGAAGGAAGGAAGGAAGGAAGGAAGGAAGGAAGGAAGGAAGGAAGGAAGGAAGGAAGGAAGGAAGGAAGGGCTTCCAATCTTTGTGCATACAATAATCTCGCTGCAGTTACCATGTACAAAAACAATTGTCCATAAGTCTTTTCTAGTTATCTGTCCATTAGTCCCAGCAAGAAAAGTTCTGATTTCATTTGAATAGCAATCTTTAACTTTTTTGTATCACTGTATATATTTGAACCCAAAATTTTCTAGCTTTTTTACAAGTTCACAATCCATAAAATAACTCTTCATGTTTTCCACATTTCCAACACAGATTTGAAGTACTGTTATACATAATAAAAAGCTTTTCTGGTGTCATATACCAACAGTACATCATTTTGTAAAAATTATCTTTTAAATTATAACCTAATGTGAAAAAGGCACCTTCCTTCAGGAGCGCCTCGTCTAGCTGGCTGAGTTTACCTGTGAGATTTTTCTTAATCTCTCTCCTTTTGGTACACATTTTTGTCCAAGATCCAGCGGGGATGAGATGCTGGGAAAGCCTGCATCGATATGTTTTCCTCCAGAAAGTCATTTCTTTTCTCCTTCATTGCTTTTCTTCCATCCATGTTGCAAGCCTCACAGAAGAACATCCTCCTGTGTACAAACTGTGAGCCAAAAAAGAAAATTAAATGGAAGTGAAACTTGTAGTGCAATACTAGAGTTGGCTAGAACGGATAACGTTCATTGTTTTCATTTAGAACAGTCTCAGATTTCTTCCTAGTTCCACCCCATACTGTAGCTGGCAAGGAAGTTAAAAACAAGACAAACGTGGATGCCTTTATGTTAAATCACTTATTTCCTTATTATTGGCCTTTTTGTTATTAGACCATTGGCAGTACAGAATTTAAAAAGTAAAGTAATCCACCAAAATAAACGTCAGCAACTGGCAGTTTTTCTATCTTTCGTAAACTTCACACGAGTCTTTGCTAAGGCCTTTAAAAGAAATTGCAAGTTTTTTTACATATCCTAAAATCCTTATTAAAAAAGGAAAGCTACCATATTTACAAGTACTGTATAGGCAACTTAGAACATATCTGAAGTAAACTGGATAAACAATAAAAGGACTATTAAGTAGTGCAAAAGGTATCTCACTTGGAGAGTTGATTTAGATACTTAATTCTAAATTTAAAATCATGTATTTTCTTCCCCAAAAGACACCCAGCCAAACCAGCAGTCTCCGAGGAGTTATTGATACCATTCAGCATCACCACTTTGATTGTCAGTCACAGCGGGGTCCCTAAACCAAGGGAGGCAATTTCCTTGATATTCAACAGCTCCCTGTTTTCCATGACATTTTCAGGAATTCTTCAAGTTGGCATTTATTTCTTTGATTGCATTTCTAGCCATCCCAATCTCCAAAGATTGATGCTTTCAAAGCAGTTTAGAATTGTACCGAAACTGCCATTAGTTCCGCAGATATTCCTTCTTCAAGAACATGTTCTTCTCGCCTCTCTGTTCTTCTCAAATAATGCTTTGTACTCATTTATCCAAAGGAGACAATCCTTGGCCTTTATTTCCACAAATGTCTTTTTTAAAGGGGAAAGACAATTGTGGATGCACATACAAGTTCACATGAGAATTCTTCAGAAGCCCTGGAATGTATGTTGTATGTTGTCATTGCCTTATTCTCCTCTTGTCAGTAAAATGTAGAACTTTATCGATTCTCAGCACTGTTCGCCCAAACAACAAGCCTGAAAATGTAAGGTGAGACATCGGTTTCTGCCTTTCATCTTCTGTCAAGCATTCCTTTAGCCTCTACAATCTCTGCAATTTATTTGTTCTCTCTTAATTTCCTAGACATCAATCTTAACTATAAACTCCCATCCAAAACAAACCACAATGATTTCAATGTGACATGTACATCATCACCTCGTTGTACAAACTGCATGCTTATCTAGCAATGGAATGACATATGACCTAAGTGCACAGGTCATCATGTTTCCTGATGATTTCATCCCATGTTCCCATGTTGCCATTCATCCCCCCTCCTTATCCCCCCTCCCCACATGCCCCACATGCCCTTTAAACTATGTTCCTATGAATTTAAATAGCATTTTATCGCTGGTCTTAATGTTATTAAGAATATGTTCCTCAAAATCTTGGCGGAGGGGGCTTTTCATCTGCAAAGCTGGTGTTCCTTCTTGTTCTCTTTATTTAGGCAAGATGTCCATTTTCTGAAGGAAGTGAGCTTTCTCTAATAGCTTCTTTGACAGCGCTCATTAATCAAGTTGGTGACCTCTTAGACCTAACGCTACTAACCTGAACTTGGCTAAGTATGGTTTTGAGTAACTTTCAGGCATTCTGGAAAGCTTTGAAACACTTAGTATTTCTGTCCAATACTATGTTTACCAACCTACCCAACACAAAACCTTTCAATGGATTGTAACTATATTTAAAGATGCTCATCACGAAGGACTTTTAGCATACAAGTACATTTTGTGATGTTCCAGGTTTAATCATTATAATTTGCTCATTCAGTATGAATGTCTAAGCTCAGACGATATAGGATGAGTTATTTTTGATGACCACTTATATATGCTAGTAATCATGATTTTACAGATGAGAAATTATCAGTGTCTGTGTATGACTTAGACATTCTTGAATGAGGGACTTAATTTCCCTGTCACTTGAGACTAGATGAAATTTCAGCAACTGGTGAGCTTTACAAATGGGCCACATTTGGAACATAGCCCTGAATCATGAATTTGGAGGTAAGATTATGGATATAGCCAAGCCATCCTGCATTTTTTAAAGCAGGCAACAAGAAGGGCGGCTACATAAATGTGATGTATAAACAAACAAACAAATAAATAAGAAATAAACTGAGTATCTGTAAAAATTAACCTAAACATATACAATTCAACAGGACCCTTGCATGTGAACCAGTGAAATTTCTTCACTGATCTTTGGATTACCTTACATACTGGCAATGCAGCAAAGAGCAAGAAATCAGTATGTTCTGATACCTAATGGAAGTCCGTTGTTTCCTATGAACATTTTGCTTTCTCTGTCTCATATCTGAAGCCCTTACACTGCATGTTGTATCCCCTTGCTCTCTTTGATATGTCCAGGAGTCAGAGATGATCAAAGGTCAAGCGTGTGTGTTGGAACAAGTTGAACAAGGCCATCTCAAGTCTAGCATTTATAAAAATTGCAGTAACATGAAATTCTATGTTGAAGTGTTATATCTCTGTTATATTGAAATACAGAGAGAGGTAAGAAAGCACAATGACTACTGGACACAGAGAAGCTACGGAACTATAAGCTTTGCATACAAGCTAAAGAAGCTGATGGGCCAATGGAGGACACGTGGCGCAGATGAATTGGGGACTCTTTTTTTCTGGAAGAGCAGAAGAATCTGGGTGGCTGGGAAGAAGGGAGAAATGCAGACCAGGATGCCAAAACAAGGAATGCTGGATAGCAGAAAGGACTAGAACTGTGATCCAGAGGAGAAGCAAGGTCTAGGAAACAAGGCTAGTATCACAGAACTTTCCTAGAAACTTACCAAAAAGTTTTCAGAAGTTAAAATCTTGAGAAATCCCCAGTTCCACATAAGTGATACTGAGAACCCCTCAAAAAGTCCAGAAAAAAAAAGGGGACAAGACAACTGCTTGTATACAGGATGGGGAGCTTCATGAGAAGGAGGTAATGAACAGTATAAATATATGTTTCAGAGGAAGCTCTAGGGAGCAGCTGAGTTTGTTACTTTTGTACCAACCTCCCTGTTGTGCAGGAATATCCCTGCCTAACTGCTGACAGGCTTTGATCCCATGGTTGCAGCCACCATCTTGATTTTTTGACCTCCCGCTCCCTGCAGACATCTCTTTTTATCCCTGTTGAACTATATTATAGTGCATAGTTTTCAGAGCTAAAGAAAAATAAATCACATAAAAAGCTGTGCTTTCAATTTGATGACATAGATCTTTGATTAAGCCCATATCCCTAATCACATTAACAACTTACATTTGGAGCTAGAAACAAAGTTATGAATTCCAAACTGTTCAATATGAGATCTCAAAAAATTTCTGGGTATTCAGTTATGCATTCAAGAGGCCATACATAACCAGGTGGGGTTTTTTTCTCCCCAGATCTTCTAATACTTGCATAGAATTTAGGCTTGCAGGCAGCCTGTCCATAGTTCAATGTAACATCATGTAGACCTTACATAGAATGGAGATCAGAATTTCAATTTTTAGAATAAAAGAAGTGTGCAAGTGAGAAGATTCAATCTTACAATTGCTTTCCTTCCAAATGACTCCTCTTCCAATGTGAAATTTGGGCAGAAGAAAGTACCTTAGGTTTAGGAAAGAGTTCGACATTTCATCTACACTTTTACTCTAAAATTGGATTCCTACATCTAATTATATGGAACTGATGTAGATCCAAATTTAATCAAACCTTTCTGCCATGATCATTGTCAGTTTAAGCTTTTCTGATTAAAAAAAAAATCCTAGAAGTTTTGAAACATTTTATCTTACCCTGTTCCATTGCTTTCATTACTTCTATCCATGTTGAATAACATGATCAACTAAGGATGCCCTGTGGGCTCAAAAATACTCCAGTTTATTATGGTTGGCAAGCCTTGGTGAAAAACAGGGCACTGTAATTTTACAGAAGGATTCATCCATTGAAAGACACTGATGGATCCAAATGGTTTTCTGATTGGTCTTGCTGAAATTTTCCATCACATACAGTACTTA
The DNA here is from genome assembly GCF_059951505.1 of Python bivittatus. Lineage (NCBI taxonomy): Eukaryota > Metazoa > Chordata > Lepidosauria > Squamata > Pythonidae > Python > Python bivittatus. The sequence continues at coordinate 5,672,534 of NW_028277037.1, read as the reverse complement.
ATGAAATGTTAACCAGCCTCTGAAATGAGAAAATAACTCATGTAGTTAATTTTTGGAGTGAACATTTTCTTCTCTGAGAGCAAGAATAAATAATTTCTTTAGAAATCCTAAATACTGGGAAGGTGGCTAGAGTCAGGAATGGGAAAAGCCTTGGGTCAACTTTGATTGAAGACAGATTGTGTTTATACAGTCAGGGCAGATCTCATATGATTTTCAATTCTATTTATTTTAAACGTTTTCCCCTGCTCATTAGCTAAGAAAGTCCAGAATGGCTAACATGCAGACTGTGAAACTCAGACAACTTCTAACTTCAATGGCACAAAAAAGGGGACTTTTCTCTGGTATGAATGATGAAATTTTTCTATTGCAGTGCATCCACTTAGCATTATCCAACCTTAGTTCACCAGCAGTCAAGAAATGTGCCTCAGACTAGACTTGGTAGAGTAGCAATGAAAGCCTTGGAAAAGATATTCTGGTGCCTTGATGTGTCTGTACCTACAAAGATCAGAACTGTGTAGGGAGCGGTTTTCCCTGTGACACTCAAAGGAAGTGAAAGTTAGACTTTGAAGAAGCAGGATAGAAAAAGTATTGACACTTCTGAACATTGGGGTTGGAGAAGACTCCTGAGAACACCATGGATAGCCAGGAAAAACAACAAGGAATGATGGCTGGCAGGAACCAGGAGACATGCCTTCTCTGCCATATCCCCAGTCTTCTGGAACATTCTTCCTTCAGAGATTAGGATGATCCCAACCCTTTTGGTCTTTCATAAGCCCCTGAAAACCTGGTTATGTACCTGGGCCTGGGCCTGGGCCTGGGCCTGGGCCTGGGCCCCCAAATGTGTTAAGGGCCCCATTTCTTGGCTATATTGATGATTATGGTGATATTTTTTTCCTGTATTGTGTATATCGTACTGTATTGTAATTGTTTTAATTGTTTTTATAATTGTTCACTGCCCAGAGTCACTTGGCTGAAATGGGTGGCTATAAAATTTAAATAAATAAAATGGATCATCAATCCAAAGTTGCCAGTCAAAGCAGAAATGACCAGGTTCAAATTATCATATTTTGGACACATTCTGTCTTCAGAAGTCTATGATGCTAGGAAAGATGGGAGGAACGATAAAAAGTGGGTGACCAGTAGCATGGTAAATGAAGTTGATTACAGTGGCAATAGTGCACAGTTGGAAGACTTGAAGGGTCAGGTTGGAGACAAATCATCCTGGGAAAATCTATGCAGTTTCTAAGAGTTGAGACCAATAGGATGGCATAAACATCATTTTAGCTGACAAAATAGAGGGCAGTCCATTGTACAACTGTGTGCAGTTAGATGTTGCTATCAAAGCAGTTCTACTGGATGATTTTTGCCTAATACTTTAGTTGTTAGTTCATGCTTCTCCTTAGACTTCCACCTTGTCCCCCACTGTCTAAATCATCTGCAAATTATGATAAGATTGAGCAACACATTCGCACTTGACATAAAACACCAAAGGAAAAGAAAGGAAGAAAAAAAAATTCTGCATCCCATCTCTTCCACATTCAAGGGTCCCTAAAAGTTCCTCATTTGGAGGCCTTCAAAATTTTGGACTTGGAAACTCAGCCAGTCCTTGCTTCCAGCCATACTTAGAGCAAACATTTGAAATGTAGGAATAGGAAAAATACCTTCAAGATTTGTCAGATTGAATTAAAAAGATTTCGGTTAGTGTGTTTACCTAAAAGGAAGACTATTCACCTTTCCCCAATGGATCTTTAAAATGAGAGGGTTATTCTGTCCAAATGTTCTGGGGCAGGGGGAGGTGATCATCTTAAACTTGAGGTTGTCTTTTTTTTAGGGAAACACACACTCTTGTTTTTCTTATTCCAACTGAGGAATGCTTAAGACAATTTTATTGTCTATGGTACATTTTTTCCAGATGCTGTGTTCATATGAAGTGTCATTCCAAGACTGCTGCCGAAAAAGTCTCCTAGTCTCCTAGGAGAAAAAGTCTCCTAGTCTCCTACAACACATTGCAGTTTAAGCTCAGCCCATCTTTATTGATCTTTATTGATCTTTATTGATCTTTAAGATGCCATAAAAGCATTCTATCTGCTGCCAATCACTGATGTGGAAGGATACCTGCCCTCCAGTTAAAAACCTAAGAACTTTTTCTATACAATGCACTCCTCATTTTTATTAGGACCAATAAGAAATTTCCCCCAGACAGCTGTACCTACAAGATTGGCAATTAAATAAACATTAAGTGTAATGTAATTGTCTCATTTAACCGTGCTTGGCAATTAAATAAATAGAAGTTGACAAAGTCCTTAATGAGGGACACAAGATGGGTTGGAAAAAAGGCTCAACATAGCTAAATGGCACCTTTATTTGAGAGTTAGTGTTCTTCATATAAATCTTGTAGTAACTATTTTTTCAGCCAAACATACCTAGCACAGTTATTGTGAGAGTCAACTGGTGGATGCTTTCAAGAGATCCTTGAAAGGCAACATGGAATGAAGATATAATAAAGGCAGACAGATAAATTACACGTTAAAATTAAAGAAGCTGGCAGTCAACCCAATATCATTGTCAGTGATGGAAAACAGTTCAAGTTGGGTTTATTGCATTTCTCTTTCTCTTATTTTAGCCTGAAGTTGAATTCTTTGTGGTTTTTCTATAAAATGCCATTATGCAAAATGTGTTTTTGTGTGTGTTCTCTCAATAGTTATATGTTTGTATTCATGTTTCCTGGCATACTCTTTTTTAAAAAATGTAATTTCTCCTAATGCAATACAGCTTTGCACATGCTAGTCCTAGTATATAACATGAATATACATCTTTCCTTAATGCAGACCTGCTACATCCATCTATCATCTGTCTATCTGTCTATCTGTCTATCTGTCTATCTGTCTATCTGTCTATCTGTCTATCTGTCTGTCTATCTATCTATCTATCTATCTATCTATCTATCTATCTATCTATCTATCTATCATCTCTCTCTTTCTGTGTCTCTTTCTGTCTATGATCTGCCTAACAAAGCTCAAAAAAGTACATATTTTGGTATATCAGTATAATCCCACTGGGTAAAATTGCATCAGAATGCAAAGGGATACATATCTCTCCAAGCCTGTGTTATGAGGGCCATTTATATATTCATGTGCCACTTACTCTGCAGTGAAGGAGAAATATAATCAAAGAGCCCACATGGAGCAGGCTAAGAGACCATTTAGCCAAGCATACAATTTCTAACAGTAGCCAGCCAGATGCCTCCAAGCAACTAGAGGTACCACATAGATGCATCCATCTTTCTCATCTTTTTGTTTATTTTCTCAATCATCAAGAACAGGGTTCCTCAACCTTAGTAACTTTAAGATGGCTGGACTTCAACTCCCAGAACTCCCCAGACAGCATGAGTTTAAGTCCACCCATCTTAAAGTCGCTGAGGTTGAGGAACTCTGATCAAGAAGATATCTTCTGACCATGAGTCCTGCACATTCTAAATCTCTCTTTTGCTTATTATTTCCTCACCTGCTCCAAAGAATCAAACACCTCTTCTGTCTAAAATTTGACCCAGGCTCAAAGTTGAGCCTGCTCAAAAACTACCTTCAGCACAAATACATCTGGGTTTTGATCCCCAGGATTAAACTAAATTGTGGATGACCTCCAATTAAGCTGCAATATGTTTCCAAAAGAGGACTGATCTATTATCCCAGAGGAAGCAAGGGTGCAGAGAAGTAGCTCCAGATTGAGCTGATAATAACTAACAGAAGCAGCCCAGTGACTAATATTGTAAATTTTACGGAGAGCTTTACGGAGAGCTTTTCAGACGATGCACACTGATGGTATTGTAAACGTGTGTGGAAAGCACAATGAACTCAGAGCAGAACTGATGGTTCTACATGGTTAAAGTATTTTTGAAAGATGTTATGTATAAAAAGCTATACTGATTTTCTAGACCAAGAAAAACACTCAGTCAACCTGAATACGGTGCAAAGGAGTCTTGCTGGTATGCATTTTACAGCATAATAAGGGTGGGTTCGTGTGTTATGCAAACAGGAAAATGGGGTTGACCCAGCCAATTAATCCTGCAGAGATTAAATTGAGGCCCAAACAGGCTTAGTATTTTGGGAGGCTAAAATAACTCCACCTGTTCATTGTGTTGTATGAACTGCTATCGGGGAAGGCTAACTAGCTCATGTCTATTTTAAAATCTAAACAACGTCCTACAAAGGCCTTGCTGTAATAGCTCATCTCTAACAACATCACCTGTAATGTTGTTTTTGCAGCCATATGGTGGTTTGAGCAATAGGCCAATATGGGGGAGTAGGAGCCCTCAGACCTAGCCACATGAAGCTTATTCCAACTGCAACCCCATTGGGTTTTTTTAAAAAAAATTTTTTTATAATATTCTAGTGGGAAAAAAGGAAAGTAGGGTAGAATCAACAGCTTCCCTTGCACCGGCTAGGTGGAATGTAAAAACGGGAAGAAATTTCCATCTTGTCTCATATGTTGACCATTGCAGAGAAGTGAATTAAATGACAGGGAAAGGAGATGGTTGGAACATGATTACAATGTCCCAATAAATTATGATAGTTTTTTAAAGGACTTCAAAGCAGAGGTGTACTTGGGAGATCAGAAAAATCAAGATGGCTGCCCTGCTGTTTTTTATATGTGTTGCTATGCACATCAAAAAGGGGTGGGGCTTTGATTGGATGGTTGCAGTTACCATTTTGACTCTTTGCTTGCCCCCTGGATGACTCTGGAACAAAGCATCAAACTACACATGATGTTTGTTGTGGAAAGTGCAGTTGACCCCTATGAGTTTGATTAATATATAGTTAAAATAGGTCTCCTCGCTTAACTCTTCAACAATCTTTGTACAGACTCAAATGCTCCAATTATTTGGCCACAATGTTATTGCTTACATTAAGTTTCCCCTTAATATTGCTTACGTTTGGTCTGATTTTGCCATTTGAGGATGACAGAATTAGATTACTTTAACATGCAAAACAATGTCAAAAAATAATTTTTGTAGACAGTACCCACATCAGAAGTAGCTTTATAAAACTTCTTTACCAGCTAAAGTCTACTGTATAAGAGATCAGGCTTTAGCGTATCAGTGTGATTCCTTCTTAGCTATTGATTCAGTCATTTCTAGATATTCTGTTCTGTTTGAAGAAAACATCCTATTTGTGTGTTTCCAGATGTCCATAGTTCCATATTTTTAATTTATCATCCATAAGGCCACACTCTTGGCTCAAGATCAAAAGACTCCACGATGCCTCAGTATAATTTCTGTCAATTCTATTTAATCTGGATCTACAATTACCTTCACCTGTAGTCCACTGTCACTATGCTTTGCTCTCTCGTTACATCCTGGATGAAGGGGGGAAAAGTTTTCAGATTGCTTTGTGCTTCTCCCAAATATTCTTCCTCTCTTCTTACTTTTAGGTATACTGGAGAAGCAGGAGCTGGTGGTGCTTTCCCTGCACAATAAGACCTCTGGACATGGAGTAGTAAAAATGCATTCACCGATTTATTCAAGCCTTAGGTGATCTTGTGTTATTGGGAATACAGCTGAGAATCTAGTCTCTACCTTGAATGGGTAGGTGACAGGGGTCTTGGATCAGATTACTCCTATGTGGCCTCTCCCTGTTTGTCAAACCCTGGGGGCTCCCTGGTTTTCTGAGGTGCTGTAAGAGAAAGACAAAGAGTGAATCTGACTTAGCACATTTAAGAGCCTGCATTAGGCATTATTCCATGGCAATAAGAGCAACAGAATATATCTGTTTTTTTCCACTCTTATCACATCTACAAATATCTAGCCCATGGCTTTTTTCAAGGCAGCCTGTTCCCTGCTAGGGAGAGATAGATCACAAAAACTTGTATTGGGCCACTGTGAAGAATATTCTCAGTATCTGACAGAATAATTCAGATCCACTTGGTTTTGGATGCTGACTGGACAGGTCCATCAAAGCAATTGCCACACAGTCTTGCTCAGTTATCTGAGAAAAGTTCAATATGGTGGTGGTTCCTCTTTGTATCTTACCATCATAAGAGTTTTAGTTGTTTCCTACGCTAGCTTCCCAATATGCTTTCTTCCAATATGCTTTCTTCCAATGTTAATAACCTCTAGCATAGAAACCATGCTGGAAACTTGTGGGAGTTGAAGCCCTGCACATCTGGAGAGCACCAGGTTGAGGAAGGATGTACTATGAAACATCCATTTGTGGTCATCCATGAAATGTGGACATCATGGACGATATCCCAGATATGCTGTCTATAAATTGTACCTCTGACAAACTAGTGTATTTTCCATCAGATTGGATTTCTGAAATGAAATCCTGGAGTTCAGCATTGTTTTTATGAAAATTCAAAAGAATTGTTCAGGATACCAAGATTACACACTTTTATGGTCATCTTATTACACTAGTAAAAAGGGTTAGGTAACCATTACAATTAATTTTAAGAAGCTGTTTCACTTTATAGTTGGTTAGAATAGCAAATGCAGATGTTCTGACTCTGGATCTGGATTCCCTGTCTGAGATCATCTTGAGCCTGTTCCTGGAGGATGTCTACATTAATAGCGAGCCCATTCATTTGACGATGCTCAGGGTCCACGGCTGCCTTGAAAACCATAAGGTTGATTGTGCTGTAGGTCCTCTGTGTTCTGGAAGTCATGTTTCTGAGTTAGCTTTTTATTCTGTAGATGTGGATGAAGACATCTGGGGGGATAAGACTTCAATGTCATCTTTACCATGGGCAAAAAAGTAACTGGTGAAGATGGCTTGGCAAAGTGATTAAAATAATCTATCTCCAATAGCTGCTGACAGCAGTGGACATCTATATTGCTTTCTAGCTAATCTGGCTGAAATCATGATCTGCTTGAAAATTCAGTCACAAGTTCTAATTTATGCTCCTGAACCTTTCCTTCATGCCTGAATCAGATGTTTAATACATTTCTGCAAGAGGATTGCTTGCTGCTCACCTTCAGCAGGTGATGATTAGATCTTTCTTTTACAAAATCATTATTAGAGCTCATTCACCTGGATAATGTTGGTACTGATGCCTAATTTAATACCTTTGTGTGCTTGGGAAAATAGATGAAAACACTTTCCCAAGAAATAGCCATGTTAGTCTGTTGCAGTAAAATATAACAAAATCCACCTTTTATGGCACCTTAAAGACCTTAAAGATGCTATTATCACATAAGCTTTTGTGGAACATGACCATGTCTTCAGATAATGGACTGAATTCTTGGAAGAGAGATTTTATAGGGTCAGAAGGGTGGAGGGAGAGGAAAAGAGAGGAAAAATTGGAGGAGGGGACTAAGAATAGGCAAGATTGCTTTGGGGACTGGGAGACACAGAAACAAAATTGCTTAGATAGCGGTCATAAATAATGTAGGGAGATCTGTACTTTAGTCCTATGCAGCACAATCAGCAGGGAATCTTATGGCCTCTCAAAGACCAGCAATTTCCTTATCACATGAGTTTTATAGCACTGAGAAGTTTATATACTTATGTCACAGCTGTAGTTTAGAGGAAGAAAAAAGGGAGGGGAGAATTGCAAAACAAAGAGGTGAAATGCAGAGTTTCTTTGGAAATGTCCAGACATGGAAGCATCCATAAAGTTGTATTAAAATAATTTGAAAAGTTAAGTCTCCTTGGAGTCAAGTTCAACTCCTGGTGACTTCATGGATATATTAAACATGCAGTTTTCTTGGCAATAATATGGAAGTAGTTTGCCACTGCTTTTTTGTGGGATAGTATATATATTTTTTAATTTTCCAGTGTAGCCTACAGCCTTGGGATTTCTTGAAATAATGACCAATCCAAATCCCATTTAGCTTCTGAGCTCAGAACAGGCTGCCATTTGCTGAGATTGAAACAATAAGATGACATAATTATCTATATCAACTTTTATCTGATTTCAGATCAGGTTTAGTTTAATTGCCCTCTTAAGTGACCCGTGTCAAGAGAGTCATGTAGAATTATCACATCTAGGCTGTAAAAATCCACAGAATCACTAGATGGTAGTAAAGGGTTTTCTGAACCTCCTTGTTGCCATCTACAGGTTTTCTGGATATTTGCAGCCCAGATCTGATAGCTATAAGAATGTGATCCGATTGTTCCCATGAACCTGTCAGCAGTTTTTCATAAAACCAATCATATTTTATTTTGGGACCACCTCTCCGGTGGCATTACTTGGCAAAGACTCCATTCTTTACTAAAAAGGTAGGTTTCAAAAGATAGTACTGCCAGAGTTATTTGTTGCCGTTAGAGTGCAGTTTTGTCCCAAGTATTTAATATCCACTTGAATCCATTGGGAAAAAGTATTCTAAGTCATGGCATCATTAAATTGTGAAGGATATACAACTCTACTTTTCATCTGATCAGACTAAAGAAACAGTGTCCCTGAACTAATGATGGATATTTCCTTAGAGGAGGTTGAATAAATTAGAATTCAATCCAGAGAAGATAGTAAACATCAACAGATGAAAAAGGGAAACCTTTGGAATGCTACCTAAAGCATTAGTTTTGTAGTATGAGTTGACTTATGGACTCTGCTTTGCTCCTGGATATCCTGGTGACATGTATAATCCAGAATGGTTTTCATCAATGTTGAAAATTACTACATCTGCATCTTCTGGTGGACCCCGAACTGATCATTATTATCCATAGATGGCAAAGTCAGGATCACACTGTGACAATGAATGTCAGTCTATTTATGCAAACAGATAGAAAATTTAAATATGAATGTACCTATAAAATGTATGATGGATACAAATCAACTTATCCGGGTCATACTTTCTCATGGGAACTTGGAATATATGCTAATCTTTAAAAGTAACTTGTAATCCTCAAATTGTATCTTAATAGACTCCATTTGTAAAGGGCAAGGTTGCTTGTAGACTGTATCCTTGCCTTTTCCTTTCATTCAAGGTATTGAACTTACAATAGCTGGACAAGCCCAGACTTGCTTTATAGTCATAACCAGGAAACCAGTCCTAAAGCACGTTATGCCCTAGTATCAGTACTCCAGCCAAGTTTGCTATAAATATATACAGCCAAATCTTCCAGCCATCAATCTGGAAGACTTCTAGATTCGCATCTTCTGCCAGGAAAAAAAAAAAAAAAGGCTGATTTCTGACTCAAAGTACTAGCTGCCTGTTGCTATGGACCTATTCCAACATCTGCTGGCGTCTATAATAAGTTAGAATCGACAAGAGAATGTTCCACTTCACTGTGGCTGGTACTGCTCGATCCACAGCAGTAGGTATCAGTCCTCCTATGTATGGATACTTCTACCCCATTCAGCAATGGAGACCTTTCAGCAGATAGAGTGGGCATAGAAGCTCCCATAACTTCAGCTGAATTTTCCCCACAGCCATTTACAGTAGGGTGAGAGGAAAATAAACCATCCTCCAAACTGGGAGAAGTGGCAAAAAATTACTGACATTATTATGTGTGAAATTATTATGCATTATTCAATAATCGGGGTGGGGGTATTTGAATAGTTAACAGTAGAAGGTGGCTAAGAAGTGTGGTTCTTCTTTCTAATGGTGCTCTCTGTTGTTTTATGAACAGAATCTTTATCCCCTCCCCAACACAGATACACGTGAACATCTTCCCACAGGCCTCCAGAAAGTTCACTACTGACTAGAAGACTGTGGAGGAAGAAAAATAATCACTCTTGACATTGAATAGTAAGTCAGAATGATTTACAGTTCTGGATTACTGTTGAATGAGCAATGCACTGGGGCAACACTTCACTAACTGTTTATACTGGCTTTGCCAGCCAACTCCACCCATGCTTTGTTTACAGTGACCTACAAACCAGGTATTCTGGTTTGTTTCTGGTTCATTATGACACAGTAAACAGGAGATGGCTGTTGGCGGGCAGATCCGTTAGGAAACATTTGTCCCTGGAGAGCCTGAACTCATTGTTATCTTTCTTTATGATCATGGCCAACATGTCTTTATGCAGCTGACGGGTACAATGTGATCAGCCTTACAGAGCACAGTAACATTTTAAAAAATAGCTCATTTTCCAGATTTGTGTTTCATTTTGTATAGAATTGCACCACTTCTAAAACATGTTTTGTAGAATTGTACCACTTCTAAAACATGGGTGAATAATAGTAAGCTTTGGCATTCCATATGGTTCATATCTATTTGCACTCACAAAGAACATTAACACACCTAAACTCTCCATTTTTAATTGTCCCACACTAAAGGAATTAGAAGGAATACAATTGACAAAAATAAACATTTCTACACCTAACAGCTCTCAGTTATCTTACATGCTGCTTTCACAGAGTTGACTGAGGCATTGCCAGTACAGACTTGTACACTGAAATCCAATGGGTGCGATGAAGCCAATTTTTATATTTAATCCATATGGTAAACAGCTGTTCTTCACTTGGACTAGTTTTTAAAGGTTGTTGTTTTTTTTTTTAATGAGAAGGAAAGGAAAAAGGACAAGACTTTCAGTAAGTTCGTTGGGATAAAAAGCTTAATGACAAAATGAAACTTTGGCCTAGCTCATTGTGGAAATTAAGAGCAGGTGTCATTCAATCAAACTCTTCTATTTTCCAATAAAACAATCAAGTAAAATAAGCACTTGCAAAAGCAGGGATCAATTTAAAAGTATGTCTGGAAAAGCTGTGTATTTTGGGAGGAACATTTCATTTTCTATAAGGCTGATTGTTTTCAAAGCCATGGTCCACATTCTAATAGAAGACAGTTATGTGATGGTGCCTCCTTTAGCTAGTGTTTGTAGCTGTTTTTCCACTGACATTTAAAACAATTTCAGCTCATGCTATTTTTAGCTAAAGGGTTAAAACGTCTTTCCTGAGCCGTTCCTTTACTTTAACTACCAATATTAATGTTAAATCTGTGGGTTTACCATCCTTGCTCCTGCTTTTGTATTGAACACATGGGCTACTTATATGGAAGGCTAACATGTTAAATGGCATTCATTCATTCATTCATTCATTCATTCATTCATAGCCTACTTTTCTTCAGGAGACTTAGCAGACCGTAGCACCTGACTCAACTTGTCTGGGTGAGAAAGCTGGCTAGGACGATGAAACCTCATTGACTAACTGAAGGAATAGGTCTCCTTAATTCACAAATGTCCATTAAATGCAATTGCATCTCATTTTATTTCCAATTTATGTCATTTCTGGGGAAATGCCATTACAGAAGTGATGCAAATTACATCACTTGTGGCATTCTGTATCATTTGCATGATGATGACAGCATTACACATGTTATATTAATTGATGCAAATGTCCCAAATGGACAGGGGAATTTGATCCATTGCATGTAAACGCTGGTGCATTCAGGTCTGGTAAATCAATGCTTTGCTTATATGGATGGGAGATTTTTAGGAAATACCAGAGCTCATCTGGGAAGTCAAAAGAATACCTTATAAGAAGGCAGTAACAAACCACTTTGATACAATTGCCAAGAAAATTGCTTAGATGCTCCCTCCCCGTTTTCCCCCACAATTCTGCTATTTCTGCTTTGCACTGAGCATGTAACAGTCATTTACAGTACTGCTGGTTGAACAGTCTGTCCTTATTGCATTTAGATGTACAGGTTGATGATTCCATCCACTGTTCAAAGAGGATATAAAATTGCAGTACTGATGTCTCATGTTGTGCTATACAGGCTGGCATGTGCTTAAGGCAGACAGCTAGTGTTGGATTGCCAGAGGAACACACCCCTGGGCTAAAAGACACTGCTTTACTGCTCACGTCCAAATCATTGGCTCAGCATTGTTATGGCCAGCTCTTTAGGAAATCAAAAACAGATTGGTGCTAGACAAAGTTGATAACTGGACCAGGCAATCATCCCTCTTTGATCTCAGCAGAGTCTGTGTCAAAATCAGCAAGATGGCTGACAGAACGTTGCAATGTGGACATCCCCTCCCCTTAGATGCCACTGGATCCCACCCACTACTGGTCACCCAACATGACAAGTTTTACCTACATTATTACATACATACCTTTGATGCTGTTAACTTGGGGTGGGGGGGAACACTAGTGTAACTCCAGCTTAGCATGGCTGAAAAAAAGATGCTGCCAGGACATGCTTGTGCCATTGCTATGCTCAAAGAGGGGGGTTACCTAATTCTTGTTTCAATATGCTAAACTGCATTGTCATAAGATGCAAAAAAAAAAAGGGGGGGGGACTCATCCTATGTGTAAGTAAAAGCTGATTTCTGTGAAGGCAATGAAATTTAGAGACTGGAGTTGCTTAGCTGAAGAAGCATCACTTTATCCAAGTGCAGAATATTTCAGAAATAGCGTCTGAGAAGATTCCTTTATTTATTCTTTGTAAAGAATACCGGAATGTTACAGAGAGTTTGTACTATTTGGAAAGATGGGGGATCAGAAAAACCACTGGTTCTTTGCAGATATCCATAAACCATTCTACATGATTAGCTATGCCAGATCTTCTCTCTATCTGCAAATCGCTGATCATGAGAGTTCTCTTCATTCTCTCCAGTTTCTCATTGGACTGCAAAGGATGGAGAAGAGAAATGGATACTTGTCTCATGCAGAAAGAAAATCCTCCTCTCTTATGTATGTGTAGAAAACTCTGGAGAAAACATGGACATCACTTCAAGAAGGAGTTATCATAATATACTTTCTTCAAGTGGCACTTTTGACACACATGTGGAACAGACAGACTTCAATTGCACCATCCTATGTTTTTTCCACTGAGTGGAAAAGCGAGGGTTGTTTAATAGCTGGTGTTATGTCTGGTGGACAGCATTCTTTCCTAACACTTAGGTTCAACTTATGCTGGAATTTGGAGGTGGTATAATCAGTGGAAAAAACCTCCCTTCCTCCAAATTACATTTTTGGTTTTGAGTCTAAATTATTGCACAGCCCCAATCATTAATTATGGGTATCACCAGCTAATAAAGTGTGAATCCTAGAATGCAGAGGACCCAGGTGCTCCTTTTTGGTTCAAAGGCCCTGAAGCCAATCTGCTTGGAACTGAAGCTTAAGTTGATTGGAGTTTGAAGTGAATTTCTGCCCTTGTCTGGCTGTTTTCCTGCTCCTGCTCCTGCTCCTGCTCCTGCTCCTGTTCCTCCTCATCCCCCAACACCTCCCCCCCCCACACACTTCTTCTGCATAACTCCAAAGTCATCTTACCATTGTAACTTCTTCTGGGAAGTAAAATCAATTCTGAAATGTTCTGCATATCTCCCAAAATTGCCAGTAAACTTCACAATAAATGAAATTTTGAGGCAAATGTTGAGGTTCCTCTCTTAACCAAGCTTTTATGGCAAAGAAAAAGAGTTTGATGTGAATCTAGAGAGCACACTTCCAAATCCATCTCAAAATTTCACTTAAGGTGAAACAAGCAGTGTGGGAATATGTGCAACTTCCACTGAGATCACCAAAGCTTTGTTTATATGATTTTTACATCCTGTAGATAAAGTTAGGGAAGTCTTTCCATGTGGGCTTCACACTTAAGGCAGTTTTTTGGGAAGTCCCTGCATTACTGTCATTTGAAGAGTGGGAAGCAAAACAAAACTAAGGAATTAGTCCATGAATAGGCCAGGATGGAGTTCAGTGAAAACATTCTACAGCTATGTCATAGTTTTTGTTTTATAATGAGATCATACACTTTTCTGTGTTTCCCCAAACAAATCCCAAAGGCTGGGGAAAGGACCCACTGGATTCAGAAAACCCCATGACTCAGAACATTAGTTTTCTTGGTAGGAAGAAAGAACTTGCAATCTGTACACCAGGTCTCACGTGCATGGTATAGGTAGAAGAATAAAAGATATGGCTATATTAATCATGCTTTCATTATTTGCTTCAGTATTGGTTGGTCACAAATCTTGTCTTCCACTTCTTAGATTGAATTGAGGTTGCATCAGGGAAGGCCATAGTGTTAGGTAACTCTGGGGCAAGTGGGAGGCCTCTGCAGCTTTCTGCCATGGCTTGGTTTTCCAGTTCTCCTCTCACTGCAAGTCTCCACACCCACCCTTTACAGGAGCTTTTCAGTTAGTCTAATGCAATAGCCATTTCCTCTTGTTTTTCTGTACTCATTTCTCATTGTGGTAAATCTTTGAACTTCATTTGCACAACTTGCTTCAACACACACACACGCATGCATGCACATACATACAAACAGCAGGCACATGACATATTACCTACTGTTTGTATAGCCCTGTCTTCATCGGATTTAATTATCTGATTTGTCATTGGTCTATTTATTTTCTTACTGTCAGAGTCAGAGACTCTGATCGAGACTTTTCTGCATTCTTTACCATTAATTAGAGAGTCAAACAGCACATTATATGAATGTCAGGGTGTGCAATTGACCCTGTGAGAGCCAGGATGTGGCGACTGGAATGAATGGGATGGGTGTGGTCCATGACACCCCCTTGCTCCCACCCTTCAATTTCTCTTCCCCAGGCTCACCCATTCCTACTTTTTCCACTGCGTCTTTTCACCACTCCAAATGTTGTCTTTCTCTCCTCCACTTCCTCTTTCCATGTCCCCAACTGCTCTGTCTTTCTGCTTCCTTGTGTGACTCCCCCCTTCTGCCCATCTGCCTTGCATCTGCTGCTTTTTCTACTAGCACAGGAGCTGTCATTCCCTCACCCTGCCCAAACCTTTCATCCCGATCCAGACCTACATAAGGTGGGGTTGTTACTCCTCCTTTCAGATGTTTCATTTATTAATCACCTCATGCAGATTTTTTTAAAAAACATCATTTCATCTAAAACAGTTTGTTTGATTGTGTTGAAGGTTGATGGTCATCCTTAGCCTTTGGATAGAATGATGGCCTCAATATTCAAAAAAGTGAGTGGAACTGGAAGAAAAAAGTGAATACAGATATTTCACATATCTTTAAAACTTAATTTATTGGATGGAACCTTATTGAAGAACTCTTGGGCCAGACCTATGGCTTTCAAGTGCTGCTTTTGAAAATTTAGAGTAAGCAAAATCCACAGGATTAGCTGTGTGCAATATGATTAACATAAGGTATAATTTGATCCCATTGGTTTTACTCAAAATACAGTGAGAAAGCTTTTAAACAATTAGTGCTGTTAGAGGCTAAGCCAAAACTTTGGAAACAATTCCATAGAATTTTGAAACTCAACTTCAATATTCTTTTTCCCATACCTAAAGAACCTTCACTCAACAGAACTCCATAGAAAAGAGCTTCTACACACATGGAGCCATTCTGAAGAAGCCCCATCTGAGATGTCATCAAGAATGTTGAAAGAAGCAGAGATGTGGGGTCTTTCCATATCACCAAACCATTGGTTTCCTCTGCAGGTTGAAATGAATTCAAAATACTTCCACATTGTCCTTACCTTTACAGAACATAACTGTTTTTAGCTTTTACAGCTTTATATGTAAATTAAGAGTCTTATAATCATAGGCATGACAACGCTTTTGCGAGTTTAGAGACTGCAGAGTATGCCAACTATTCTGCATATATTCCAACTATTCATTGCATTTATTGGCCTCCACATTGGCCAATAACTGAGTGTCCTTTACGCCCTCCAGCATGTTAACAAAATCCCTTTATCCCTCACACTAAAATAAAATTTAGAAAAAAAAATTGCTACCATCTTTCCTCTCCATGATCCATGAAGCTTATATGCATTTGTTTACATGAATCTAACTGTTTGTCAAACACACAAAACATATTTCTGAGGCTGCTTTCAGAATGGTGGTGGTAAGGGAACATATAGACTGTCAATGATGTAAATGAGTGTTCTCTTGACAAAGAAGTAAACCTGCATTCAGGCATGAATCCCACTGATTTAGCAAATGTATGGGCATGGTGATATAGTAATAAGTCTGAGGACCTCCTGAGGACCTCCTGAGTAGCAGCAATCATGTAATGGCAGCACAGCAACCTGCCTTCAAAATCCCCTTTGATGATACTACCCTAAGTATGAATCACAGAGATTATGCTGAGACGTAGCGGAGGAGAATTAGGAAACTTAACATTCACAAATGCCAGGGTATTTGAATGCAAAGGGAGAGAAGGTCCTTGATTATATATGGCTGTAGTGCCCTGAATTCAAAAGAAATGCGGTGGTGCAGCTAAGCTGTCTTCTCATGGAAAACATGCTTTTTAGGAGCGCACCAGGTCTTCCCTATATGATAACAATGACAGTAACACAGCAAAATTCAGTGGAAAAGCTAAGTTTTCATTGTTTGGGAAGATGTAAATGGAAGAAAGAATGTTCAGCCAAATCTATTCTGCTGGTTGGCTGATAAAAATGTTTGGAATAAGGGACATCTCCAGGGGGATCAAAATGTCAAGATATCAGCCGTGACCACACAACTGAAGTCCCATCCTTCCCCATGTGGTTGTGTCCAACATCTTGATTTTTTTTTACTCTCCCCATGATCGCTTCTATCTGGAATGCTTCATGGAGCAAGACTCCCAAAATTATCTTGATCAGATGTGGCAGTAGATAAAATAGGAATAGATTTATTGTGATGTATCAAAAAGGCTTTGTGTCATAATCAGCACCTTAAATGGGACTGAATACTCATTCATAGGGCAATGCCCTATCTGCTTTTTGACCAGATTTTCAGCTCAGAATGTAGCCCATCAGACTGTACTGTGTGTTGGCCCAGGGACTAGTTTGGTTGGATTCATTCCCAGTTCTGAATAATTATTCAGGAAAAGCTAGCAATAAGCAGTGAACAATCTGCAGAAGGGATAAATAAAGAACGGAAGAGGACTAAGCTAAAAGATCTAGTACACTTGAAAAATTATTGTATTTAAACATAATGAAAGATTGGAATATGTTGCAAAAGGAAGGAAGGAACAGATGGGATGGGAAATGATATGTCAGAACATTTTAATTATGTATAAGAACATAATAGTTAATGAACTATGTATCAATATATTAATGCTAATATAATGTCACTAATATATAAAGCTACACATTATATAATATCATGCTATAATGATAATTGGCAGCTTTATACTACTTATTTGTGGGAATGGATGTGTACATGAAAGGTGGCAAATGTGAGACCAATTCAAAGCAGGCCAAAAGTGGAGAAAGGTTTGCTCAGAAACATTTCAGTTTAATCAGCAAGTGAGGAAGGACAAGAGATACTGTTCTCACAATAAACTGGATCCCCTACACAAGAGGTAGCTCCCATGGGAACTAGATGAGGCAATGGCACTTTGGTAGAAAAGTACCAGAAGATGTGAAGAAGTAACAAGATGGAACTGGCCCAACTTTGATGGACAAGTCAAGCCCTGTTGGAAGGGATAAATATGGATAAGAATTGCAACCCTTTGGAGCCACCACCAAGTATATGGTACTATGCACTCTGGGCATCCAACCTCAGTTCTTCTACCTTCTAGCTGACTTTGAGTTGGATAGGTATACATAGGTATGGATGAGTGGGGTTCATGAATGAGTGGCACTTTTAGTTCAGAAAGTGAGCAACAAAAGTTGCAAATCTACTGTTTCCATATATCTCCAAAGAAGGCAATGGCAGACCACTTCCATGTTGCCAAACCCCATCATGGACATGTTTATGTAATCCCCAAGACTCAACTCAAAATCTCTCTTTGTACATTTATGCCAACTAGGTGGAAACATTTAGCCAACTTTGCCTGATCTCACAGGTAGAAGCAAGACCAGCCCTAATTAGAATTTTAATGGGGACGCCAGGAAATCCCAGGCAAATGAGGGGAGGGGGGAAGGACACCCCAGAAGAAGGTAATGGGAAATTATCTCTGTATTGTGACAAACAAATATGTGGATGTGTCCATGAAGTCACTAGGAGTTTAACTTGATTTAAACAAGATTTTACCTTTTAACTCCCCCTCCCACTTTTATTTTATTTTATTTTATTTTATTTTATTTTATTTTATTTTATTTTATTTTATTTTATTTTATTTTATTTTATTTTATTTTATTTTATTTTATTTTAGTGTGTAGCATGAATGCCTAGGCCAACTTTTTTGGTGCACAGCATGAACAATGCAGCAGAGGACATCTTTAGTGAAATTTTAAGTCAGTGACAGGACAATTCGGACACTTGTATACTTTTTGAAATGAATGTTAAAAACACACAATCATATTTCCCTATTCTACATTTGGTTCAGGGTTTACATCAAATCAAAGCATTGAAAGATTTGGGAATAGTTATAGGATAGACTTTAACAGCTGGAATTTATATTTACAGAAATGGGGAATCTGTAATCATTTACTTGATGCTTCCACCCAGAAAACTTTGGGGGGCTCCGTATACAATTATATCATGATAACAGCCAATGTTCATGTCTGGAGCTTCTAAAAAAATCTGTAAATCTGTACAGTCTTGGCTCAGACATCAGCTAGTTTTTATTCTCCCTCCCCCTTTTTTTTTTAACTAACTAACTCGATAAAGAGTTCTAAGAAACTCCAATGTTTGCAACTATTAATTTCACTGGGCTTAATAAAGGCATTACTTTGTGGATTTTATGCTTTATAATGATTGAAGAACACACAACCCTTCAAACCTTCTGAGGTGGAATCAGTAATTGTTCCTATGACATTCAAGATGCAGATTGTTATGTAGAGAGCATTTAATCATTAAGAAGACATTTTAGATATTAGATTTCATAACCAACAAATTTTAGTTATCTCTTCATGCAAAATGAAATGTTGACACAAAGCGTAGCTGGAAATGTGACTAATATAGGGGAACTAAAGTATTATGTAAACAATTTGACCTTTCATGCTTTTTTTTTTTAGGTTTCAGTTTGTAGTCTGACATCTGGAATTTATCTGATTTAAGAACAAGCAGATTTAAAAAAAAAAAAATCCTAGAGCTGGATCCAGGTTTTATTAAGAATGAATCAAAGTGATGTAACATTTTTCATGCTTAAAGGAGACCCACTGTAATCAGTGAGACAGATGAATCATGATTAATTTAAGTTCCATTGATTTCAGGAAGATATTGCTAGGCATGACTAAATTGAGATCAGAGAAATAACTGGATTGTAAGACTGAGCACCAACTGCTCCTTCACATTCTGGAAAAAGTAAGTTGTGAATTTGGACCATTCTTTTACTGAGATTTTGTGGGGGAAAGTGAGTATACTTTGGTGATGCCTTCCTCTCTTCCAATAGTACTACAAGACCAGGACACTTGTCTGGTTGACTAGAGAAGACAGTGGTGTCTTCAATGAATTTTTAACTTTATAAGGTTTCTTCCTTGTATATACGTATGCACTGTTACTTATACATGTATTAATGGTGTGCTGTATTTTTAAATTCTGTGACTTGGTCTTGGACTGTAAATAAACAAATAAATACAATAAATAAGACAGTGTAAATAGGATTCATCTGTTCCAGAGCTGTGTAGTGCAATAGGAGTTGCCATTTCTTCAGAAACCAAATTAAGTCTCACTACTCATCTGAAAAGCCATAGAAAGAACATAAAATATAAATCATTATTCTTCCTCTTCCCCTTCTCTTTCTCTTGGAGGATTACGCTTTCATTTGAACCCCCCTCCAAGGTGGTTCCCACCAATTTGAAAATATCATAACATTTAAATCAATCAATATATTTATTGTAGAATATTAAGTTTATGGCCAATTTTACAATGCAGAGAAAAAAAAAAGGTGTATTTGCAATATGAAGCTAAGCCTTAGTCAGGATAAATTTAAGTACCAGTGCTGACCAGGACACCCCCAAGCAATTTCCTTAGCAAGAAATGGTTGGGCATTTCCATCTTCCAATGTGTTTTCAGCTTCTCAGTCAAGCCTACAGCCCAGGGAGAACCTACCAGTTTCCCATACAAATCCTAACCAGGTCTGAACCTGCTTAGCTTCAGAGTCCAGACAAGATCAGATTGGTGCTATCACCTTCTGAGATGCAGGTAAAATATAGATTGGTCATTTAGCTCCCCATATTCAATTCAGCCTTAAGAAGCCCCTCGAAGCAGACCTTTATTGTTTGAAACACTGGAGAATGGGAAACAAATCATTTCTGGAAGCCAGTTTGCTCATGTAATTTCCATTTTAATTGTACTGTCTGCCTAGTAAGCACATTAAGAGGCCATGATAGAATTATAGTAGCAATATTATTGACTTTTAGAATGCATATAATGCTTTTTAAAATTTAATAAAGCTTTAAAAATATGTGTCTCATACATTGCAGGACTTTATCCATGTACGGCTTTAAATGTGACAATCAGCACCTTTTTAAAAAAAATTAATTAATTTAATTTAATTTAATTTAATTTAATTTAATTTAATTTAATTTTATTTTATTTTATTTTATTTTATTTTATTTTATTTTATTTTATTTTATTTTATTTTATTTTATTTTATTTTATTTTAGATTCAGCAACAGGATGTTTGGAGTTACTTAATGTGTATCAAGATGATACTCATCACAGCATGACTTAATACATTGTTGAAGATCTTTCCTGGATATGCTGATTCATGATGCCAGTGCATCAAAGTTAACAGGAATAACTTTTCCTGGGAACCTCATTTCAGATGATTTCACAAGATGTGGACAGCTGTAAGAATAGTGTCTAATTTTGTAGATGACAAACTGTGAAGAGCAAGAACCTCGGTAAGAACATTTTGTAGTGTCGTCTTTGGACTTCCTTGAGTTTTGTCTGTAGTGCCTGTAGATTTAACATAAAATATAATTTTAGACAAAACATGGTGTCAGCTGCACTATGTAGACCAAACCAAGAAATCAACTCCTCACAAAGGCTAAAATTACTTTTATTAATAGTGGATGTAATAACAGAATCTTGCATGTCTGTTTTACTCTACCCCTCATGCCCCACCCCCCACCCCTATACTCATGTGAATTAAGGAAGTGTCTGCCCACGTCGCTTGTGGATACCTCCTTCTTGTTATGGACTTAAGCCATGTTTTTCCTTTTCTGGCCTATTCCCTATCTTCCTTTGTCTCTACACATGATAAACCTTTAGGGAAATGCAGAGCAGTTTGTCACTATCACCACAACTCTAGAAAGTTCCTAACTTCACATGGATTTATGTTGATTCCCTGAACAATCCTCTAATTCCTCAATTACATTTCCCAGTTTGTTGATAAAATCAATAAATTGCTATTACAAATGAAATCACTCCAGAAAAGTTTTCTTAAAATAATTTTTGGTAATGTCATGTAAAAAAAGTAAGTAGTGTACTAAGACCAGAAGAATGGTTATTAAACATATTTATCTATTCTTCACAGATATATTTAATCTGTCTAGAGATTTACAAATTACAGGGATTTTAAATGGCAATTACTATTTGCCAATTTTCATCAACAGGCATATGTTTGCCATAACTTTTTTCATAAAATATTTTTTCTCCATTTTGAATTTTCTCCAGAAAAAAAAAATCATTTCCAGAATTGTGACCATATATTCAAATATAAATGGAGCAAATGCTCCTCAGAAAAGAAGAGGAAAAAACTCTTTCACTACTTAAAAAAATTAAAACAAGATATAATTGACCTACAAGAGACTCATACTAGAAAAAAGGACATAAAATACCTGACTTGCAAAAATCTGGGTGAAGAATTTATATCAGCTGGACCTTAAAAAAATAAATGGATTTGTTTTATACATTAACCCCCAATTTAAAGCAGAAGTTGTACTGACTGATGAACATGGTAGATTTGTTGGGGTGGAAGTTGAATTACAAGGGGCTAAAACCATGGTATTGGGAATTTATACCTGAAATGAGGATAAAGGAACTTTTTATAAATAGCTTGTGGAGCAAATGACAAGCTTTTCCTCTGAAAATTGGTGTTTGATGGGAGATTGGAATGGAGTGATTTCTCCACAGTTAGATAGAACATCAGAGAAGAGTATTAAAATTACTCAAGGTAAATTACTGAAGGCTTACTTATTTATTTATTTATTTATTTATTTATTTATTTATTTATTTATTTATTTGATAGATAACTTAACCCTAGTGGATGTATTGAGACAGAAAAATGGCAACTCTAGAGAATATACTTATTTTTCAGATAGACAGATCTTTTTCAAGAATAGGTATGATTTGGACTTCAAAAAAATTGGCTACTAAGATCTATAAAGTTGAGATTCTACAAAAGACTTTCTCTGATCATGTGAGTCTGCTTTTTTAAAAAAGGAACCTTATGTCCTTTAGATGGAGATTAAATGAAATGTTATTACAGAAAAAGTTGATAGTGGAGAATTTCGAAAAAAGAAATTTAAAATTTTTTGAAAATAACTTAAAGGAACTGACTTAAGTGTGGTTTGGGATACAAATACAGTTTTCATTAAAGGTTACTTCATACAACATAATAGTGAATTTAAAAAGAAGACTCAAGAGAAAATGCAGGTTATTTTCGATGAGATAAAAAGAAAAGAGGAAGAATGAAAGAAATCACCAGAAAAAATTAGCATTTCACATCAAATTAAACTTTTACAGCAGCAGTTATCTATGTTAACAGTAAGAGAGATGGAAATGAAGATGAACTATGTAAAGCAAAAAGATTTTGAGTTTGCGAACAAACCAGGGAAATGGTTAGCATATAAATTAAGAAAAGAGAAAGAAAAGAAATTGATTTTGAAACTTCAAAGGGAGATACTATATTAACGGACAATGTGGCTATACAAAAAACTTTTTATCAGTATTATTCTAACTTTTATAAAGGGCATGATATTCTTTTTGAAAAAAATAGATGAATACTTAAAAAAACAAAACTTACCAAGACTTACAGAGAACCAAAGACATAAAACCAGGAAAAGTAGCAAGACTAGATGGATTACCAGGTTCTTATTATAAATGTTTTGAGGACGAACTTCTACAACCCCTCCAAAATATGATGAACTCTATACTATAGGGAGAAAAGATGGCAGAGACTTGGAAAGAGGCTAACATAGCCTTAATACCAAAGGAGAGGCCAAATCTAACTTTAACAAGAAATTATAGATCAATATCATTATGGAATAATGATTATAAGTTGTTTACAATGATTTTAGTGGACAGATAGAAAATAATTCTGCAAGAAATTATTCATGAAGACCAATGTGGATTTTTACCTAAAAGACAGTTAAAAGACAACATCAGAACGGTGTTGGATATTAGAGAATACTTGGAACAGCATAATGAAAAACCAGCTGCACTAATTTTCTTAAATGCAGAGAAAGCTTTTGACAACTTAAATTGGCCCTTTTTATTTAGTTTTGGAAGATATGAACTTTGGAGAGAACTTTATAAAATCTGTAAAATCAATTTATACTTCCCAGACAGCACAAATGATTGTTTATGGAGATCTAACAAAACCTTGTGAGATATAAAAAGGAACAAGACAAAGTTGCCCACTATCCCCTCTTCTGTTTATTTTGGCTGTTGAAATTTTGAATAGAGATATAAGGTAAGATGGGAGAATAATGGGTGTAAAAATTTAAAAAGAGACTTACAAGTTGAGAGCTTTTGCAGATGATCTGGTACTGGTTCTGGAAGATCCTTTAAAGGGGATTGAATGACTAATGAGAAAATGAAGAGAATTAGTTGGTTCTAAGATTAATAAACAGAAGACAAAGAGGGTAACAAAAAAATGAAGACACAAGATCAGCAGAATTGATGAACAAAACAGGTTTCAAGATTGAGAAAAGGTAAAATATTCAGGTGTTAATTTGATAAATGTGAACTGCATGTTATTACAAAATAATTATGTTAAGACATGGAATGAAATTTAAAAAGATACGTTAAGATGGGATAAACTACAATTGCCATTGTTGGGGAGAATTTCTGTGATTAAGATGAATGTTCCACCTAGAATGTTACTTTTGTTTCAGACAATATCTGTTTTGACAACTGATGTACCAATTAAACAGTGGCAGAAAGATATATCTAAATTTGTGTGATAGGGGAAAAAACCACAAGTGAAATATAAGGTGTTACAAGATGCTAAAGAAAGAGAAGGTTTGGGTTTACCTGATTTGAAACTATACTTTGCAGGTTGCTGTTTAGTTTGGATGAAAGAGTGGTTGACACTGAGAAATAGTAGATTATTGGAGTTAGAAGGACATGATTTGAGGTTTGGGTAGCATGGTTATTTATGGCATGACCAAGCTACAGTTAATGTTGACTTCAAAAATCATTTTGTTAGACGGGTCATATTGAGAACATGGAATAGATATAAATCCAGATTGTGTCCGAAAATACCTTTGTGGCTTTCACCACAAGAAGCATATTATAGAAAAGAAATGATAACTAAACCTAAATTGTTAACTTATGATGATATATTAGAAATTTCCCAGGGAGAATTCAAAATGAAATCAAGAGATGATTTGACATTAGAAGGAAACGTGTCAATGGTTTTCCTATACATAATTATTAAAAAGGTATAAAGTAGATAAAAGGACTTTTGGTTTTGAATATTGTAAGACTGAATTTGAAACAGAATTATGTACAAATGATGAACATGCTATTGCTAAAATGTATAAACATTTATTGAGATTTGAAATAGAAGAACAAGTGAAAGAATGTATGATAAAATGGGCCAAAAATTTTGGTTATAACATACAAATGGGAGAATATGTGGATGAAAGGCCTGAAATTTACACTATGTCATAATTTTAAAGAGATTTTTTAATAAAATGAAGTATTGCTGGTATCTGTCACTGGAAAAAATATATAAAGGTACTTTGAATTTATGTTGGAAATGTGAACAAGAAGAGAGGACTTTCTATCATGTTTGGTGGACATGTAAAAAAGCTAAAAAATTCTGAATCCAAATACATACATTAATTCAGAAGATTTTAAAGATTAATATACAGCTGAAGCCAGAGATGTTTCTTTTGTGACTGATTGACAAAGAGTTAGATAAAAACTCATGGAACTTTGTTTTTATATATGATAACAGCAGTGACACTTTTATATGCAACGGTCGAAAAATTTGACATTACCCACAATGGAAGAGTGGATCATGAAGATGATGGTACCTGCTGAGAAGGCTAAACTAACAGCTTTGATTAGAGAAAAGACACTGATTAAGTTCAATGCTGACTGGAAACCCCTTTTGACTTTTCTGAAACAGAAAAAAATGAAATTATGATATGTGGGTTTGCTGATTAGAAAAAATATTACATGATATAGAAAAAATGAAAGTTACATTGTAACCCTAAAGTAAGAGTTCAATTTAAACGTATACCTATAACTGCTGTAAAAGAAAATGAGAAGTCATTTCTTTATATTTCTTCCTTCTTTCTTTTCTTTTGGCCCTTTTGGCTCTCTTTCTTATTGTCTTTCTTTTATCTTAAATATTAGTTCTTGTTCATTTTTAATCTTTCTTGTTTAAAAGTTCAATAAAGATGTTACAAAATTGTGAACATATATTCTATAATACATTATTCATCAGTAAGTTTGTTTCCAGTTTATGTCATCCTCAACTACTGCATTCCATTTCCATGATTAACAAAAACTTGAGGTGAAAAAATCTTATTAACTATTTTCCCCACAAAAAATATATATTTTGTACATATTTGACCCTAAAATACACATTAGAATATTTTATTTTAAAGCATGTATATTAGAAGAATGCATTGTATTCTAAGGTATATTTTATATCCATTTTGGTGGGTGGTTTTTTTTTTGAGTAACAAACTACTGCAGGTAAAGTTGTTATTGTTATTGTTATTGTTTATAAATTTATCCAAGATGTGCAGATCTGGTCAGTCCATCTAATATATAGACCACATATTCCTTTCTGAGGTTCACAAGCAATATTCAGAAGATCAGTGGTTAAACTATGATCATGATTGCCTCTTGTAAGCATATTATGTGGTTGCTCCTTTCCATCCAGATCTACAGTACATGGATTCTAAAATACCTAAAAGCGTAAGGTGATGGATGTCTAACTCAGCAGATAGCCTTACTGAGTTAAGTGATATTTGCTTTCAGGTCAGCATCTATACAAACTGAAACATTTTTTTTTTCAATGTCTCTTACAGGTTATCCCTTGGGGATGTGCAAAAAGTTCCAGACCTGAAGTATTTCAAAGTTGAAATGGCTATTCTGAGTGTTTTAACCTTGGAAGAAAACATCTCTGTGCTGAGGTTCTCCTCCATCTCTCCTGCAAAAAAAAAAAAAAATTGAAATGGAATGGAATGGAATGGAATGGAATATTTTGAGCAATATTGTCTTGAGTGTTCCAAGAATCTTGAGTTCTGTCTTTAGCTTGTTTCTAAAGTTATAATTGGCTAGGTGGTTAAAAAAAAATTCCAGTGTAGCCAACAAAGCACTAGGAACTATTTCCATACCCTCTTGCTATTGGCCAGGATTACATGTGGGAAGAATAGGATGAGGATAAAAACACAATTACAGCCACTCCTCGGTTAGCGACTATCTCTATTAGCGATCATTTGCAAATGCAATATGGTTATAAACAGTAATTTAAAAATTAATTTTCCCACCAATTCATGCATTTATGACCAACAAATCACACACCTGACAAGAAGAGCCTTTAGTGTGAAACTGATTAAAGTCTGGTCAGTGTTGGGCAGCAGTGATCAACTAATTAAGGTCACAGAGCTGAGCTTGTTAACTTGCAGTTAGCTCTTTTTAGGGAGGTGAAATTAGTTGTCTAGGCAATCTCTCCATGCTGCGAGGGGGCAAAATAAGGGGGGAAAAGGGGTTAGGCATAGGTCACTGTACAAGATAACTTTATCTGAATGAGACGGCAGCAACCAGTGACCTTCGCAGCATCTCTCTCTCTCTCTGTCTCATGTGTTCACTTAGTGACCATTTTGCTTAATGACCAAGTCGCTGGAATGGAATGTGTTTGCTAAATGAAGAAAGGGTATATTTGAGCATATGCTTAAAGACGGAAGCTACCAGGATCCAATCACCAACTTGACTGGATCAGATGGACTGTTCCAGCACCATTCACAAATGGTTTTGCACCATCAGTCTGAAACATAAGCAGTTGAAGACTGCTAAACTGCCTGCTTGCCTAGCAGATACGCTTACTGCTTAAAACAAAGCAAAACAAAACCTTTGCAACAGCAAAAATAAATATAATGAATTTTGTTTGTACTCTGCATTGCATTTTATTTGGCAGGTAGTCATTAGGCCAGAATTGGGCAACCTGTGACCCCAGAGTACAGCCCTCAAATCCTTTTGTAGCTGCGACTGTGATTGCTGGAACCTATGCCATAGTAGCCTGACCTTTTCAAGTGAGAAGTAGATGAAAATTGCTGCATAAGCCCTAAAATAAACATAAAGCAGGGGAAATCAGAATGTCTGCTAAAAAGAAGTGGAACCCCATCCCAGGTGTGAAATGGCCCCATACACTCTGCAGCCCCCATTTTCCCCAAGGTGTTGAGCACAATTCTTGTTCACACCTGCGTTTGGCAAATGTAAATGCCTGCGTCCGTAGATGTTGCTAATAGCCCTGTTGAGGTTGTCCTATTTTAAGTTGTAAAATGCAAAGACTGTTGCATTTGTTTGTTTGTTGAATGTTCCTGGTAGTTTGCCAATTGCAAAAGTATGCCCGATGCTTATGCATCAGGAAACGAAAGAAGAAGCCCCAGGCCAACAATCAAAAGAAGACCATTTGTTGCTGTGCTTGTTCATAGGCTGGTGCTGAAGTGAATCATGCTATAATTGCATTTGGCAGAGCTTATGTGACTATTTGTGTAGGCAACCCAGGGGGAAAAAAATCTGCTTAAATTGCTGCTTCTGCTTTCATGTTAACTAGAGAAGAGAAGAGAAGAGAAGAGAAGAGAAGAGAAGAGAAGAGAAGAGAAGAGAAGAGAAGAGAAGAGAAGAGAAGAGAAGAGAAGAGAAGAGAAGAGAAGAGAAGAGAAGAGAAGAGATCATTTTTATAAAGGTTGGGTAGAAGATAGCCATCAACATGGATGGATGGATGGATGGTTGCATATGTGTATATGTGTGTTTTAACCTACAAAGGAACAAGAAAGGAAAAGTTTGTTTCAACTTCCCATTTTCCCCCCATGGCAGTAGGCTTAAGACATTTTGAGTTTTGTTCCAGATAGACATCCAAGGCTTTCCAAGTTCTATTCTGTCAGAACATCACTAACTGAGAATGAATATTCTTTGATAGAATGTTCCAAATAAGATGGTTTTATCCCAAACTCAAAACAATACTTTTTTTTCCCCATTATAAACACACTCAAAGTTTCCATTACTTAGATGTGTTTATTTGACTAGTCTTGCTATGTCCTGTAAGATCTAGATAAGATCAGCATTTAAGTCAAGAGTGGGGAATCTGGGGCCCTCCCAGCAGTTCCAGCCAGCATAGCCAAATGACCAGAATTGTCCCATTGCTGGGTCTTGTCATTCTATCTTATTTTAAATGGCCAGTCTTAGGAATGTCCTTTTATGGACATACAAAGCTTATGCAATATTCCAGACGAAGAACAATTCTGTCTCAGAAGGTACGAAGGATCCCTCAGAGATTTAACCTCTTTCAAAGGGGTTCCACTCTATCTCTGTCATACCCTAAGGATTTCAGTATCAAAAACAATTGGGTCTCAAGATTTGGTGGATTTTCTGCACCAGGTTTGATAGTTTTCTTCCAGTCACAGACATCTGACTAGAATATCTGCAAAAGCTCTTAGGATACTCTTCCATGCACCATAAGATGTCATCTTCAAGTCTCATGTATATATCCAACAATATAACAAACCATTGACAGGAAAATAATCATTACCATACAGTCATGTTTTCCTTGCCAAAAAAAAAAATGCTTAGATTTGTAGATTTCTCCATTATATATTAGATCTATTAGACTGGGGGATAAACTTATCTGACACTTATTACAATTGTTCCTGTATGTTTTTCGAATGGAATATATATTAACAAAACATCTATGCATTTTGCAGAATAATAAACCTGCCAGTAGCACAAGTCTTTAATTCTAGTAGGATCCAATTTTGCCTGCAGCAGCAAATTATACATATTTTATCATCTTCCAGCTAGTTGCATCAGCTGGTGCTTAGTCAGACCACACAATTTCAACATCTTTCATCATTTCCTAGAGTATCAAGTGATAGGGTCACCATATTTCAGCTGCAACACCTCAGAGTCCACTAGATTGTAGTAAAGAATTAAGGTTTTCTGTATATCTCTGTACTGTCATCTAATGGCCTTCTGTAAATTTGCAGCCAAGATATGATAGCTTTATTAGTTGTATAAACAGTAGTTGTATCTTGTCAGCTTGAGACAAAGACATAAGACACATACCTAATACACACACACACATGTGTGTGTGTGTGTGTGTGTGTGTGTATATGCATTAAAATGCTAGGATTGTATTATTAGCCTTGGATGCTACTCGGCCCCCAGGACCTTGGGGCACTGCAACTGAGATCCTCATAGAGCCAAACAAATGAATAGAGGGTTTCACTATCTTAAACCCAACACATGATCTGATAAAACAGCAGGGATAAGTCACCTCCCCTTTCAATGTGTGACTCAGCCCACATGTTATTTGAAGACATAAGTTATAGTAATGCGGTTCCTCCTTCTATTAGAAGGATGCTTGGTAAGAATTGAATTTGTCTTACATAGTACGTCACCATAATATGCCATAATGTAAGGTCCCATCTGCATCAAATCAGTTAAACAAAACTAAGCTTCTTTCAGTTGGGTCAGACTCTAAGATGAGTGGTTGGGATGTGTGTATACACACACACACACACTGGGTTAGGGTGGGTTTTTTTTTTTTTCATCTTGTAGTAGTGAATAATATGCTGGATAAACAGGTAACAGGAAAAGTACTTTCATGCAGTTAAGCTGGAATGTTTAAGCAGAAATGCAACTGAAGTAAGAAAAAAGAAAAAAGGGGACTAGAAAAATTGATGGGATTTCACAAATTTACAATCCAGAGAGACCTTTCGTTGCTGTCGTTGTTCCATTTTGGAACAACGTTCCATTTTTGGAACGTTGTTCCAGCTCAACTGTAAAACACAAGTCTCCTTTCATTGAAAACTGTTTTCAGTGGAACGAGTCCAGGACTGCAGCCTTCACAACTGTTTTCACAAAGTCTTTGCAAACTGATTTATACCATCCAAAACAAAAGCAAACAAAATCTCATCTGTTGACATCAGACTAAACTGCTCAAAGTAATGATTTGGGACTCTGAAAGTTCACCCTGGCCTGATGATCTGTTATTAGTCAGCATCATCAAAGCAGGTTTGGGCAATAAACATAAATAAAGACAAAACAGGGGAAACACGCTAAGGATGAACAGGTCACCAGGTTTTTCTTATTCTAGCTAGTGTAACCCTCAGCCCGCAGTCTTCTAAGGTCCTAACAGTGTTCAGGTCAATGAGACTTTACATGCAAACATTCCCTCCAATGGCAGAAGAATATTTGCCATTCATGAAATGATGCTGTAAAGATTGCCTCCAAAAGTATGTAAATGAAAAGATTCCATCATAATTGAAGAGCATCATTACTTTTTCACATACCAGGTTTTTACCAGTTGGTATGTATCTAAAACAAAAAAGAAAAGAAAATCCACCACACAGATAAAGTAAGACCATTTTGACTGAGACCCTTACAACTTTTTTGAAGGTTTGGTGTTGGGATCGAGGGGTGCTCAGCCATGCAGAATCTGAAAACACCAGCATATCTGTTGTGCCTCAGAACAGCAGCATAATTAAAATGGCTTATGAAACCATTATATCTCATGCTATTCAGGGGTTAAGGATAAAAGTGTTCAGGATGAAATCTCTGAAATCTTGGGAGAATTAATCGATTTGGTTTGGAGTTATTTTTCTTTTAATGTTTCATTTTCTTTCCTGGCCTGGGATGGGGTGGGGACTGGACCAACAGATATTACAAAATGGTGCCCCAAAATTGATAATGTTATAAGTCTTTATCTTAAAATTATAAATTGGTATAATATACTGAACCAGAGAAGACAGATTCACAACAGATTGATTGTATCAAACTGATATTCAGCTGAAACTAATTACTTTTAACTTTTACATCAAAGCATTGGAACAGACATCTGAAACTCCCACTTTTTCCCAGTTTTTAAAAATCAAAATATAAGGGATAACTCAGTAGCGTAATATCTTCATGTTTCTGTTTCTCGCACAGGATTGGTGAAAATAATTAAGACTTATTTTGTTTAAAAATAGTTATCTTACTCATTTTTTTAAACACAAATGAGAAGTTCATTTTTTTCCTCTTAAATTTAGTGACAAACATGCTAAATCTGTATATATATTCTTATAGAAATGAATTAATGGATCACACATATTAAGGCACCGTCAGTCAAACATGGACATTCATTTCACTTTTTTTAATCATAATACATTTTAGTGCCAGAAGGAACCATTGAAACATTTCATGTTTACTAATATTGTTTGGAACATAGTCACACACAAAGCCAAACTGGTGGAATTCATTAGTCACATCACATAAACCAGAGTTTCTTCAGTTGCTAAGCCAACTTTTCATAGCAATAGCTTCGCCTTCAAGTACAGAGAGAAGCTTTTCAGTGCCTGGTATTATTCCTTCAGAGATAAAGATCAATTGACAGACAAAGAAGCAGAAAAGATCTCAAATGTGTTTCAGTATGAAAAGAAAGTAACAATGGAAATTGGAAATGAGAGCTAGTTGGAAAGATTTAAGGGTAATAACATTTAGTATTCTGACAGATGGAGTTCATGAAACAGGATAATATTAAAAAGCGGTCAGAAAATTTATGGGTAGCCATAAATCAGCAGATTGGGTCAGATGTTTTCTAACATTTAATAAAATAGAAATGTTATTAATTTTATTTGTAACTGTATATCAAAATTAAATCTACCACAATCAACAAGACTCATGGCGGTTTACAGTAATTGAGACCATTAAAAAATGGACAAGAGAAACCAATTAAAACATCCATGGTAAGGCTAAAACAAGTCCATGAAACCATACAGCATAATAAACAAATATCCATCAATCATGGGTGTCCCATCACTCACCATATGTTTCTGTGTTCTAACCATTCATGATGTACTTCCATTGCATCTGTAGCTTAACACAACCAGAGTATTACAGATTATTTCCTTTTTTTTTTTTTAAAGGTACAAAATTACATAAAGTTGCACCTTCTTGGATGTTATACGATTCTGTATTTAATTGTAATCCAGTCTTGTTTAGAGTGAAATAAGCCCCATCTCATTCAAAAGGACTTGATGTCCTGGTCATCAAGGGAATCATAGGACTGCAGTTTCAATTTGTTTTTCTTTTTGTATTTCTTTAAATGTTTTTGAGAAGGAAAAAAAAGAAAAAGACAAGAAAAGAAAAGAGGCAAGAAAAGACAAATAAAATGCAAACTGAATTTTACAAAAGAAAAAGAAAACGTAAAGTGAATTTTATATAGAGACTTTCCAAGCATCATAGAGATAAACAGGACTAAATTTGTTAGAGAAGAATTTTCAATATTTTGTTAATTAGTTTTACCTAACTTTATATTATTTTAAAAGCTTTAGGCCATTGCTAAAATTCAAGAAATATAAAAATATCAATGGCAATGATTAGCACAGCATAAATCACAGAATAAAATAAATAGAGTAATTTCTGTCTGAACAGTGAAAGATCTATCCTTATTTCATAGATCAGTGAAAGTTAGTATATTAAGACTTTATGTTAAGAGAAATCTCAATTTTGTGATACAAGCCTATATATGGTATTAGAATCCATAATAGTTTCAAAGTTGAATTAAATGTGTCCAATTTACTTTTGAAATATGAAGGTATTTTGGCCATCAAAGAATCATTTTTAGATATAATACAGTTCTGAACACACAATGAGAAAGCAAATCTTGTTAAAATAAATGTTCTGGGCTGCCAGAAATCATTCCAACTCCATTCCAACCTGCAAGGGCTTCCTCCGACCAGATTGGAGCATCATGATTTCCCAGAAACAAACAGTACAGTTTTTACAATTTTTAGGGAGGAAAGACACCAACAACAAGACTACAATAGTTTAAAAACATGCACTACTGTTCAAGAAACTTTCCGTATTTCCTCTTAACCCAGATAAACTGCGTGTGCCAATGCAGCAATTTTTTCCCCTTGAAAAACTTCTCCTTTTTGATATACTTTTTGGAACCAAGTCAATGCTTTCCAGCCAAAATGCAATTAGTACAAGCGCCTCATTATGATCTTTGCAAATGCTATTTGCATATCATTAACATTACCACAATATTGGTAATCCCCATTTTAACATTCTTTGGACAGAAGGTGAAACTGGGAAAAAAATGGTTCACTACCCCTGTATGACAACAGCAGCTACAAAACACTACTGGGAATCTGTTAAATTTAATTGGATGTTTATCCCAGGACAACATGCTACCATCTTAAGAAGCTGATGAATCTCCAGTACCGTTTGGTTGTATCACCTGTTTAACACATTTGAATTGACAATATAGACAAATGTCCATGCCCTGTAGTGTCTAAGTGTCTGGTTTTCCAAATGAAATAAATGTCAATCTGTAGAGAATATATTAGAGGGGAATTCATTTGCTGGAGTGATAAAGCAGAATTGGAGCTCTCTAATGCCTGAATGCTATCCCATTAAATCTGGGAACACTGTCACCATGTATGCAATATGCTGCTCTAAAGGTTAACAAAAAAGCGTCCAATTCCTTGCTTCAAATGTCAGCCATGCACTTCATAGATTTCTTCACATCCCCTTCTGCAGCCCTGTCCATAAACTACTACAGCTCTCGGATTGAAGAGTTGGTTTATGAAGCTGTGTTCCACAGGGCTTGATACTCAATGATAAGGCGAGTGAAATATTTCTGTAAATAGGACAAATCAGTGGAAGATGAGAGGAGGCAGTGAATATATGGGCTCTGAAATAGGCCACAGAAGCCTGGATATATTCAAATCAAAGCATACAATCCCAGAAATCTTAGAGATGGTTTCTTTCATTTATATACTATACATGCAAATATGTCAGGGTTGGACTGAGTTTGTTTCTCCCCTTTCAGATCACAGAGTTCATTTTGGTCTGCTTCCATTTCAGTTGCAAAATCAGGAGCATTTTTTTTTTAAAAAAAATCCCACATGAAGATTTGTAATTTCATGCCCGGCTCTCCCAATATAAACATTTTTAGTATGTACTTGAGAGAGAATTTCAAAGGAGAAGCAGCAGTTAGGTAAAGTCTCCTTAATCTTTTCTACGAAAGAGTTATTAATCCCTTACTCAGCTACAGCACTGAATTCCCCCCTACCCACCCACCAAGGAACACATTTTGGAAACCCAACATAGAGGAATGCAACAGAGATGAAGAGAAGAGAACATTGCAAAAGAAAGGAGGAAAAAGTTTAAGAAGCTCTATTTACTATTTCTTTTCTCTGAATCTCCCCAGTCTTGTCTTTCATTTCGGCTGCAAACACAACTTGAGAAACTAAGTAATACAAGCTTGTGCTTTGTTGGTATGTAATACATTCCAATTCCACCTTTTCAAAATTCAGCCCATGCTAAGAGTCTTGAAAGTTATGGCAGGAAATTGTGCCTTATTCCAGCTCCAGAAAGCACTTCTGCAGTATATCTTTCATTTTTAATTGGAGGGAGCATTGATTAAGTGATTGATTATGTGCCATCAAGTTGGTGTTGACTCTTAGTGACCCCATAGATAGATTTTCTCCATAGTGATCTGTCCCTAACCTGGTCTTTCAGGTCTTCCAATGGTGCACCCATCACCACTGTAACTATCCATCCACCTTCCTCTTCTTCTCTTTCCTTCCACCCTTCCCAGCATTAGAGCCTTCTCCAGAGAGCTGGGTCTTTGCATAATGTGTCTGAAGTTAGGATAAATTGAGCCTGCTCATTTGTACCTTGAGTGAGAACTCTGGATTAGCATCTCTGTGACACTAGGAAGCATCCAGTGTAGCATTTTTCTTCTTTCATGTCTCTTTCAGTCGTATTTGGGCATATAATCAATAATTATATTGTCTTTTTATGCTGATACATGTTTACTGTTGATAAACCCACACATTTCCCAACTGGTTTTATTTACAGATACATGTGCTTACTTTCAGGGTGGCCAAATTTTGCTATGTTGTATGTAAAATGTGTAGCTGGTGAATCAATGTGGTTCATTTTGATTAATGCTTCCTGACACACACATGATCTGTCTATAGTATCAAGTTTTATTATTGGTCACAATAAAGATTCTATTCTATTCTGCATTTGATCATTGTGTGAATAGTGTATGCATCAAAGATATCGTGTATTATTTCTGCCCACTCTCAACCTCAAACAGACCACACAACATTTTTCTCCTTACCTTCATAAAATAAGCTGTTAGCTTTAAAGATACTTAGAATCTCTTTCATCATTGTTTCAAGAACTCCTAGTTTAACAAAACTAAGCAATGGCCATTATTATCTAATTTCCTTTTAGCACAAAGTCAGTGACTGTTGAAATGTGTAAACTTTGTGAAAAACTCAGGACATTTTGCGATGTGTTTTGAGTCTGGCAAAATTGGGGCCTCATAATTAATTCAGCATGTTGCATTAAAAGGATGTAAATTAAAAACATGACTTTTCCTCTCTTTTTTTTTTAATTTCAAAGGAGAAAGTATACCCAGAAACCAGAACTAAAATTATTTTCTATTTATCCATACAAACAAGAAAATAAAGAGAAAGATTAGAGTTATAAAATAACCTTCCCTTCTGTTTTAAGATTTGAAAGTTTTAATGCAGTTTTCAAAGTTGCCCATTCCAACATCTGCAACTGAAAACATTGTGGTGTTGGTATTTAAATAAGCTAATTGAAATACATTCAGCGCTAAAGTGAATATTGGAAATAACCTTAGAAATTAACATGTTTTTACTACCTAATTAAATAATAAAACTTTCATTGGGCTATTTTGTAGCAGGGAGCTGAAGTCTGAAAGCTCCTTTATGTACAAAATCCCAAAGTACAAAGAAAAATAGCTTGTGAGAAAGAAAGCTAGAATACACCTTTATCCCTGATTGGTTAATTTTCTGTGTACAATAAATATTTAAGCAGCAAATCTTAAATAGCACCTTGAAGGGATACGGTCTAGGAAAATGATTTCTTACAATGTTCTAACTGGTTCTAGCCATCCAATAATCCAAAGTTCTGAGTGTTCATCAAAATATAACACATCTAGCCTGGATCAAAGTGAAGGCTCCATTTGGTTTAATATGATTGCATTTGGCACTCAGAAACTAAAATCGGACATAATATATTGGCAAGGCTTCACTGGCCTTAAGCCACCCATAGCAGCCTCATCCAGATCTGAGCTTTGAATTGGAAAAAGGGTAACAGAGACCCCATTGTTTACTGAATAATGTTCACATATGAGAAATCATTAAAACAGTTGTCCTGGCACATCTTGTTGATTGCACAGATATAGCCTTTCTTGACATTTCATTATAATAAAAAGGCAGCCAGAAAACCTGGTAGGTTGATGGCCCCTTACCAAATGTAGGCTGATAGCCCAGAGGAAAGCAACAGCAAAGCAATTTCCCATCCCTGCCGAGAAAACTGCATGGATGCTGTCATTACAAGAGGAGTTGGTGAAATTAACCTTTCGTGCCAGGCTTTTGCCCAACAAGGCTGGGCTGGATCCCGTTAAACAGGGACACAAGAATCTAGGAACTTCAGATAGATAATTTATTGTAGCAAAGCTAAAAACCCATTAGGAATGAATTCTAGCAACTGCTGAGTCTCACCTGCACTTTCTATTTATAAACATCAGTGTTCAAATTTCTTGTATTTCTTTTTTCTCCCACCTATTCTATATGAAGGGCTAGAAGCAATTCTGTTTTGGACAGGAGATACATTTTCCACCCATTCCTTGTTTTGGTCATGGCCAGATCTAGTATCAGGTTATTTACTTTTGACTATGTGAAATCAAGAGTATTTATAATATTTGTAACATATGCAAGAGGGAGTGTTAAGAAAAAGCCAATTCGCAATGTTATGCTATTGCAACTGTACTTTTATTCACTTCCATATGTTATTTATTTTAATTTGTTTACAACTATGCAGGCAACTCTCTTGAAATTATTCTAAAAATTTGAAAAAAACCACTGCTCAGTTCAGGAGTTTAACAGAGATTCTTCTATCTGAGAAGGTATTAATTGAAGGGATGACTATATTATCCTTCATTTATTTTACTTTTTGTATTGTTGGTACTCCCCTAAATCTATAGCAACAACAATAATGCTAAAAACATTAAGAGTTATTGCTCATATTTTCGCAATAACAGCTTTGCTTACATTAAAAATCCAGGATATCTAAGTTTTTTTTAATTTTATTAGCAGTGTTATTGTTGCAATTCAGATTTAGCATTGTGCAGCGATAGATTATTTTCTACAGATACAGGATAGTAGAGAGTTATATCATCAAAATAAACTGATTGATGTTTATTGATAACAACTGACTGGTTGTTAAGTGAGACGTGACATTATTATGACCAGGGTTGACGTATGAACCTCTGAGTGGTTTCTTAAAAATTCAGTGGAGTAAATCATAATGCAATAAAGGTATGCAAATTTTTTACAGTAGAAGATACTAGGGCAAAGGAATAATTTAAATTCGATTTACATAAATTAGTGTTAGTACAGAGGAGTGAGAACTGAAATACCATTTGATCTACTTTTATGGAAAGGAAAGGAAAGGAAAGGAAAGGAAAGGAAAGGAAAGGAAAGGAAAGGAAAGGAAAGGAAAGGAAAGGAAAGGAAAGGAAAGGAAAGGAAAGGAAAGGAAAGGAAAGGAAAGGAAAGGAAAGGAAATCCCATAGCCTTACTTGATTTACTTATAATTCCTCAGATCTTTAGTTTCAAGATAATTTTTCATCACTAATATTTAAAGTTCCAGTCTTTTTATTTCTTTTCTATGCGAGATCTCCCTTGTTTTTTTTTTTTTTTAAATTTCCTTTTTTGCAAAGAACTTTTACTACCCTAAGCAAAGGAACTGTTACCTGTGTTATAGAACCACAATGGCAACCACAAGGCCGGATTTGCTAATCTCACAGGGAAATTAGAGATCTAAATGGTAGGTGAATGTTATAAGGAAACTGGGTTCTTGTGACTAACATCAGGCCTGGATCAGGCCCAGAAGATAATTAGGCAACAGTTCAGCAAGAATGAGTTTCAAAGCAAGAAGAGCCAGACTATAAAGATACATCCACTATTTAGACAAGTTCCAAGCCTCATCACGCCAATGTATCTCTTCTCACTTATTTATTCAAACTAGCAATGGGCTTTCTCACAAACTCAGTTTAATGCTTTCCTATCAGCAGCTTTGCGGGGGGAGGGGGATCTATTCAGTAAAATTCCATTATTATAGTGACTTTACCCAGGTAGTTCAGGAAAAATTAAATCTATAAAGATGTTTATTTTATTCCAATCAGACAAAAGTTACTTTAGCCACTTCTAAAAAATGTGCCTGGTCTTAAACAGAGACGTTTTACATAAGCAGACAGAGATCCTGAAGTTGTCCACTGTGTTGCTAATTCTGCTGCTTAACGGCAAGGATTTGTCTTTAGAAAGTCACTACTATGGGACAGGAGGACTAATTTTTATTTATGAATAGCTATTTGGATATATATTAAGATGAGGAAATGAGTAAAGAGTCTGGCCTAAGTTCAGTTGTTGTTAACAACTTTTAGTTGTTGACTTGCAACAGCATAATAATTTTATAGTGAAAATGTTAGAATGGGAATGGAGCAGAAGACCATAGTGTGATGGTCCCGTGATGAAGACATATTGGTCAGACGTTAGAACTGCAATCTACAGAAACTGTGAAATAAATGTGGAGGAGGAGGAGGAGGAGGTGGTGGTGAAGAAGGAGAAGGAGAAGGAGAAGAAATAGACAATGAAGCAGGCAATAGTTCTGTTAGCACTGATAAAACAGATGACTATTAGTTTTAGCTTCACTACCCATGATCAATACTGTAGTCTTATAATGCACTAATACGCTATAATATCAAAACTGGGAAAACAGTGTTCATTTGCGAGAATTTCAATGAACGCATGCTTTCATATTTCAATCTTGTTTTAAAGAAAAGATCTTCTATACCCCACATTAATGGAATCTTGTTGTAGAAGGACGCTGTCTTAAATAGGTAGAAAATTCATAGCACGTTTCCTGAAGTGACTATAAACCATTCCAGATATTTTGGGGGGGGGGGGTGAATGAAATATGATCCTAAGAAAATGGTGTCTGTCTGGAAAATTATGTCAAATCATCTTTTAAAATCCTATAGCGCATATTTTTCTGTTTTAACTGTAAATGCCATCCTTAGGAAGACGACCATTTCCATCACAAATCACAAAAGTATGTTATCTCACTCTGGCATTAAAATTCACGTTGGGGTAGAACAAGGAACATGTGTGGTGGGATGTTACATATATGAATCGGAAACTGTGGGCGGGGGAGGAGACCAAAAGATCCATGATACCATTATATTTGAGAGAGTGTAATTGAAATTTACGTCACTTACATGACAAAAACCCATAAGGCAGAGTGCATGTAATAGGATTTATTCTTAAATGCAATCCATATGGGAGGTGGTATTAATATCCACCCTAATATGTGGCATTCTTTTTAAAGGATGAGGGCCTATTGAATCACAGTTGATGTGGGCTTTTATTAAATTAATGTTGCTGAATACAATCATTTTCTCCAATGTCTATCCTACTTTGAACGTATTAGATGAAGACCTAGCTCTCTGGAAAAGGCTGTAATGCTGGGAAAGGTAGAAGGAAAGAGAAGAACAGGATGACCAGCAACAAGGGACACCTAGAACCTGGGTTTCTGCACTCCGCACTCTTAGTCTAGCAGCACCTTAATAACAACGTCATGCTGTATATAGACCACCATGGTATAGTGGCTCTCTTTCTCTGTTAAATATATATGAGAGCCAGTGTGGGGAAATTTATTAAATTTAAGGTCCCTGAATATTGATATTACCATAATGTTGAAAAAGTGCTCCAAAATGACCATGTAAAAATTCTGTGGGACTTCTGAATTCAGACAGACCGGCATCTAGAACCACACAGCTGTTGAAGGAAAGCAACTGTTACTTATAGATGATAGCAGTACCAAATGATAGTAGAATAGCTCATGAACTGGAAAAGATGATAAAATATTGTTACTTAACAACCAAACTATGTAGTTTATGGAATAAACTGGCAAAAATTTCCCCATAATTCATTAGGAAATACAACAAAATCATTCAGGCATTTTGGCCACAATTAATAGTTTAGCTTATTGTTTATTGATTAGTCTAATGACCATATCAAATAAAATAAGGTAAGACAAAATAATACAGCATGTTGGGATATAAAAAAAATATTCAATGAAATAATCAGGTAAGATTATCCTCTTGGCAGTTGACCCCTATCTGATCTAGATAGGAAGCTCTCAGTTGAATGGCTTCAGCTATAAACTCAGCAGTCTTTGTTATTGTCTATATGTTTGTACCTTGGAGGTGGTAAGATATCTCATGGATGGGGTCCCAAGTAGAGAACAGAAAGTGTTCACCTGTGCTAGAATTTCCACTCTTCAAACTTCTTAGCTTCCTTCTCAATATAAGCATACTAAAGCATGCTAAATATTTAAATATTTAAATTAAATTAAATTAAATTAAATTAAATTAAATTAAAATTAAATATTTAACCATACCAGTCATTCAGTGGAAGGTTGACAATCCTTAGATGTTTTTCAGGTTCAGATGGAAGTGCTAAGAATGCAAAGAAAAGTTAAGAAAAAGGAAAAGCTCAGAAGAAAAAATGTTATTCTACCTGCTAAGGAAATTCAGAGAATAGAATGACTTGCTTCTCAATCTGGGAAACAAGCTAAAAACCTAGAAATAGAAGGACATCAGAAATATGGGATGCTATCATCCCCCACCCACACAATTTTTTTTTTCCCCCATTTCTATCTCTTAGTGACATAGGCATGATGTCTCAATATCTAATTGGCTATTGGGATGATAAGGGTCATCCTCAAACTTCATTGGTTATACTTCTTTAGATTTCCATTGGCTGTTCGTTATGCCTTAGGCCCTACCAATTAAAAGACATTAAACTTGATGAACTATTAGACCAGGTTTTTTTTTACTAATTTTGTTGAGTCTGTTTTTAAATTGGTTTCTTTTTCTTTTTTCTTTTTGGATTCTCCTCAGGGTAACCAATTCATATATTTGCCCATTCTGAATATTCCGATCTTGGCAACAAAAATTATTCTGTTGGATAGCAGTGTTTACCTGAAGAAACTCTCTCTTTAAGATTCAACAATAGAAATAAATAATAATTCTAACATCAATAAAGCAAAATCTAAAATGATGGTCAGTTTATATAAATTGATTCACATTGATATATGGTCTAACTAATCAAAGTTAATCCCATCTTCCAAAGTTACTGAAATTAAATCTAATTAAATATACCAGTGTCTCTGTGATATTGAAATAAAACTTATTTCTAAAGGTGTTCAATCCTTCATATCTGATATGGGCACCCTCACTGTAGCTGTCAGTAAAATTTTCAGATTTATTTAAAATAATCTTTGGGTTAAGCCATGGGTTTAAGCATGTCTTCCAGATTCGGAGCTGACCCAACTGGGCTTCATTTGATTCTAATTCTAATTGTTTCTGTCTGCAGGACTCTTATTTCTTCTGCACAGCATCTTTTAAGCATGATTTTGGTTCAGGTTCATTTGATCCAGATCTCAGGAGATTCTACCATGGTCTCATATTCCTTGTTGATACGATCTGAAAGTGATCAGACAGATAAATAAGTTCTATATGAAAGCGTCACTGGAGATTAGCAAGAAAGAGTTTTGTAATATTTAGGGATTTTTCTCCTTTTATGCTTATTTTATTTTAATCATTATAGTACATATAGGGATGTTGTATGTATGTTGTTATTGCTGTAGCTGTTCATTACATCTGACTAATAAAAGAAAAAAAATGGAAGTTAAAGAGAGAAAGCAAATAGCACCAGATTAGTGGCTGGAACAAATTGCTTTACACAAACACACACACACGCACACACACACACACCAATATAATAATTCATTCTAACCATGGTAATAAAAACTCAGCAAATATTCTATTCAATTAAAAGAGCTTTAACAGTCCTGTCCTCCCTTCATTTTCTCAAATATCTGCCGGATCAGAGCAGCTCATAATCCTGGACTGAAGTCAACAGATAATGAAACAGAAATCTACAATTTTATTTGCAGAGGCCACAACTGAGGTCGTGTTTATTTAATAAATCAAAATCTTGATCCTGCTTCTCAGACTTTTATTAAGTCAGGAAAGGTATATGTTTCCTTGTATTTCATGGTTCTTTTGCATGCACACATACATATATATTGAATGAAGTCTAACTGAAGGCTGCAGTGAACATGTGATATTCCCTTAAAGAATTAATATCAATCTCTGTAGTCTTAGTGCACTGGAAGAGTGTCATACTCAAGGTTTAGTCAGGCTCCCCATTATGAACTTACTCTTTGAGAAACTGCCTTAAAATCATTCATAAGAGCCAGGCTGTGCTTCACTGTCAACGTTAGGTCAAATTTTAAGTCACTCAAAGACCATCTAATCTGTCAGTGCATTGAACTATTTTCTGTGGCAGTTCAAAAGTAGAACATGTAACTATGAAAGCATTTTTAAGGCAGCCTTCCTTAATTTGACTGCCTTTCATATGAATGGACTTCAGTTCCTAGAATTCTCCAGCCAGAACAAGCACCGGCAAGAGTTGAAGTCCACACATACAGAAGGTATCAGGATTGGGGAAACCTGTCCCGGGGCCTAGCAGAACAATCTTATGGAATTCAGGACCATGCTAAGCATTTTTCTAGGTAAGCAAGAGCCACGGTATATGAAGAACTGATGTAAATGGGTGAGCTTTGACACATAACCATTGGTGAGGCCAGAATGCTTTGTTTTTTTCCCCCTGGACTGAGTTATTTCAAAATAATACTATATTATGGCTATTTCAGGACTTCCATTACAGTTTTTATCTGCTTCCCACCTTAAAATGATGAAAAACATTATTTTTTTGTGAGCACCCCAAAAACAAAAAAGGCAGGATATGAGAATAACAAGTCATCATATGGTTCAATTTGCCCACTTTTGTTCTAGACCAATGTGCATACTTGAAGAATTAAGAGCACTTTATGGGAGCTTGCATGGAAGAACTACCAAGGTTTGGAGCTTCTCCAGTTATAAAATGGCTGTAATGATGCCATTATAGCCACACCCATTTGCAAGAAGACCAGCCAATGGTGTTGCTCCCCCTCCTTTAATCTTTCAGGATGCTCACCTTTGCCTTTGTTCTGAGCAGGTATGCAAACTCCCAGCAATGCCACCTACTATTTTATGTACTAAAATCCCTATTTCATAGAAATCCCTATTTCATAGAAATCCCTATTTCATAGAACAAATCAATCCAGAGTTGTCACTAGAGGCACAAATGATGAGGCTCAAATCATCATATTTTGGATAACTTATGCAAAGCCTACCTCTATGGAGAAGATTCTTATGCTGGGAAAGGTGGAAGGAAAAAGAACAAGATGACCAGCAGCAAGGTAATCAATGATTACAACAATAATGGGTGCACCATTGGAAGCCCTGAAGGACCAGGTTCAGGATATATCATCCTGGAGAAGTCTATCTGTGTGATCACTAAAAGTTAACACTGACACATATCAATCAATCAATCAATCAATCAGTCAATCAATGAAAAATAATGGCTATTATGTTCATTAGAGGACCTAGAATTATCTGGAAGGATGCATTTCAATTTCCTTCCTCACTCCCTTCCTCATGATTTTCTGGGTCTTAATGTATTTGGAGAAATGGATCGGTTTGAAGCTCCTGTTTGGGTATTTTCTCCTTCAATTTTTTTTTTTTCTTGAATGCTCTCCTAGCAATAAGGATTAAACATTGCATGTTCTTGCTTATTTTCCTTTATAATAACATATTTGTTTCATTGACTATATGATTAGTTTAAACTACTTGGGAAATTCTAAAAGAGAGTCAAAGACTATATTACTAAGTCCACCAATGCAGCTGATCAAAGGAAGTCTAATAACACCTTTTCAAACCAACGAATGTTATTAAAAAGTATAAGCTTTCATTAACTACCGCTGATTTCATCAGACTTGCATCTCATTTCATCAGATGCAACAGAGTTGTTAGACTGAGATAGGATTTAAACTGGGATGAGGTGGGGAAGAAGGTGTGGAAGACGGAAGACAGAAGACAGGGTTGCATATTAGAGAGAGTATAATTAATAGACTATTATCAACTAATAACTGTAATGTGTTAAAATCCATTGTGTTTTCTTGAGACCTTCAGAGATAGCTTGAAACCTTTTGATGTATCTGAGTTCAGCAATTGCTTGCCCAATTGTGCTGGTGATGTTTCCTTTTTTGCAAGGTGACTATGTCAAGATGTGGAATGGAATATCCTAGAAAGATGAAATCTTCTGTTATTGCTTTGTCCTGGTTAGAGGTTAGTAATAAGATCTACGGTCTAAGACACAATGCAAAACAAAACAAAAAGTGGGGGATATTGGGAAAGAGTTTTTAATAGCAAAGCTCTTACGAAAGCTTACTGAAAGCGTCTTGTGATTTCCTCTTCCATGCTTGACAAAAAGATGACATCTTCACAAAAATTCCGCAAGCTGTCCTTTGCATTCTAAAAAC
Source organism: Python bivittatus (assembly GCF_059951505.1). Classification (NCBI taxonomy): domain Eukaryota; kingdom Metazoa; phylum Chordata; class Lepidosauria; order Squamata; family Pythonidae; genus Python; species Python bivittatus. The sequence goes on along the minus strand of NW_028277037.1, from coordinate 5,627,854 downwards.
TAAAATCCCATGGAATCTTTGTTGGGCTTAAACTCAGTTGTCTTAGCCTGTTTTTGCCCAGAATGTGTTTATAAAACATTCAGAACTTCAGAAAAAGCTCTCCTTCAGAAAAAGTTCTCCTTCAACTTTTAAGTTCACAGATGTGTGAAATGAGAGGATGACACTTGCTCTTCTTTTTCAGTCTGCAATCATTCAATTTCAACATTTCAGACTACAAGCCTGAAAGATAAAGGCTACATATTAAAAACAAATAGAAATGAGAATGAAGAAAAGGCTCAAGGACAATGTGGAAAACTTGTTCTTTTTCTTTTTCTGCTTGTTCCCCATTTCAATGCCATTTTTAAATAGAACAGCAGGGTAAAAATATGTAAAATAAAATAAGGAAACAAATATGGTATTTGTCTCAAAGCAATGTTCAGCAATGAAACCAGCCTATGGCTTATCATGATGGCCTCCTTCATGGTAAGCATACTACAGTAAAACAATTATTTGGTTTTCCTACAGGATCAACATGAACTACAAACTACCCAACCGTGGTTAAACCTACTCTTCTGCTTATTTTTTTTAGCTATTTTTTTTCTCTTTTTAAAAATGTATGTGTTTAGTGCAACCTGTTCCAAGCAAACCCTACATGACCATACTTGAAATACGTCTGTTGTCCATATTAAGGTAAGGATGGCTCAGCTTGGGTGTAGATTGCTAGGTACGAATCAGAGAGAAATGCAGAATGACCATTTAAGGGCTATTTGTACTTCCTTACTTGGTGGATATTCTTCCCCCTGCCGAAATAATCCCCTGCACTCTCATGACCATGCAATCTTCTCCATCTCATCTAAAAGCATCAAGAGTATCCCTGCCTTTGTATTTTACAACAGGTCCTTCTGTCATCAGCTTGCTAATAGGCTGCTGGGGAAATCCCCAGAGCCTGACAAAGGAAATAAGGATAACAGGTAATTGTTACAGTGGGAATCACTTTGCACTTTAGAAGCATCTTAACATCATTCTCATATGTGTGAATAATGCATTAGTGACTGGAGGGAATCATTCACTGCCCTAGAAGGTTTCCCTTCTTGAAGATGCAACTCTATTACCACCTGCTTTTACTTTGTACTCTACAGTTCACATAGCTTCCTTATAATTAATACACTTTTTTTTGTCTCCACAGAGGCAAAGTCATTGACTATGACACTGGCTAAAATATTCACAGATCCACATGAACCCTTCATCCTGTGCCAGCCTTATCTCGTCCATTGGAAACGAAGGTAGTGCTGAACTCCTGAGGACTTCAGAAAGTGGAAAAGAAGGCACTGTGATTTCTAACAACTGAACAGCATGGAGAAATAGAGAATTATTCTCGTGTCTCCATGGCTATAGGCAGCCCTGGATTAAGTATTGAGCAAAATATGCTCATGCTTAGGGCACCAAGGGAAGGGGGGCACCACAGAGCTTTTCCCCCTACCTATCATGCCCTTAACTCTTTCACTGCCACACTCAACTTTAGTTTTCAGCACTTATTGTTTGTGCACCATTGTTGGGCTGTGTATAGGGCATCAGTTGGCCTTAATCTGGTCCTGGCTACAGGGAAAGATTTGGGAGCTACTATCGTCCTACATTAATTGACATGTGCATTTGGGAACCATTATCGAAGCTATCATTATGACCCAGTACAAAGCACATGAGTTCAAACCATGTGCATCTTATGATCTTACCGTTGGAAAGGGAAAAATTGGCCAGTCCTGAGAAGGAATTACATGCAAAGCATCTTTTCATACTGTAGAATGCACCCTTTTAGGGTAATTAGTAAGCCAGTGCAAATCCTCAAAAGGCCGCTTCACTTCTGTGAATGGTTGTGAAGCGCTCCTTCAAAAGGGTTTCAACAAAGCAATGTAGCCCCTCACTTCTGCTTGTTACTCTGCTTTGCAAAAGCTTTTGGCCAGCACAGTCATGGACATACTGCTTGTGTCCTCCAGGACGGCTTGCTCCACACCTCTCTTCTTTCCCCACCATGTCCTGAGTCGAGCTCAGAAAGACTTCTGCTCACATCGGAGGCAGGGAGAAGCTTTGTGGAACCAGATCGTGCTGCTTCTCTTCTTTGATGAAGAGAATCAGGTCACTTCTGCAGAATGGGGCTCTTCAATCAAGCAAATGAAAGTCACAAATGGCAACTGAAAGCAAATTAAGCAGCTGTGCCGATCAAATATCATTTTACTTGAAAAGATAGTTGAAGATCATTGGTTGGTTCTGCTCAGTCTACACACAGCAGGAACAAGCCAAAAGTTCCAAATCCTATGATTTGGGATTTGCATAATGATATGCAACATAATGCATATCACATCATTTTGCCAGTCGACTTGAAGATATGCACTGCTTCCACAGAGACATTCATTATCACCCTTCTCATAGCATACTTACCTATCCCAGGTTGGGGTGAATTGTAACTTGAAACATCTGTATCAGTGGTCCAGAATGGTCCAGGAGAGGCCAGCTCTACCTAAGCATGAGAACCTCTACAGTTTCATTCTGATTTATGATAGATCTAAGCAATGACTGCTCCTAGCTATAAAACGATCCCAAAGCATGATATGAAGCAACCAAAAGCCACATAAAATGACATACTGTAATCGATAAGATTAAAACCGCCAGACTTTCCTCACAAACTTGACAGGCTACCAAAAATAGAAAAGTGTACAGAAATGGAAATTCAGGCAAATTTTGAAAGCTGTGGTTCTGCTTTGTGAGATTTTTAGAAAGTCCTGGGCAAGCTGCAACAAAATACTGCATCATTTATCCATACGCATACCTACATGCACCCATGCAACGTTCTCAGAATATCTCCGCAGTTTAAGTGCTGTCTGAATTCTTTTTTCTTTGGACCTAATTCACCAGTTCTACAATTAAAGACCAAGCATTTGATGTAGGAACTCCTTGCATTGCTTCTTGATTGGCTAAATTCAGTCCCATTGCCCAAAGGTTTGAGGGTATTTTTGTTTTCATTGTTCCGAAGGAAATAAAGACAACAATATGGATATTGGACACACATTCTGCACAGTGCAGCTCATACACATTTGCAAACGTACATTATCTTGCAGAATTCGAAGAGCCAATTTATAATCAAATATTGCTGCATAAGCTACAAACAAATCTGTTCAGCTTGAAAAAGTTGTGCTGTCTATCACAGATTAATATTTGGGGGGTTCCATTCCCCTTTGACTTCACAAGGGCCATCTTTCTCAGATTTTATTCAGGAGCTAGTGGGGAAGCTGATTGTCTGGAGAATCATCCATCCTGACTGTCCTCCTTAGTCACTATCCTATAAATAACCCATAATTATGGTCAGCCACTCTCATGTCCCTTGATCTCATTTCATCCAGTTGGTCTCTCAGATGGCTGCAGTGACCTACAGTTCACTTTCACTTCCTAATGATCTCCATTGTTAGAACATAACCACCAACATATTTAGCAATTAGAGGGGGGGTTGTTGGTTCCTCTTCTACAGATATTTTCCTAACGCACATGGTGTGCACCTTCCTCTCAGAGACTGACATGGGGATGTTTCACAACATGGTAAAACCAAAACAAGAAATGTGGGACATCATTCTGAGGTTTTAATTTTTGGTAAAGAAATCAGGCCATCATGACAGAAAGCTGAAGATTGGACTAGGAAAGAAAGAAAGAAAGAAAGAAAGAAAGAAAGAAAGAAAGAAAGAAAGAAAGAAAGAAAGAAAGAAAGAAAGAAAGAAGGAAGGAAGGAAGGAAGGAAGGAAGGAAGGAAGGAAGGAAGGAAGGAAGGAAGGAAGGAAGGAAAGAAAGAAAGAAAGAAAGAAAGAAAGAAAGAAAGAAAGAAAGAAAGAAAAGATTCTTTTACATTATGCATGCACGTTATTTACTTATTTGTTAGATTTAAATCCCACCATTTATCCAGGAACTCAAGATAGTGCAGATATCAGTCTGTCTAATTTTTCCAACAATAGTGACCCTGTACAATAGATTGGGCTGTGAGGGAATGATTGATCCAAAGTACCCCAAACAGCTTCCATGGTCAACATTTAATTTGATGTTGAGGTTCCCTGGTCCAACTTCTTAATCATAATACCACAGTGGCATTATGCCCAAGCCTGGGACTTAGTCATCTGTGAAATGCTAGCTGGCATGGATTTTTAAAATATTTTATTGTTACATGTCTATTGTGATGGTTTAGATCACTGTTTGGATTCTTAACTAGGATGAAAGATCATGTAAAGGTATGAAACTACAGATGGGCAATGTTTTGATGGCAGAAGTCACACTTAATATATTGGGAGGAGCAAAGATCATAATGGTGAGTGGAATGATAAAAGGCAAGGATATGTCATGCACAACAGTCAGTTTGTTGTAGTGGTTAAGGCACCAGGCTAGAAACTGGGAGACCGTGAGTTCTAGTCCTATGTTAGGCATGAAGCCAACTGGGTGACCTTGGGCCAATCACTCCTTTCAGCCTAGGAAGAAGAAGACAAAGGCAAATCAATTCTGAAAATGTTGCCAAAAATTGCATGGACCTGTTCAACCAGTCACAAGGAGTCAAATCTTGAAGGGACTAAAAAACCCACAAAAAACAAAAACAAAAAAACACAAACACATCAGAAGATTTTGGATCCTTTTCCCCTCTGACAATAGTTTGTTGTTTATAATGTAAGTTCAGCCTATTCATAAGACTTGCACTAGATATTTAATGTGTTCTTCTGTGTCCAGATACAAGGAAATAGATGATTATGGTGGTCCCTCACAATGATCAAGGACATAGCAGTATGAAGCAGATTTTGAAGGTTGTAATTCCATTTCAACCTGAGATATTAATTTCATTAAGCCAGATTCCTTCAAAAGTCACTGAACTAGCTAATGGCTGCAAAGATTTTATACGCTTTCTACTGGAAAAGATCCTTGATTCCTTATTTGGAGAAATGGCAAATTAAATTGTGGGAGTATTCTAATGGGAAATCATTGTTGGATTATAATGTTATATATGGATGTGTGCCACATCCAAAATTTGGGTTCTCTTATAAAATTATATATTCATTTGATTTATCACTTTCAGTGTTGATCTAATGTATTGTTTACACATTTGTACAAATTCATATAATATATGAATTTATAGTTTTGTTAGTGATTTGTACTGTGTTAACTAAGTATGTTCAGTATAAAGTTCAATAAGGATCATTACCTTTATCTTCTGTTTTCTTATACATTTTATATCTTTCTTCCTTCCTTATACCTTTTCAATTATATCCTTTCAAAACATTACATAACGCCAATTTTTTGTGTGTGAAGAAAAAAAGATACTAGTATCTTCTCATCTCCAGCTTGGCTCTAGTTTTTCTCGAATTTTACAGTGAGAAGAAAGGCATAATCTATCTATCAGCTATCATAACTATCTCTATCTATCTATCAATCACCTATCTATCTATCATCTATCAATTTATCTGGTAACAGTGCCTAGATTTGAAGCAGGCCAAGCTTGGATAGTATTTGATTAACAGACTATCTTGGGATTTCTAGGCTAATGAAAGACAGAGAGACAGACAGACAGGCATATCATTATGGAAGAAGGCCATGCCAATCCACTTCCATAACCCTGCTGAGAAAACTGCAGAGATGCATCACTAGGAGTCAAACTTGACTTGAGGGCATCTTAACATTTTACTACGTAGGGTTGTGCAAACGCTGCAGTGTAGCAATGGGATTCAAAGGTGTTTCAATTGAATCACCTCATCAAAGCTAATCCGTGAAGCAGTGTTGATTTCTTTCTGACGAAATCCCATGAACCACGTCCTCCATTACATTTCTGATAGTCACATTTTTGTGATGTGTAAAACACAACGTTCAGGGATAAAAATCTTCATTTGAGGAACTTATTTAGGTGCCTCTAGCAAGTTAGATGGCCCCAAAAGGGAAAAGAAACTAATAATAAAACCATACATTCCTCAAACAGGCTTATCTATCACTGGCAATATGATTTTTCAGTGCCAAATTAAAAACATCTTGTTTTGCCTTTTCTTACTTTATGAAAACAGTTTAGAACAGGGAGACCTTGTTTTGTTACTAGTTTCCTTGTGATTTTATCTGCTATATTTGATACCATCATTATTATTAATAATAGTTTTAGTTTTTGCACTTTATTGTACTGCATTATATTGTATTATATTGATTTATTTTAGTTTGTATATCTGTACAGTATCCAAGGAACAATGGTTTTAGAGTATACACAAATGTAGCGTCAGTAGATAAAACGTTGAAAGCAGTTATTACAGATGTTGTCTTTCCAAAAAAAAAAAAAATCTGAACTTTACAGCATTGTTCTTGAACTGTTTACTGTGCAGGATTTTTAAAAATGTTTCTAATAACTACTTTTCATTTTTTAGCAAATGGCATGAGACCACAAAACCACAACCCATGAAATTCTGTGAGACACTTTCAGAATAAAACCAACTTAAAAACTCCAGAAACAAGAACTTCCTAAGATTTAATATCTTCATTAGGACTCTCAGAGGCACTTGATACATGGAGGTGTGAGAAAGGGGATATGTATCTGTGTATGCATTTCTACTGATGAACAGAAAATACCCCTTGAATGTCCTCCCTAATTTCAGAGAGAGAACTCCTGCAAAGAAAAGAATTGAGGGAGATCCTTTGTTGTTGTTGTCTAGGATTACTGAGCTCAGTTCAGCAGAAGTGTGTACTGTTCAAGAGTAGATAGTACACTGAATTTTGAACTGTTTTGTATTATAAACTGCCCTCTGACTTCAGAAAGTCAGCAACAACATTTGAATTGTGAATTATCTATCACAACCCTTCCTGGTGTCAAGTCATACTTGAACATCTGGTTCCTTCCTTGTAATCTCTTACAAGAGAAAGCTTCTGGAGATGGGAAGTGTTGTTCTTTGCAGTCAGACCTTGAGGCCATTAAACTCTGATTGGAGGAGTGGATTGCCAAATAATAAATTGCTCATAATATAATTACACATTGAGCAGGGGCATCTGAAGAAAAACTGAGGACTGTAATACTTAATGTATAGCAGGGGGTCTGCAGGCTATGGTAAAAAAGATGGCAACTATGAAGATGGGAAGCCCTGCCCATTTTTTATGTGCACTGTGAAGCTTTGATCCCACCATCAGAGCTGACATCTTGACTTTTTCTTACCATACCCTGTGGACACCTTTGATCTATAGATAACTGACAAGTTCCCCTGTAATCAGAACACAAATACATTTTTATGACATTTTTGAGAATCTCAGAATTTGTGGATGCTATAAATGCAGCATATAAATCACAGTATATAAAAATTTGGCATTTCTGGGGTATTCTCTAGCAAAATCTTTAAACCTAGAGGCTTGTAGCACATTAAACCATGGTATATTTTAGAAGATTGAAGAATTTGTAGTTGGATTGCAATGCTGCCAGGAATTACATATCAAAGTCTGCATCTTTTTCTCAAATGTTCTAACAAGAAATAAAGAGATGTGTAAAAATGATGGTGAACAAGAATAAATGTAAGTGTTGTCATGACCATCTTTGAGTAGAAACACTCCCAAATCAAAGTAAAAGCACATAACATAATAAAATATTGGATCTGGCTAAAAAGGTTGTGATCTGATAAATGCATTAATTTGTAAATTATATTGGGTAAAACTTTAAGATCTTGATTACATAGTACATTCTGATTCTTCTTATTTATTAATTGCTAGATGGATAAGGTTGCCAAAGCAAAAAGGACTTAAGATGCTGTACAAAATTAAAAGCATTGTAAGAACACAAATCCAAACCAATGCATTGGGAAAATATGCAGATAAAAAAAATCTAATCACCAGTCATCAATCAAACAGGGCACTTCAAGGATCTTGCCAGGGATAAGGTAATAAAATTGCTCAGTTCTGTTCAGAATCTGGATTCTGACTGGACATTTAGTTACTGAAGTGACTAAAGTTAGGTCCTAGCCTGTTACCTGGGAAGAGTTTTAGCATGGTCAGCTGTAGGTTAGATCCATGTCTTTCCTGGCTAATCAAGGCTGCCCAGGAGATGACATGTATTTAGGTTCAGGCAGCGGTGAATTCATCCTTGAGTAAGAGGATGATTACTCCTACCTTGAAAGAGGCAACAGTGCATCTTTCCTTATGAAACCATAGCTGGGCTCAACAATGCTGGACAACTTTCATCAGTCCCCAACGTCCTCTTTCTGGAGAAAGTTATGAAGACGATGGTTAGGCTGCAGCTCCAGAGAGGAAGAGAAAATTAGCTGGAACTTCTCATTTGAGTTTCACACCAGGAAAGTGTGAAAGCCCTGAGAAAGCACTGACTACACTTGTGGATGACCAGGATGGGGGTAGTGCAACTCTCCTGGTCCTCCTTAACCTGGTTTTCCTTTCTCCATGACCAGTTATAGTTGGTATTGATTGGAAGGAAGAAACGGACACATCTGCTTTGCAGTGTTCCACAGAAGTTAACACTCCCTTCTCCTATTTAACATGTATATGAGACCACTTGAAGAGGTCATCCAATAAAATGGTGTCAGGTGTCATCAGTGTGCAGATGATATCCAGTTGTATATATAGACCCCTGGGCAACTAAGTGATGTCCTGGTGTCTAGAGGTTAAGGTCTGTATGGGGAGGAAGATTCTCAGGCTCAACCCTAGCAAAACTAAATGGCTTTGGATATTAGCTACGTCTGGAGATTTGTCATCTTAGTTCTCAATGGGCTTGTATTCCCCCAAACAGAACTTGCACGCAGTCTGAACGTTCAGGAGACTTACAGCTCTTGCTTGAAAACTAAGTGGCAGTCAGCACCAGGAAGGCTTTTGCACAGATTCACCTCATGTGCCTTTTCTGAAATGACAGATCTCATTCATGGTTACTCATGCCTTAGTCAATCTCATGGACTACTGTAATGCACTTTACATGAGGCTATCCTTGAAGACTACTTGGAAATTACAGCTGGTCCAGAATGTAGCTGTATAAATAGTTATGGGCACACCTTGATACACCCATGTGACACCTCCACTTACAAACCACACTGGCTACTGCTTGGTTCTTGGTGAAAATCAGGGTGCTGGTTATCATCTATAAAGTTCTTCATGGTTCAGAGTTTGCTTATTTATGGGACTACACTTCTCCAACTGTGTTTGCCCATCCTAAAAATTCTGATAGAGCGGGTATGCTCTAGATCAGGTCAACTAAACAATGCCATCTGGTGGGACTGTGGAAACATGCTTTCTCTGTTACTGTTCCCTCCCTCTAGAATAATGAGGTCTATTTGGCTCTGACCCTGCTGTCCTTTAGAAAAGTTTTAAAAACATGCCTTTTTGAACACGCCAGAGGCAATTTGCACTTTCATCAAGGTACAGATGTTGCTTCCAGGTTAAAATTAGCAGCAAGAGAGGCATGTTCTAATTGCTAAGTAATTCATAGTCAACCTATTTTCATTTGCTTCCTTTGTAGTTCCCTCTCCACCCCCTGCAAAGGAATCTTCACAGCAGGAATAAGACTATGGCAAGATAAATTCTCCTACCATGTATCAGCCTAATTTGGATTGGGTCTTCTGTTTTAAACACAAACACAGATGGAGTACAGACATGACAGGAAGTTAAATATTGATGACAAAAAGATTGGATCCAGATTAGAAACAGAGTAGACCTACTGATTTGAATCAAATGTATGTTTTACTTTATTTTACTCACTTTCTATCTCACCATTTTGCTCTTGTAGTTACATCCCTCTCCATTTTTATCCACAGGACCTCCTGAAATCATGCATGCTTAATTTTTTTTTTTTTTTTTTTGCTCAAAGCAACCCAGTATCCCTTTTCACAGCGTTTCTCAACCTCAGCAACTTTAAGATGTGTGGACTTCAACTCCCAGAATTCCCCAGGCAGCATCATAAAGTTCCCAAGGTTGAGAAACACTGCAATAGGTTATTTACTATAGATGGGCTTTTGACTCATCCTAGTGAGTCCTGTGAGTTAGCAAGAGGGGATGTTCATTAGATAGTTCTGGTTACACTACACATCCCATTTCATCATTGACTGATTTTATTATGTGACACCATATCTAAACCAGTGTATGCTGGCTGGGGAATTCTGGGAGATGAAGTCCACACATCCTAAAGTTGCTGAGGTTGAGAAACACTGCCTTATCATTTGGCTCCATGGAGCTTGAGAATATTACCATTTCTAAACTAATCTTTTCCTTTTCCTTTTTTTTTTTTTTTTTTTTTGAGTCTTGTCATAAATGGTTTTGGATTCTTGATCTGATCCTTCCCCTAAGTAAGAGGCCAAAGTTAGCTTTTAGAGCTTCTGGATAGGTGCCCGTTGTTTCATCTTCAAACCTTGAGTTTCAGGTGGCGCCAGGAAAAATGTCACAAGAATAAATTCACCTTCAGCTTACTATAAGGTTGTTATCTTAGCCAAGAGCAGTCATCTACTGATCTATAAGGAGACAGCATTTCCCCACTAGCAGTTTTGAGCCTCACCCCACCATTGCTGGGTCAATATAAACTCTGCCTTCATTAACAATTTATCACCAGTGTGATGGCTGGGTGACACTGAAAGTCCTTGGAGATGTATGCCTCCTTATAAAATAATAACAGAATAACAATACAAAGTTACAACAGGGCAATCTTTTCAAAAAATTACTGAAAGCATCCAGTTAGTAACCATTATTGTAAAACTCTTTGGCAGCCCTTGTTTGGTGCCAAAAAGTGGAGAAAAGTGTTCTTAAAAGTGATATATTGTGTGAAAATAACTTCTGTCAAAAGCAGAGGGGGAGCAAAGATACTAAAGAAAGTGGGTTAATCCCCACCTAACCTAGACCTTCTGGAAGTTTATGGTTGTTTCTCAGCCCTAGATGTTTGTTTATTTGACTAGAGTTACAAGCCACTCCATCTGTGTCTGACTGAGCGGCTCACAGACAAATGTCTACCCCCTCTAACAATCCTTGACAAATGTCAGTCTGATAATTGAATAATGTTATTAAGACTTTTTTTAAAAAAAGAAAAGCAACAACTGCCAGAACTGCTCTTAAATGCCAACATTTTTTTGTGATTTAATATTGAACAAATCCAAGAGTTAAGCTTTGAAATTTGCCTCTCCTTTCACAGGACTATTTGAAATAGCAACTCTGCTGTTGCCAGCTTGGATTAAGTGAGTGATAACATATCAGCCAGTGCCCTTCTGTATTTCTTCTCCTTCTCCCCAGCTACTTCCATGTGCTTGTTTCTATTACAGTCCAGCATGCACTTTCTTGATACTTTTAGTAATAGCTACTATACTGAAGATATATCTCCAACACATTCATATACCAGTGCCAAAGATAGAAGAATAGATTTAATTAATTATAACCTCTTTGGTGGTTCTGCAAATGAAAAGTGAGGAAGAAGATAAGATGATCAGATCAGATAAGACAAGACAAGACAGTGGATAGACTGGTTGAAGGTATACATTCAATGCATTAATATTACAATGCCAACAATAAAGGAAGGATTGGTTTATTTTTTTACTGTGTTTTATTATTTGGTGGTGTTGTTTTTTTTAATTTGGGTTTTTCTCTCTGATTATTATGTACTTATAGACTTTTAAGAGTACTTGGTTTATTGGACACAAGTGTGATAGAAAACTGAGAGAGAGGGAGAGAGGCAGAATTAGTAGAAAGGGTGTTTTTATTTTTTTATTTTGGGGGGCATATCTATGTATTACTTTTTTCAAGATAGCTTGAATTTCTTCAACCATACCTCCCAGAGTGATAAAGATTCTTTTCCAGGTCACAGGATGGGTATCATCCTCCATAATTCACTTAATACTAGTTTTATTCTCAATTGCTTTCTTCTGTTTTCTTCTACATTGCTTTACCATGCGTTGATCAGCCAGCTTTGTTAAATTTACATCTCTCCGCAGATGACATCGAAGCACTCCTATCAAAGAGGTATGCGTTTTAAGGTAAGCAGCCTTCTGTCCATAAATATTACTCAAATCTGTAGAGCGCTAGATTCCTGATGTGGTTCAAGGAATTTTCCTTTTCTCAAATTACTATAGTAGATATCTGTTTATGCACTTCTATTATGCAACTTGATCCAGTGCATGCACAGAAACTATGCACTTATAGAGTGATATATAATGGGGGGAAAATATTTTCCCCCTACACAATATTCTTCAGATGTGTTGGGGTAAAAGCTTGAACTGGATTGAAAAGCAAGAATTCTTGGCTAGGATTTTTTTGTTTTAGTCCCTTCGAGTCAGTGTTGACTCCTTGTGACCACCTGGACTAGTCCATCCAGTTTTCTTGGCAAGTTTTCAGAAGTGGTTTGCCATTGCCTGCTTCCTAGGGTTGAGAAAGAAAGACTGGCCCAAGGTCACCTGGCTGGCATTGTGTATAAGGTGGGACTAGAACTCACGGTCTTCTGGTTTCTAGCCTGGTGCCTTAACCTCTGCACCAAACTGGCTCTCCTACCATGTTATATTAGCCTTTACATGTATTGTACAAGTTTACACATTAGGGTTGATGGAAACTGCAACCAATAAACAAACAGCATCTGCTGAGTGTCCTAGGAAGTATTTGCTTCATAGACTTTACTGCAGTGCAAAGGTCATGATGAGTCCACCACTTCCAATGATCTCCAGATTATCCTGAGATCCAAAATAAATAAAATCCAAAATAAAATAAATAAAAAATGCTTATTGGTGTATTATCCTCAGATCATCAGGCTTCAAAATTCTTTGAAGGCCATATGCATCCCTGTTAGTGTCTGCTTTCTTTCTCTTAAATGGTTGGATTTGACCAAGTCCATTCACATCTGAATAAATGGTGTGATTGCCAGAGGTCTGCATACCAGACAGTATTTCTATATACTATATTTTAATATCATGTTTTAACTGCTTTCTAACTTTCGTAGTTGATCTCAAGCCAAGATCTCCGATTCCCTGAAGATAGAGATGTATTACTAGTTTGATCTCTGGTCATTATGAATTGGTGACTTGGCTGAAGGTAGGAATTGAGTCAACTGTTTTTCTTTTCCACAATATTAATGGGAGATGAAATTAGTAAATTCTCCCTTTGGAAATGGTTTCAATTTTCATCCTATTTTTCGAGAGCTATTTGTTACTCATGCTTTTGTCAAGATCTGATTTAACTAGAAAGCACCATATCAGTCTTGCAATGTCTTAATATTTCAGATGGCATCTTAATTTCTGGTTTTGCCATATGCTGCAAAAAAAAAAAAAAGAATTTTCGTTAATTGAACAATTGATTTAATGTGGGAAAGAAAAAGAATTCCATATGTTTTTACTGCACAAGTTAAAATGTTATTTCATAGGAATGATCTTGAACTCGTTTGCTTCCAAGGTTGACACTGAAAAATATCAAGTGAATTATACGCTTGCAAAATAATGCAGTACAATACTAAATGTAGAGTAGGCCAGTGTTTTCCAACCTTGGCAGCTTCCATATATGTAGGCTTCAACTCCCAAATTCCCCAGCCACCACAGTCATTGCTGAGAATTCTAGGAGTTGAAATCTCCTGGAAATTGTCCAGGTTGGGAAACACTGATGTAAACTATGGGTGAAAGACAGGTGAGCCCAACTAGAAACACCATGGATGAGTGTGACCTCCAAAACTGCAACTAAATCATAGCTTTTTAATGTGACAGAAAGCAGTAGTTATTAAATATTTAGGAAATCACCAGGAGTCAACACTACCTTGAAGCCCCCCCCCAAAAAAAAACTACATTTAACTGTAATCAAATTTGATTTAACTTGACTTCACTCATTTTTTTGTTGTGGGTTTCTTTTATGAAAATGTTTAGAGCTTCAATATACAAAGAGGGAGAACTTGACCATTTGGAATAAGAAGGGTCAGGCTTTCAGTGACATTGATTACCTCAATTGCATTGATAGAGAGCCAGTTTATAAGTTGGAAGTGAATATATATTATCATATGTATCTAAAATTATAAGTCTGAGGACACACTCACGTTGCCCAACACTGAAAGTAGGTTTTCTTGTTTTTGTTTTATTTTGTTTTTGCTGTTTGCTTTGATGCTCAATCAATTAATAATTATATATTCTTCATATAGTGATATGAGCAAACATTTTGGTATATAATCAGAAGTACATTTACATCTTCAACCCATATTGATCTTTGTAACATCATATTAAAAAAGTGTGTATATTAAACTAAAGTGGGACAATACTGGGCAAGCCCATATCATATTAGCCAGTATTCCCTCATTCATTTCACACTTCCAGTAGAATAGGCAGAGAGGTAATCCCTTTTAAACATTCTCTGGAGGGTCTAGTAAAAGATATATATATATATATATATTTTTTTCTGTTGAATATATTTTAGTTGAATTTCTCTAATCTTCACAGCATAAAAAACATACACAACAGAATCATATGTAACAGAATCATAGCCACTGATTTGTTTATTTGGGATATTTCAACTTTTTAATTCCAGATTTTTTTGTCTTGGACTTGTTTGCATTTGAGAATGCAGTCTTTGGAACCCAATTCAAGGTAAATGCAATGTTTGGCTCAAAAATAATGAAGGGGAAGGAAAAGGAGAAAGGAAAGAAGGGGAAGAAGGGGAAGGGGAAGGGGAAGGAGTAGTGGAGGAGGAGGAGGAAGCTGTTGTTGTGCATCTCCTTGGAAAGTGCATTCCACTGGTCAAGTTCTTCAGGTTGGACATTTAGTGAAAGCTTTTCATTATAAATTTAGAAGAAGTTAGACAAAAGGCTTATAAACTTTGTTCTATGTTACTTATCTTTGGAGCACTTATTTAAACTGCTACTACAACCTGCTCTGACCTATTGGAATAAGAAGCAGACCTTTAATGAATATTTAGGAAAAATTCCAGTATGTATTTTTTTTTTTTTAAAAAAAACTTATATAGCACAAATTGATCTTCCCTACCAACTCTCCTGGGTTTCAGAACATTCATGTTTCTTCAGATATTCTAGAGTTGTTTTGCCTTAGTATAATAATATATAATGCAATAAAAGGAAGTTTAAAATATGCTTCTTGAAAAACACTATATTTAGAAACATGTTTAAATGCAAATTATTAGGTTTACTGTTGGGTTTTTTAAGAGATGGGACTGTTATATACAGGAAAGGTCATAAAAGCAAGATTGCTTTCTGTGTTGAATAGCTGGTTTCCATTTAAAGTACTGCAGCCATGCTGCCAATCTAAATGCTAGACAGGGTATGACTTCCAATCAACATTCAGAAGAAGAGATGCTCTTTTCTGTAATATGTACAAGAGAAAGGCAGATTCTCTCAATTCCTTCCTCCTTCCTAGTTAGAGAAAAAGAGTTGTTCTTTTAAAGGCAGTACCCCTGGCAAATGTGGCCAGACATTTCTGCTCCTTAGCAGGGGAAACAAAAGAGAGCGCATCATCTCCCAAGCAGCTCTGATTACTAGAATTACTCTAAGAAACTGGGGGAGTCTAGGCACAAAGAAGCAGAGGAGTTTGCCTTGAGATTCAGATTATCTGTAAGGAACTGGTATAGGGAGCCAAGGAGATGACCTTGGAGAAGGCATCCAGAAGCTATTTGGAATGTAGAGTGTAGAAAAATATTAGAAAAAGACTCAGACTGGCTCTCTACTGACTTCCTGGTGTATAAGAGGGAGGGAAGGAAGAAAGCAGGCAGACCCACAAGATTCTGTTACTACAGCCTATCTCAATAAAGTATGGTTCTAGACTTCCTTTGAAGTCAGTTTCCTGATCTGGTCTATCTCACCTAAACTAGTTAGATGCCATATTCAGTTTTGATTTCTTTTGTCTCTGTGTTTAAGAAGCTTTAGCTTCTATTTAGCTATTTCTCTGCATATGTGGGGCATTCTGCATAATTTCATACTGACTTCAAGATTTATGTTTTACATTTTTTTAGAGTTGATGTATAATCTGAACACTTTCTTTTCCCCAAGGTCATCAATTATAGCAAACATTGCATGTATTTCTGTAAATTGCCTTTGATTTTTTTTTAGATAAAGCTGCATTTTATTTATCTCTTGTGAGATTGATTTATCTCCCAAAGGGGAAGGAAGGAGCCAGACTATGTAGACCTACTGGTTTTCTGGGGAAGGAGCTTTGAAATGTCCAGATTTTGACCTTTCTCACCCGATTGTCCTGCTCTGCCTGGAAATTAACCCATTACTTATCCCTGAATCTTTGAAAAACAAAATCCCATTGCATTTAAATGGGTATAACCACAAGTAAACTTTCACTGTATATAAAGGCTGCATATAAATCAAAGGTAAATTAGCTATGGGCCATTCAATTTTTCACTCTTAGGGCTTTACATGTAGCTTTAAACCTGTTAGAAAATCATCATGCTGTCTTGGAATAGCAAGAGAAATGCTTTTCACATGGAAAATTAGATGAAGTTGAATCTGACTTCAGGGAGGCATAAAAAAATAATATAGATGCATTCTTGTAAATGCAGAAGGAATAGGTAGCTAGATCATGTATGTGTAATATAAATGTGAAAAGGATTTCTATAGATGTACTGTGTGATTGGTCTTGATGGTATCCAATGCTCCACAGAAGACTCAGGTTGGAGTCCTTGGAGAAACAATCTGGAGTGCTTGGAGTCCAGAGAAACAATCTGTCAGTGTCTTTGTTTCCCACATTTGAATTTGTTAATCATCACAAGGAAAACACAAACAAATTGGGGGGGAGGGGGGATGGACTATTTCTCAGATGCTTCATAGATACTTAATGACATTCCTTTAGGAACTATTTGCCCCATTTCTTTTTTTTTTCTCAATGATATTTTTAAACTCTCTCTCTCTCTCTCTCTCTCTCTCTCTCTCTCTCTCTCTCTCTCTCTCTCTTTCACACACACACACACATGCATCCATAGAAATGGCACAAAGATTTACTGCTATTTGTCTTTTATAGGCGATGTTATACAACAGGGCTCCTCAACCTTGGCGACTTGAAGATGTGTGGACTTCAGCTCCCAGAATTCCCCATCCAGCTGTCAGAACCTGCATCAACCAACAATTGTTAATTTACAAAGCATAGCAGTCAATGGGAGTTTGTTTGATTTGCTTCTGCCAGTTGTGACTGGGGAGGGGGCCTATTAGTTAAGGGTTGTAATAGGAGTAGTAACAAGAGACGGTGAGGATCTTAACCTTATATGGGCAATGAGGCCGGGTCGGATTGCAGTAGGGGCCTGATGCCAGGAAGGAGCTATGTATCCTTGGGAGGAAGGGAAGAGGTCACCACCAGGTGAAGAGCAATTGAGGCGTCAGGGCAATTAGGGGAGGGGGGATAAATAGAGGGAAATTTTTCAAGGCTTTAGTTTTAGCAATGTTTTGTTCAAAGCTACATGTACCACAAATTAAAGGAGCATTTTCTGAACCAGGCCTGGTTGCATGAGAATTCTTCGGGATTGGGGCGTGGACATTGTGGACTTGACACCAGCATGGCTGGCTGGGGAATTCTGGGAGCTGAAGTCCACACATCTTCAAGTCACCAAGGTTGAGGAACCCTGTTATACAACATATGGTGTAGATATTAATTGCTAAAATGCTAATAGGAAACAACCACCAACAAATCAACTCTCTCAAACCCTTTGTGAGAAAATTGTAGATTTCTACATGTTAGATCATGCTTTTCAAATTTGCTACATTTTGCAAATTTAAAATTTGAGCTTTGTATGGTTCTAGACAGGTCTTTCTGAGGTTCATTTGTGAGATTTAAGTCATTTTCTTCATAGTTAAGGATTCTAGTCCGCAAACATAGTACTGGATTCAAAAAATCCCCTAGCTTAAGTAAAGTGAGCCCTCTAAGAGAAAGGATGGTAAGTAGTAATTTTTCACCGGTTTTTCCTGCTTTTCAAGTTTTCTCTATGTAATTGGGAGACGTCTCATGGAGATGGCACGCAGGTTTGCAGAAAACAGAGAAGTTAGCAAATTGAAGCCTTTTATTGGATCAGAGTCACCAGCTAGAGCGTTTTATTGGACTAAAGACTCCTGTTGTCTATAAAAGAACATATCTGGATCCAAATTACTGAAAGTTATAATAAGCCTAACAGCATGTTTGAATATACGTATTTCTATACATCTTTATGTAGATTGCTTTTTAGTGCTCTGATTTTCAGTGGTTAAATATGCAAACATAAGTCTTTATAGTGACTTTGTGGAGTTTGCAGGAAAGTTTGTGGAGAAATTTTGCCTAGGATCTATGCCCTCCCATTCCTGGATGACATGATGAACTAGAACATTAGATGGCTGATCCAGATTGGCAGTGAAATTTCAGGTACAGGCCAGTGCAAAATATATTTCTCTTCCTGTGGTCTGACATCCTGAATAATATGTTATTTCTGAGAACAATGCAGGAGTGTATTTGGCTTCATGTAGCTGAAACACAGAACTGAAAGCCCCCCAGATGGATGGTCTCTCTAGAGTAGAAAGACTCTACATTAGAGCACATGTCTCTATGGACTGCTGGAGAAAAGACTTTTCAGAACTATAAAGTGGACTGACTCAAGATCTATTGCTGGCCTAGGAAAAGTAGCAAATAAATCAAGGAGCTACACTGAACTAAGGCTCAAGGAAGTTATTTTGATAGCTGAGGCAGAAAAATCTTCCTCCTTGACAGCTGAAATAATAAATATTAATAAGCATCAGTTTGATACCTTTTCATGATATTCTTTGCTTAAAACTCTTTGCTTAATGCAATCATGCTACCACATCATTTCTAGACTGAGGGCACTTCCACAGTCTACCACATTCACTCCCCAAACCTGATGTTACCATCACTCCTTCAGAATTATGAGAGCTCTCACCAACTGGCTTGTAAGAGCTCTAAAATTAGCATTGATCCTGGGATCTGCCCTTGCCCTCAAATTGATAGTTCATGTTGTGCTCATGTGTTTGTTGGAAAATACTGAATGATGGAGATCCGTGAAGCCATCCCTCTGCTCCATTAGAAAATCAGCAAAAGGGTAGCAAGAGACAAAATAGCTTAGGAGTTGAAAAACCCATAGGATACAAAACTGCCTCTCCTAGCTCCACAGGTTTCCAGTATCCTTTAATCCTTAATATCATACTGTCGGCAGCATTGGAGGATAAATAGCACAAAAGTCCTATTTTATTGTAAAATACAATATTGTATTTTGAAGACCTGGCTCTGGGCCTGGGCCTGGGGCCCCAGGTGTGTGCAGGGGCCCATTTCCTGGTTAATGTAGTGATTATGATGGGTGATTTATTTGGCTATGTATTTTAATTTTTGTATTGTTGTAATTGTTTTTATGTTTTTAAATTTTGTTCACTGCCCAGAGTCACCTGGTGAGATGGACAACCATACAAATCAAATCAATACATAGATACATAAAATCTGCTATGCTGATGGGAGCACTGAATCAGGGGATCATGTCTCACTTCACTGTATTTTTTACCAAAACATTCATATCGATGAGATATGCTAAGATACCTTCTTAGCCCATGTCCAGGTTGGACAAAAGAATTCAGCTTCTTTTGGCAGATAAAGATCCCCAAGATAACTCTTCCTGTTTGTATGAGTAGCCAGTAAATAGCCTTTTGCATTGTTGACAACCCAGTAGACTACGTACAATTACGGGCCTTTCTGCTATATATGTGATATTGTGTGCTGCATTATACACTGATTTTTCTTAACACAGTTTGGACCTGTGATCCATAATAAACTTAATAAAGTTAAATATCCTTAACCTAATGCCAGCATTACAGTAATTTCTGTTGTGCCTCGTCTTTCCAACAGAGTGAAAAAACATTGTGGGATTGGTCCTACGCTATTGCAAATGCCTCATGAAGAGGTGTCTCAAGCAGATAGTCAACCGCCCTTATATAAAGCTCTTTGTCAGTACTACATCTGTACTTCATAGTATGTACAAAGGGCTATTTGTCAAAACATAGACATGCAAGATATGTCAAAACTATAACACTATACAAGGCCAAAGATCAGAAAATTGGCTGAGAACAGCATGCCTGCTGTTAAGCATTAGAAACACTTGTGAGGAACATGAAGAGCATTTTAGAACTGTCTCCTTTATTTTGAAGCAATATGCTTCCTTCTTTTCGTTGGTGCCTACTATGGGAGCACTCAAGATGAATGAACTCAAAAATATTAATCTCACAAGACAGAACGCTCGGGAAGTCAACTGAAAAACATGCTGCTAATTTGGTTTTCCCCCTCCTGCAGATGTTTTAGCCTCAACCCTATATCCTATATGAAATATACATGGCCTTGACAATGTGCCTGAGTTTGATCAGTGAAGTTCAGCTGCCTTGAAAATAATCTTAAAACAAAAGGAGCCCACCCTGTGTTTTCAGTAGACATCTGCCTAGATTCCTAAAGATTGCATTACTTCCCAGAGCTATAACCAGATGCTTTAAGTCATTGATTTCCAGAATCATTGGCTAGGGCTTTGATCATCCACTTAATATCTAGGGTTTTGCTTGAATAATACTGTCAACTAAAATTGGGTGGAACGTGCCTGGGCTATAAGCAAGGAGGGGTTAGAGTGTTGGAGGTTAAATTGCCTCTTACGGATAACAGTTGAACTCTGTAAGGAGTCAATGAGAATTCTCAGCTGGCATTAGATAAAGGGTGTACGTTTGCTACAGATAATCCATTTCACACTGGGAATCTAATCATTTCAACTGGGTGAAGGCTTCTCTTTTTTTCCCTTTTCAACTGAAGGTGCAAGAATTTTGAAAGCCATTGTAAAAATCAGTTACTCCAGGGAAGCATTGTTTTACGATTTGGTAATGCACTAAAATGGCTTAAAAAAAGATCCAATAAAAAGCTATAGGAACAAGATATCAATTTGCATGACTCAGCATCTTCTGGAAATAATAAAGATACCTATCTTGGACTATTCAGCATTCTACATTTCCCCGTCCCAATCCAATTTCTACTGAAGTGCGTGCCAGGTAGTACTTGAACCCATTTGTGAACATATAGTTCAGAGAAGTGCCACAGAGGCCAATACTTCAACACAACTGAATGAACTCTTTCTAGCTGGATACTTTTGAAGACAGATGTACTTTGAAGGGAGCCAAACTGAGCCATAAAGCATGTGTGGGCTATTGAATTGGACGATGGTAATGTGAATTCATGCATACCACAGACTTGCACAATTTGTAACTGATGGAGCCAATGGCAGACCACCACCAATGTACTGCGGCCTGTTTGGTGTGGGACAACTCCTTTCATTTCTGTAGATCTGGGCAGACAACTAAAGAAGAGTTTTGCTGGCCTTTTGGAAAGCTTCCTTCAGCACTGGGGATAATAGTTTCTGTAGAGCTGGTTTGGAATAAGAGGACTTATTATGATTAGGTCCTGTTCTTGGATATCTCCACTCAGCAGCAGCACCACAAATGGAACATCTGAAAGGGCCTAGGAAAGGAAATGGTGGTGAGGGAAGAAGCAGGACTTGGTTCTCCTCTGACATGATTCTAACTGTCCAATCAAAATAATTGAATAGGTTGCCCCACCTTGAAAAGGAAGGATGGGTGGGTGGGTGGATGGACGGATGGATGGATGGAAGGAGGTTGGTGGATGGAAGGAGGAGTGGTAGTTATATAAAAACAGAAAATCTATACAAAGACATTTCCTTACCTTGAAACACACTCTCAGACACATATAAATCCAGAAAACATCCTCACCCAATTATATGATCTTATGTTGTTATTGTGTCACCCATGACTCCTGTCTACTGAAAAAAAAATGATTTTAAAATGCAGCCTATGATCATCAAAAATTCTCTAGCCCTGCTTAGGGACTAAAAATGGGATATTTGGGAACTAGCATTCACTCTGACAAATTTATCAGCAAACTGCAATGAACAAAACAAAATCACTAGGAGAGGAAGTACTGTATGCTAAACCTTTCATCTTCTGCTCATATTAGTTTCTTGAAAACAAAATTATTTTATTTTTAAAAGGCAGTCAAGAAACACATCTGTCTGTCTGTCTATCTCATCAAAATAAGTATATGTTATTTTCCAAGTTAAAATCATGGGATGTTTTCAAACATACACACACACACACACACACACACATATCTTTTTGTTCCCTGGAGGAGAAATTAAAAATCTCTAACGTACTGTAGATCTGCTCTCATATATACATCACAGTCCAACTTATAAACCATAAACTCATAAAGCAAACTTGAACCATGAAAGAATTTAACTCTGATATATAATTTCCCATATTTCTAAAATAAACACACACACATATATACATAAATGTATCACCATTTGATATTAATTAATATTTGATCATTGTTAATACAACATACAAACTGAAGGAACTATAAGTCTCAGAGCATTCCGTTTTTTTTTTTGATCCTCCCAAAATTCAGAACTCACTACACTTCTCTTTTTTTCCTTTACCCAAATGTCCACCATATTCAAACTGTTTCCAGAAGGAGAAATCAGAGGACTCATAAGAATTTAAAAGGAGCAAAGTTGGATTGGGCCAAAGGCTTATTTAGACCACCATCCCTTAACATTAGCAGGTGTATTTACAAAGTACACCAGAGAAAACAGAGCAATATCCCATGAACTCTTCCTAGCAGGTGGTATTTGAAAAGAATCATACCCACGTAGGCTAATAGCCACTGGTGTAAAAGTGAACTCTTCCTTCATCTGAGCATCATTCCTGATGCCTTCATGGACTTCTCCATGTAGTTTTCTTGACAGCAGTACTAAAATGGTGTGCCATTGCTTTCTAGAAATGGAAGAATGACAGCCTAAATCTTCAAACTCAATCTATTGTGATATAACATTTGAATAATCCTCCCACTTACCCCAAGTTGCAGGTAAAGTTATTTATAAATTCTCCTATTCTCAAGGAAAAAAAAAAATTATTTGTGTGTTGGTCTACCTGTCCATCTCACCACAAATATCCAGAAATAGGGTCAGTAACCATACATGGAAACACCTTTCTTGGTGGGAATAAATTATGATGATTTAACAGCAAATTGGAGATTTTTGAAAATTGGAAACAATAGACTGTAGATTTGGTGTATCAATCAGAATATTGAAGTGGACTTTTTACTACAAAGGATCCCACAGCTCTCCAAGTATTGAAAGTATGATTGAAGTAGAATATCGGACCATGATGGTGAGATCCTTCCTGTGGCTACTACTTGTCACAAGCTGGTCATGTTGTGGAGGCACCGTTTCTTTCTGGATGATGACAACTGGGAAATACCCAGATTGCCCAGCAAACAAATGAACAAACAAGTTAGTCCATGAACCTTGCAGTTCCTCCTGAGAAGTTTCAGGTGTTGTTCTTTTCTGGCATCTTTGATTGGGAGGTATTTCATGTTGGGGTAATAAAAAGAAATATCCTTCTATAATCAGCCAGCTTTCAGTTGACTGAATCTCATTTACAGTATGTTAATCACAATCAACCCATTGCAAATTACAAAATATTACTATCAAATATGCAAACTTTGGATGAATGCATTGAAAGCTGGCTATGTTCATATGATGCGCGTTGCTAAAGAAGGAGATAATTTGATTTATTGAATAAATTGGGTTAGCCCAACACAGTAAAACATGAATTATAATTTATAACCGCCTTGATCAAGTTTTCTTTTCACACTAAGTCATAAACAAGCAAGTCACCTTCTGGTTTGCTGTACTATGTGAATCCAACCGTCCTGTTGGCATTCTGTTTGAACATAAAGGCATTTGGTATTATAAATTAGGTAGCTCTCAAAGAAATAGGCATTCATCATCATGCCTATTTTAAAAGACGAAGTGAGATCACCATCCACAGACTAGTAATTGATTCAAATGATAAACTTTTATTCTGAATATACTGTTTATTCCACAATAATCCAACACAACAATTTTTAGGATTATAAATTTTTTTATAACAGTATTGTACAAATTTTTACAAAACAATTTGCTTTATGCCTCATTTCAGCCTTTTAAATTCACAAAAGTGTCAAGAGCACTCATTGAAAGGGAAGAAAGATTCATCTGCCCATTCAGCAGCACTGAAGACAAGGGGAGGGCTGGGACACAGGTTAACTCCCCCCAGTACAAACCATTCCAAATCATGATTGAAACATCCACCCAGATGTTAGGAAGGTCAATTAGATTTGTCAGATCTCAACTGCAAGTCCAGATAGGATTTGAACAAAAAGGGCATCGCTTGTTCTCAGCCCAAAATATTTCTCTATGATGTGAACTCCAGTTTTCTAGAACAGGTCCAGTGATAGGTGAACAAAGCACTTGTTAATAGGTTACGGTGAACTTCTGAAACTCTGGACATCTGCTCACCCCCCCTTTTTTTTACAATAGTCTACAGCTGATATTAACAATATTAACAATGCAATATGAAAAAGGGTGGGGTGGGGATTAGCAACCCACAGATATGACCTCTTTTAGGAATGGAATTAAGTGGCCTCTCTTTTCTGGAGAACAATTATCCCAAATACAGACCAAGAGGACTCTGGATAATGGTTTTATCAGAATTTGGATTTTCTCATTCAGTTTTGCAAAACACAGAGAACTGATTCATTGTATCCAAGAAATAGTTATGCAAATGATGTAAATTCAGTTCCAATGTTATTTTTGCTCATGGGTGTCCACAGGAGGGGCGAGTGGCATTACGTGTGTCACAATGTCATGATGCAAACAACACCAGTAATGAAATCTGCAGCATTTGCGCTATGACATCACGGCATGTACAATATCACGGTGCCCTCTTTATTAGCTTTCATTGGGTATCAGAAAGGACACCTGGAGTTTTAAATCAAATGCATTGCTTAGATTATGTCAGTATGTTCAACAGTAACCTCCAATGTCCATTCATTGAATTTGTAGCTTGGAAAGCCTCACACATAGAGTGCTCAAACCCATTACGCAGCTATCGTTCTAAAAAGGTGGCATATGTCTGATCCATAGAGTCTTTCAGTGAAAGACATCATGGCGGCCAGTTAGCGTGCCAAAAAGTCTGGACAGGACCCAAATCCTTTCATCTTGGGGAGGCCACCTTTACAAAGTAGGATGTGAGGGGAACTTTGTTCCAACAACGCCTAAGATCCCATGTAGAAGAAAACGAACCCTCTTCGTGTCCTTTAATCAATACTGAAGAGTTCAAAAGAGCAAGTAACACTTAGGTCGCAAAGGTCACTTAAAATGGGATACTGCGTATTTGAGTGCAGTAAGGCCAGTGCTTAAAGTCAGTAAAAGGAAGCATCTACGAAAACTTACAAATGACAGCAATACTGATTCTCTTGTCAAGTTTCAGCGATAAAGCCTCAAGCATTAGAAACATTTAAAGAGATCATACTAAAATCTTTAAAGGTACAATACCTAAAAACCTCCTCAGTCAGACTCAGGGAATATATGTCATGTTAAAAACCTGATACAAATATGGACCACACTTTACGTTTTGGCAGTAATGCTGGCTGTTGCAGTGTGAGAAGGGGATGGGGAGAACTAAACCATTCAATCTGCCAGCTGTTTTTCTTTTTCTTAAAAAAAAAAAAAAACCCACACACCCAAACCAAGAATGACGAGTTGTCAGATAAGAAGCATTCCAGGGTTATTATAAAAATGGAAACAGCTTGATTAGCTTCTCTATATCCCTTGAAATAGCCAGAAGTTGTTTGTTCCATATGTTAATTCTTTTTTACAACACACCTCTTTTTAACAGTAAATCCAATTACTATGAGAAAGAATGGTTAAATCCGAGTCTAGTAAAACTCAGAAGAGAAAGGAAGAGAGGCAATGTCCAATTTGCAAGATACAGTAATTCATTTCATCTCACCAACTATTTCTATAACCTGTACCCCTATCTTTTCACTAAAGGGACTGATGGTATGGTACCCTCCCCACAACAAAACTATTAAGTATATTGTTCCAATGTTAAACTGGATACTATTTTAAATTGGGTATACCCCGGCTTTGAAATGCCCAATCTCCAGGTTGTGGCAGCTGTTTTGAGAGCAAAATGGGACTTTTCAATCCTTTTGGAACTGTCTTGGATTGTAAACGCTTCCAGAATGAGTGAGATGGTGTGTTTCACCTCAGAACACAAAAGGGGGCATTTGGGATTCAAAATGGGGTGTTTGGAATTCAAATTGCTTTGCATTCAAAATGCCTTGCACATTTCTAAGACTCACATACAGTCAGCCCCCCCCCCAAAGATATGTAGGGCCAAATTTCAATATTTCAACTACCTCTTTTCACTGATGTTTCCTTGTGTCAAGTTTGAATTAGGATTACAACGATGAACATATGCCAAGGATGTAGGTCTAACTCAGACAAATCAGACATTTATTTGCAAAATATGGTGTTCCCTTTCCTGGAAAAAAAAAATGCCTGGTTTCTGAATGTTCATCAGATGACAAATATGACAGACTACATAGCTAAAACACGCCCTAAGGGTTTTCTCCAAATCTCTGGCTTAATTACTAGGAGGTCACTAATGTGCGTCTAATACATATCAGATATTTCTAAAACATCATCTTCACTCAGAACAAATGCAGAATTGAAATAAATTAAGACTTACATCTTCCCTCCACTACGTACACATCTGAATCTCTTTGATGGCAACATGGAGCTGTTTATGTATCCAGTGGGCACTCTAATTTCTCAGGTGCTTCTGGAATTTCTCATCATTTTAGTTAATTCACCTCTAAACGTACTCCCTGACCTCCTGCTTTCTGCTTGTCTAAACACTCAAGCGACTTACAGTTGTTGCCAAAAATACAAAGCATAAAACCTAGCATTAAAACCAATGCAATTTAAATGATGATCAATATTTTGAAGACAGTTACAATCAATTAACTGTTCAATGCTTGGTGAAAGGGATCGTTTTGCCTTTTTCCTAAAGTCTGGAAGAGTGAGACCCAAGCACAGGGAGAATTTTAAGGTTGGGTGCCATTATCCCTTTTTGCTGCAATCCTATCATCTTTGGGAGAGAATTTCGGAGGTCATAGGGAGGATCAGAACTGTTTTTCAGAGGAGGATAGAGGGATCCAACCTTGCAAGGGAAGATCCCACCTCAGATAATTCCTCTGACTTGTGGCCCTTCTCTCTCTTACATTAGAGCTCTGATATCATAAATGGGGGAAAATAGATGATTTCTAAGTATGCCATGAAAAGTTTTGAATCCATGGGAAACTGAATTTCCCAGGCCCACAGACATTTCTCTAAATTAGCTTCTAATTTCAGTCAAACCTGGATTCTGCAGAGGTTAATTCCCTCCCACTGATTTCCACAGGAGGAAACTCAACATTTCTTCAAGTGAAAATTCTGTTCTCTTCCTTTTGCCCATCTAGAAATAAAGTGGTGGGGTCTGAGTAGTTTGGGGACTTCCAAGATTGGAAATCCCTAATGAATGAGGTAGCAGATCATACACCAAGTTGTAAGGAAAATTCCCACCAGATTTCTGGTAACACAAAAAAATTGGGATGCTTTTAGAGCAGTAGAAAGGGAATGTGTATAACACTTAAACTTTATTCAGGCGTTATCCTGGAGCTTCCCTTCTGCCAACATTGTTCAAATTATTTCTGCTTCCAGACAAGCATGACATGTTCCACATGGATGTCTGCAGGAGAAAAGCTTCAAGTGTAGTTCTCTAAGAGCGTTGGTTTCAACATGAACCAGAATGCACGAGCACATGTATGACACTGTGCATAAGAGCTACACATGCAGGGATTTTCTGCAGCTCTCCTACACGATTGTATCCTGTGGAAATCCATGCATTCAACTGATATGATCTGAATGATGTCACCTAGAACATGCTTATCAGGAATGCTCACGTGATGAGTGATCCTGATGTTTTTCTAACACCTGAACAGAGCTCAATATGCAGGGCCACCAGATCTGGGCTGCAAAACTCCAGCTGACCACTAGATGACAGCAAAGGGGACAAAAAAACTCTAACTCCACCACAGCTATAGTACATGAAGCTCCATAATATCCCACACTGCATCTTCCAGCAATGCCTATATCTGTGGCTAAAGTTTCCTTCAGCATAGGTACATAGGTTCCTACTACTTTAAGTAAAAGCTTCTGCTGCAGTTGTTTCCTGCTTAATGCACACTACACCTTTACTGATGAACTGACCTTTAAACAGTCAGTTCCAGTTCCCACAAGGAGAATTAAGTTTTGTTCTTTCTGTATTATGGGAGAAAGAGAGGAAACCAGCCATTAAATTATCCTTTGCAAAGACTGACTAAGAATTAATTAAGGCATTTTTTTTAAAAAAAAGATATATGTAGATATTGTTACTGTAAGCATTATGTACAGGAAGTAGTTAGTAGCAGTACCTGAAAAGAAGTTTTGACAAAAAGATAATCATCTGAAGAGGCTACAAGCTACCTGAATACAGATGAATTAGTGGAAAGTTTCATTTGTGATGCTACTCAGAGAAAGAGATAGTTAAAAAAAAATTACTGGAAATTACAAATGAGGACCAATATTTTGATTAAGGCAAACTCTATTGATAAGCAAAATGTTCATAGACAAGTGACTTAATCTGTAATGCCAAGTTTTAAGGAATTGCCCTCCCATTCCCAATAAAGAATTATTTTTAATTGTGTGTGCCACCCAGAGTCACATTTGTGAGATGGGTGGCTATTTAAATTCAATAAATAAAGAAAATCAATCAATCAATCAATCACCAATCTGTGTTTTAACAGAAATAAGCTGCAGTTTACTCCGAATACTAAACAAGGCTGAACTCTCTTCTATGGGAACAGAAATAATGCAATGTAGCACATCTCCTACTAATTTTGGTAAGCATGCAGATACTTAAGATAGAAATACCTGGTTGTCTGCTGAGAACTGTAGGGCTACCACACCTGGACTGCAAATATCAATATAACCACTAGACAGCACAAAGATTTAGGGTTTTCTGTATCACTTTGTTGCCACTAGTGGTCATTCAGATTCTTGCCAGCCCTACCAAAAGAACCAAGTTTCAATGCTAATTATAGTCTTTCCATTATATTAGATTATTTTGGGGGGATTGGAACACCTGCAAAAGTTCCCCTAGCCTTTTTTAAAAATAGAAAGTTAAGAGATCTCACTCAATTATTCCTTCTTTGTCTCTGAATTTAATAACAAAGTGAAGAGAAGCAAGAGTACAAATGAAGAAGTGAAGAAAATAAATCAGTGTGGGGCTCAGCTAAAATCAGAAAAGCCAATTTTAAATTGAATACATTTAAGTGGACAAAGGAAAAAAAACTCTTTTATTTATATATGACGAATGCATTCTCAGAAACTCCTCGAAAAATTTGGACTCAACATTAGATGAAAGTCACTTGCCAGTGCAATGATATTTATGGGGGTTCTTGTACAAAGAATTGCATTTTGCAGTTTTTAGCAGAATTCTATGACAATAAAACCACACATGCGTTGGTTAGTTTTAAAAAGTGAAGGTCCATGACCAAAATATTCTCTCCTCTGTCTACAGCATTCTGCACTCCAAATTAATTTATTTACTGATTGGACTGATGTTCGAGTTCACATTAAACCAGTAATTTTTATTTCAAACTCAAGTGCCACTCTATGTACTAAAGCAGGGTTCCTCAACCTTGGCAACTTTAAGACGGGTGGACTTCAACTCCCAGAATTCCCCAGTCAGCCTTGCTGGTTGGGGAATTCTGGAAGTTGAAGTCCATCCATCTTAAAGTTGCCAAGGTTGAGGAACCCTCTACTATAGGGATTCAAAGCTCCCTACTTGGTCAGCCTCTCCTATTGTTGCAGTCACTTTTTCACTTTGCTGTTTGTGATATAAAGCAGAAGGTAAGACACTGCATAGTAAGTTGGGGATAATTTTAGTGGAAACAAGCAAATGTTTACCCTGAAATAAAATCCCGTAAATTTGATTTCAGTTACTGACTGGACCTGTAAACAGCAATTCAGGTGAGCGTTTTCATCTATAACGCTATTCATCCATTTCTTCCTATTCGAGCAGACAATCAAATGTACCATCCCCTTTCTCAGCTTTTACATTGCACAGTCTATTCAGATATCTGTTTAACAATATATAACTTAAGATTAAATTGCATCACACTGCAATATTTGGTTTCTCACACAGCAGAAGAATCACTCAAATACCTCTTCAATAAACTATACTCTACTATGAAAAAGAAAAAAAAAATCTAAAAAAAATACCAGAACAAAGTAGCAGCTTCATCATCATGCAAAATACCCTTGGAAACTAACGTTCAATATTCACAAAGACATTTGTATTCACAAACTTTGTGTCTGAAGACTTTGGAGGACTTAGCGAGCAATAAGACAGTGCTCTGAGAACAGGGATCCACATGGACATCAACAGCTGGGCAACAGAGGACAGGTCCTGGATGAAGAAAGAACTTCTGAAGAACTGTTCCGTCTTGATATTTGTTGCTTCAAGCTTGCCTTTTCAGAATTTTGCATTCAGTTCATGAAGTTATGGAAGCTGACTAATTTTTAGAAAACAAAGATGATCCATTATAAGGCATTTTACATTATGATGAAAAGTCTGTCGATGGGTAGCCTGCAAGTGTCCAATTCAATGCTTGCAGCTATCCAGGAGATCTTTGACACCTAGCCTATCACTGCTTCCTAAAACTTAGCTTTTTTTTCCTAAGTCTTTTTTATTTTAAAATCAATTGCCATTTTCCAACCACCATTTTCATTTCCCCCAGAGTATTTCAGACCCTGGGTTTAGAAACATTTTCAGGTGTATTAATGATGTCGCATTGATGAGCTTGAAGTCGGTAGTGGGAGCAATGGTTACGGAGGTGCTGGAAGGAAGTGATGAGGAAAGTAGTGAAGAAGTCTCTGTGTTTTTTTGTTTTTTTAAATTACAGCATTGATTTATAGTTAATTTTACACAGGCTAGCCAGGATGAAATGGTATGGGATGAAACTGAAGTTGAGTTTGTATTCTGGACACAAACAATGTTGAAAGCAGGCATATAAATATCAGTATTCTAAATAAGAAGGCGAAGGAAATAGCAGGGTTTTCCCTTTCCTTTACAAATCATTTGTTCCAATGTATAAGAAGTGCAACCCATTCAAAACTAAGTTCAAATAAACAGAAATCAGGTAATTTTTTTCAAGGGGAGCCCTTTTTACATAAAGTCTTCAAAAGCACACACACAAAAGAAGACCAAACCCAACCCTGCAATTCCACAGTAAAGCACATACAGAATTCGGTTCTGATGGCCTAGATGATGAAGCATTCACACACGGGTACGGATCTGACACACCAACATGCAGCCACGGTGGGTGCCTTCAGCGTCTTTCCCAAAGAAGATACCAAGTCACTGGCACTGCCATTTATCTGCAGCCTGAGCAGACTGGGCCCCCTTTTTCTGAATGAAACGGCGGGCTAACATTTTGGCAGGATCTTGATTTGTTACATAGGTTTGGATTTAACAGGGTCATAACTGGCAGTGTCTGCTGCCAGATAACATCCAGAGCAGGATAAATTGGATTCCTATCATAGACCAGAGTGGTGGACTCAAGCCAGAGACCCCACCACAGTCAGCTGAATCATCCTGTAGGTAAAAAAGAGAGAGATGTATTATTAGGATTAGCTGAAACATGAATAGGGAGATGCTGATTACTTAAGCAATAGCCTTCTCACTGAGAATTATCTTGTGCAATTTATTCTCACAGTGCTGACCCATGTGGGCATCAGGCTTCTGAATAGTCCTTAAAGTACTAGAGAGGTTAGTTACCCAGTCTAGAATCTTCTTACCCTACATACCCCAGGCATCTCAAATTAGTGATGATTCCCCAAATTCAACTCAGTAGTCACCACCTGCCTTCCAGTTATATTTCTATAATCTCATTTGTCTGATTTGTAATCTATAGAGGTTAACTCATCCACATTATAACTAAACACACTGATATAAAACTTTGCCACAGAGCCATATTACTAACTGAACATGATGCATAGAATAATAGAGCTAGAAGATTTCTTAGAGGTCTAGTCCTCACTGTAGGAGCCACTAAGGCATTTCTAAGAGAACATCCAGTCTCTCTTTGAAGGCCTCCAGCAAAGGACATTTTGGAACAATATTCCAGGTGGTGTCATGACCAGGGGAGAGTTGAATGGAACATCAACTTCTGATGACCCTGACTCTTGCTCCTGTTAATGCACCTCAAGATGGCATCTGACATTTTAAGAGATATATCACACTGCTGGATCATGTTTAACTTGTGGTCGACTAGGACATCTAGATCTTTTTCACATGTACCAGTTGCAAGACAGGTCTCCTCCACTGCCTGGCTGTCATAAGCTATCATCAATTCTATATGCATTCTCAAAGAACAGAGACTTTTTATAATAACTTATGGTTTCAGTCAAAAATCACCTCAATTTAATTCTCACTCTTTGCTTTTGTTGGATAAACGACTGTAAAATAATTAGATCTCTTTCCAAAGACCACAAATAGGTTATTGTGAATTTGTTTAATATGTATAAATAATATGTATAAATAAGCTATATATTCTATAGGTATACTTCATGTTCTGATCATTGTCTTTCTAGTCCCAGTGGAAAAAAATTGCAAGAAGTCATATTTGGAAGCCATATCATCATACAACACTAGCTTAGACAATTAGAACATTGTCTCTCCATTTTAAAATATGGATACATACATTAAGACCTATTCTTGAGAGTGTTCAATCTTTCAATAGACAATCTATCTAATTCAGTGATTTGTAAACATTCTCAGCAATGGTCATAACTGGCTGAGGAATTCTGTAAGTTGAAGTCCACCCATTTGGAAGCTGTCAAGCTTGAAAAACCCTGGTCTAAAATAATGAGAAACTTTGTCAGAAAGTGAAGTCATGTTATCGCACGGCGTACTTTTATCGTATTGCATTTAATTGACAGCCTACACAAACGCCAAAGGATTTGGATCTGGGTGGCACTATAATGTAAAGCTTATGAAGTAAATTAATTCTGTGCTGCATGTCTTTTAATGAAGCAACAATTTTGTGGATTTTTTTATTTCAATTTTTTAAAAGAAAATTCTGTGACATCTCACAAATTTGTTGAAATAACCATCTTTGAACACAATGTTTCAAGAAAAAAAAGTTAATTAAATATGTGGAATTCAAAGGTGAATGAACTAAACTGCACCTCCAAGAACGGATACACAGACTGGAATACAATTGCCATCCTTTGGGTTTTGCACTTCTCCATATTTGCTCTGCATTTCTCAGGTACAAAAAACATAACCACACTGCATATTTTTAGATAAAGCATGTTTTTCAATCGACACAAACCTGCACTGCTTTCATCGTTTTCTCAAAGAACACATATCCCGGACAATAAACTACAGAAATGAATTTGAAGATTCCTGAAATCACAAAACTCGAAGGGAGCTTTGTAAATCACTAATCCAACCCTTGTTAAAACTTATCCAACAGATGGCAGTGAGGCAAGTAATTAGTTCCTCTGCCAAATTTCTCTTACCTTCCAGAAGTTTCTACCAATGCTCAGTTAAAATGGATCATTTGTTTGTTTGTTCATCCAATTTCAAGGCCACCCAACTCCAAAATGACTCTGGGCAGCTTCGCAAGATTAAAAAGAACATTACATCTGAAATGAATCCACGCCTTTATATGAAGGCATAATGGTGGGAACATAATCTATGATGGAGTATGAGGTGATATGAGGGAATGTATTTTCAACAAGTCCATCTGAACAGATTGGATAGGTTAGGCATGCTCCAGGTCTCTTCTCTTACATGTTGCCATCTAATGGGACCTTGGAAGCACCCCTTTTTTCCATTCTCCTATGGAACACCCTTCCCCTTGAGACCTGGCAGGCCCCCACTCTTTCAACTTTCTGAACAGCACTTAAACCTGCTTTTCCCCCCAAGTATTGGGACAGGCTGAGATTGGCATGGGGGAAGTTTAGCTGTGGCACCAGGTTTTACTGTTTTTGCTTTATTGTTGGTGTGTGTATGCGTGTGTGTCTGTGTACATTTGTTTGTTTGTTTATTTATTTAGAGAGCCAGTGTGGTGTAGTAGTTAAGGCATCAGGCTAGAAACCAGGAGACCATGAGTTCTAGTCCCACCTAGGCACAAAGCCAGCTGGGTGACCTTGGGCCAATCACTTTCTCTCAAGGAGGCAATGGCAAACCACTTCTGAAAAACCTTGCCAAGAAAACTGCAGGGACTTGTCCAGGCAGTCTCTGAGAATCAGACACAATTGAACAGACTGAATTTTTTTTAAAAAAAACCCTGTTTTATCCTTGGGTTGTGAGCCACCCATGGTTTGGTTTAAGATGGGCAGCCATATAAAAGTCTAAAATACATAAATGGATGAAAGCTGGTTTATAACAGAATGCTTGGTGGGCAAAGTGGGGGCCATATGGATCTCCAGGGAGGCAGTTGCATTAATAAAAAAGGCCCACTGTCTGGATCCCACTAGATGACATTGACTGGAGTCTACACAAGCCAAACCTGAAGAAGCGGGTAGACATTACAGGAGAAAGGCAGTCCCTCAAATAGCTAGGTCCTGACACATAAGGCTTTATAGGTGATAACCAACCTCTTGAACTGCACCTACCAACTGACAACTAATGCAGTTCATGTAGCAGGAGTGTAATATGGGCACAGTGAAGCTTGCCCATCATTATTTGCACTTCTGTATTCTGGACCAGCTGTATCTTCTTGGCAGACCTCAAGGGCAGCCCCATTAAGTGCATTTAGCCCATTAAATCTACTTCTGCTCTTGGCCTCAACAGAAAACAAATCTTTCAACCTTTTCCATGCAACAGGCTTCAAAAATAATGGTGACCAACAATATATTTATATATAGGTAGCCCTTGTTATTCTCAGGAGTTCTATTCCAGTGCAAACCCAGAGATTGTGAAATTATGAAAAAAACAAGACCTTGAGGGTACGGGAACTTGTGGATCCTATGGTTGTTCTGCTTTTCCAATGTGTGCACCCTCCGTTTTCCTCTCATAGCATGGGTGAAATCCCTATTTATCAACCACAGATGCATGAAACTATGTGTGAGACCATAGATAATAGGTTCCCACCTCTATTATATGTAAATATAGACAATATTATTATTATTTCAGATCCAATATGAGCTCATTATAACTCTGCACTTGATTAAAATATGACCTCAAATACGATATGTGTGAGCAGGAGACCCTTTTCTTCACTGCTGCTTCACATTTAGGGACCATTTTAAAATAGTTTGGTCAAAAACCTGTTTTAGCAACGTGCTTACGTGAAATCACTTTAGTATGGTTCTTGACCAGCCTTAAATAATACACAGGGTGTGCGTATTTTTGTAAGCTGAAATAAGAAACAAAGCTACTTTTTGCTGACTGTTAACAGCAGCTTCTGGGAGATTTAAAAAAAAAAAAGTCAAAATGGCAGCCATAGCAGTGTGACGACAGCGTCACTCCTTTTTAATATGAATGAATCGCATGTGCAATGTTCATAAAAAGGGGTGGGGCTGTCATCACATGCCATCTTAGCTTTTTTGATCTTTGCAAGATCATCCTTACTGTAAATTAGATCACAATACAGAAGTAAGTGTCCTGTTGATATGATAGCAAAGAAAGAAAGGGTTTTGTCAGAAAAAGGAATAAGAAATTGCTGATATATATACTATGAGTAATTGTCTGATCGCTGCATGTTATTTGTCTATATTGGAAAAAATCTTGTTTTGGTTTTAAAAATAAAGAGTATGTATCAAGTCACTTCATTGTTATTCATCCCACATATAGAAAAGTTCCTTGAAATGTAATATGAATGACTCAGAGAAAAGCTAGCTAAAAAGAGATTTATTTTCAGAAAGTTCTAAAAATCCTCCAGCACTCACAAGTTTGGAAATAAGCTTAATAGTACTTTTGGAATGACGAATGAACCTTTAATCAGATTTCTTAAAAAATAAAATATACATAGGAGGCTAAGAAAAAAAATCTGACTCACTATGCAACTTATTATTTCAACCATGAGATTATTTAATAGACTGTCCAACCTTTCTTTGTTCAAAAATAGCACAGGACAACTGCACTGGTTATCAACAACTGCAGAGATTTAATAAATTTAATAAAGAGTTTCTTAATTTAATATGAGTTTAAATAATAATTACTATTACTATTACTACTACTATTATTATGACATATCTCTTGAATCCTTCTTACTCCTTTCTGTGATTGTCAGTAGGACTATCAAGAATTTATGAGGCAAAGATTTCCAGAGAGGAGGCTTTCCATAAAGGCATGATGACAATATTTCTAAGCCCTTTTTCATGGCTTACCTTAGCCATGAAATGACAATTGAATATGGATCATATTTTTCCACAAACTGGGGACATCCTATTGACTTAGTACATGACCATTCACATCCCACTCCAAACATGTGGCTTTTCTGGGGTCATCTTTGGTTCAGACAGGAGGCAGGAGCAATTCACAATCACGTACAAAGGAAAGCAAAGTGGGGGCTTTAGTTGTGCAAGCAATCCAGGGCACACTCACTGAGTCAAAAGAGTGTGGGATCAATACAGAAGAACCAATTTATAAAATATACCCATCAACACATACAGCCAGTTAAAATAGCATCATTCACTGTTTCTCCCATCACTTCTCATTGTGAATTTGGAAGAGATCTCTTCTGTAGCATCACCCATTTCTCATAATGGCTCAGATACTTCCCATGTAAATCAAAAGATTCAAATTTCACACAGGAGATTTGCAGATTCACATACTGCAGTATGATGTCAAGCACAGAGAGGGCATCATTGGGTTGGTGCTTTAAGGGAACTATATTCTTTTAACTTATATCTGCAAATCATACTCATAAACATTTATTTATGTGTTAAGGAGGCACCTAATTCTGATTGTATGAATGAAGCTGAAAAATCCACTGAGATTATATTCAGATTGTTTTTTGCTTCAGTATTTTATTTCTACCAACAGAATTTGTTGTAAGATCAAATGGCTCCTAATTAGTTTCCCTACTTGTTTTGATCCTCCAAAACCTTGAACTCAAGATAAGCTTTCTCCCATTTTTGATTTCTGAATTAATCACACAGAGGGATCACAGGGTTTAGGTGTTTTGTTTTTTGCAACCTATTTTCTCCTGTTCACAGGATTCTCAATTTACAGAGGCATGTTAAACTTGCATGATACGGTAGACTATATTAACACTGTACAACATAATGAGACAGGGATTTTGAATCTGACCTCCTTACTGGCTCCTTTGCCCATATTTGTAATGGACAACCTAGCCTACATTTTGGGTCAGAAATGTGTATCAGTAGAATGGATGAAATCCCAAATGGACTTCTAACATACATAAAGGGTCTGAAGATGATGATATCCACAAGCTAAGTTGGGCTTGCACACAGGTTCCAGAAGGGCAAAGTTTGAGATGAAGAAACCTAATTGTCTCACTTCTTGCCTTTTGTATCTCCATCCAGGCTCACCTCTGCTCAATCAAGTTAAACCTTGGAATTCAGGTATATTGACTGAATAATAAGGAAGGCGAAGCACTATGTACAGCTAGCATCCAAGTGAAGGAAAAGATCAGATGAGCTAAATTTGCTTTTGTTACTTCCTGACAAAACAGAAGGAAGATATTCTTCTTGATTATGGATATACTTGCAGTACAGTGTAAAATAACTAAAAGCCAGCTAGCTAGGAGGGAATGTAATTATGGTTATGAAGGTAAACCAATGCCAGAAAGTACTAACTCATCTTTTCATGCATTAAAGGAACTCTATATCATTACAGATGAATATTAAATATCTAAAATATATCTGAAAATAATTAAATGCAATCTGTCTTAATAGAGAAAAGCAGCAAGCTATTTTTTTTTAACTTTTATTTGTTAGAAGCTCTTAGAGCCTCCTTCTAGTGATATTGCAGGACCATAAGGCCAGAATAAAGGCAGAATGTCCTCACTGGTTTTGGTCAAAGTATGATTCGTCTCTAGGACAGAAAATGCTGGAAAATGGAAATTCTTTACAATACTTTCCTTGGTTGTTTAACTCTATAAAATATCCTAGGTAAATAAGTAGTTGTGGATATACTCACAGTTGTGAATTACCAACTTAGTATCCAGTTTTGAATATTGCACATAACCTCCCAGAGGCATATTGAGAGAAGCAGACAAGAATCACTCTGATGGTATTAATGCTATCAATTCCCTTGTGGATCCAGAGTTGCACAGCATTTGTGAGAGCTTTTTTTACACACACACAGCCACACACACACACCCAAGTTCATCTTTCTTCATTCTACTTCTGATGCATGTTATAAACAAATCTTCTCTATTAGAAGGTCTGTGTACAAGACACTCCGAAATATATCAGTTAGGACTGCCTGAAGTCTTATTTATCAATATTTTATTTACATGTAAAATATAAATTCCATTTTTAAAAAATTATATCCTGCATTTTTTAAACAATCCTAAAGCATTATTTGCAGGAGTCTGGTGATTAACCAGGTGGGTAGTCTGCCTAGTAACCTATAGTCGATAGCCTTGATTTTTCCTGGGGAAATGTACAATAAAACACAATCAAGAAATATATAACCTTTATCCTTTTGAGTGGAAGCTGTCATGTGCTGATCTAATCATAAGCCATCTGACATCCCAAGGAGAATTTGGCACAGAATCCAATTGTGGTGGCATGTAAAAGCATAGACTGAGCTCTGGAGATGGACTTGATGTTGCAAGGACCTCTGGCTGGTAATTATGGCTGGAAACCATGCACTTAGCATAGAAAAATCTAAATCCCAGAGTGGAAGGCTGTTTCATACCATGGAATCTCCAAAGTGCCACTCCTATAGGGACTTGTGCCCTTCATGCTCTCTGCCCTACATGACTTAAAATATTATTCTTTGGATTAATATAAACAACAATCTAGCATAAAGGAAGCAAAGCAGCAGCATTTTCAAGAATGGTCCTGGGCCCCATAGGGCCTCTCAGAAAATAAATGTGGAAGATGGCCACAGCTTATGTTTTGCTTGGACCTGTGCCTAACTCCTGAGCTAAGAGGGAATTGTGAAGATAAGCTGGAGGAGTTAGGTACAGTAGCATCCTATAGGGCTAGACAAACTGAGGGAAAACTTTGCCAAATTATCTTCTGGCAAATGATTGTTTTGCAACTAGTGACACCAACCAAAGCAAGGATATTATAAATGGGCAAACGACTCCCAGTGTTGTAATAGCACCACTTAACATTCCAAATGGGTCAACCAGCTCAAAAAAGGTTTAAGATAATATATAGTGCATGCTTTCCATTCCAAGTCATGTGCATTTGTACAGTGTTCAAATAATAGGTTATCTTTATATTTATGATGACCTTCCAGAATAACACCTCTGAAAAAAGAAATGGTTGTTGTGCTTCCAACTATCTTGAACAATGGTAAATATTCCAAAATACAGAAAGTTTTCCACCACCACCCACCCACCCCATGGCTTAATTCTTTGAACCTGCAGTCATGGAAGACAAATTTAAAGGGGTGCCTTCGCCTTTGAGATTCTACCTGTATGGAAGTGATGTGACAGAAACACTTCCTCATAATCATCTGTACATTATTTTTATAGGGATAAAAAATCAGAGTTTACTTCTCTTATGCTTTATTCAAGAAATTCTGTTGATTCCCATCTTTGTATCCTATTAGCAGACACCACTATTGAAAATATATAGCTAGTGTTTTGTGAATATTAAGCAATCCAAGTTATTTTCAAACTGATTATGTTCTTTCAGATTCCTGAATTGTTATTGTTACGGTCTTATGGTTGATTTTATAGTAAACACTATTAGCTCTACAAATCTATAAGAGTATACTTGGGCTGTGCAAAGTTTTGATTCAAGGACAGTTCACTTGAAACACCCTTTTGAATGATGTTTAAACCACAAATTCAGATTGACTCAACACAACTCTTTGAATTGAAATGCAAATTTTAATTAAATGGACTCAAATCCTTAAATTAGATCTTGGCTGATTCACACACCCATACTGTTTGCATAAATTCAGGGACCTGTATATGGATGCATAATAGGAGCCAGATCAACAGTCTATCTAGTCAAATACTATCTTAATTGACAACCAGAAGTCCAGAGTCTGGAAAGGAGTTCTGTCTTGATTTGGCTTCTTCAGAACCTTACTAAAAACTGGATGAGGCATCTTAACCATGTAAAGTCTGTGTTACTTCCTTGAATAATGATCCATCCCTTCCATGTGAAAATTAAAGATCTACTACAACAATGAAATGGGAATAGAAGTCCTAGTGTGGTTATACCCAATAGCCCTTGGAAGAGATTAGGAGGGTTTACCATTGGAAGAAGCAAATAGCTGAATTAAGTGAATTACTATCCATGACTTAAAAAAAAAAAACAAGTAACCAAAGAATTTGGAAGGAAGGAAGGAAGGAAGGAAGGAAGGAAGGAAGGAAGGAAGGAAGGAAGGAAGGAAGGAAGGAAGGAAGGGGAGGGGAGGGGAGGGGAGGGGAGGGGAGGGGAGGGGAGGGGAGGGGAGGGGAGGGGAGGGGAGGGAATGATCTTAACCAGCTCCCAACCTCTTTCTGGGAGAAACCAAGTTTTGAATAGGGCCTATTTGTCGGTCATCCCTTTCATATTATAACCAATAGTTGTTCTTAATTCCCTTCACGTCCTTGCTCTAATGATGTGCAAAAAACTGCTAAACTTTGGGGGAAAAAATGAAATAAAACACAAAGTTAGAGAAAGTAACTGACCATCCACACCACATGAAAACTTGCAGAAAAATGAAGATAGAAGTGGGCATCATGGCAGTGGCGAAGTTCGTTGTGCATAGAGGCTGATCCTATTAATAACGGGCAAAGTAGCAAGTAGAGGAAAGGAAAGAAAACACAGAAAGAAACACACACAAGATGAAATTTCATGCAGTTTGCTGGCCGACAGCAGAGTTAATGTGAAAAGCAAAGAGCAAAGCATTTCACAGGGAGAATTGCAAAGGAAACTTAACCCAAAGTATCCAAGTGTTACCATTACATGACTACCACACAGAAGAGCACATCAAGCTAATAAGCAAAACGCCTTTGTACGTTCACACACAAATATCCAGTGTTAGTAGATCATGGAGATCATCAAACGTTTCTGAGAGTCCTTCCCATTTTCCCAATAAAGCAGATGTTCTCATATGTAAACATTTTTACTGCTAAAACCGGTTGTTCTAATGTCCTCCTGATGAAGAACATGATCTGCGACTGAGTGTGTTTGTATATGCATACATGCATGC
This sequence comes from Python bivittatus, assembly GCF_059951505.1. Taxonomy (NCBI): domain Eukaryota; kingdom Metazoa; phylum Chordata; class Lepidosauria; order Squamata; family Pythonidae; genus Python; species Python bivittatus. The sequence continues at coordinate 5,586,597 of NW_028277037.1, read as the reverse complement.
ATTCACAAATGGATGCATAATTCATGCATGTTTGTTGCAACCTAAAAAGGTATATAGTATAACACCGATCTTGGACTGTGAAATGTTGGCATGAGGAAACTCTCTTTTTAAAGCAAAGACTATATCCTACGTGGGATTTTTTCCAGAGCGAATAAAAATAGAGCACTTATATTTCACAAGTACTGCATGTACCATCTAAAAAAAAAAAAAACTCTGCTAATTTTTTTTTAAATCATGGGTTTTCATGAATACCATGCTCTGTAAACAGCTTATCTGAAACCCTATGGAGATCTTTTTTAACAGAGGAAAGTCAAGATAATATTTGTGTTACAGTATGTGATATTTTACCATATGTACATATTTGTGCGTGTGTGTGTGTGTGTGTAGTCTCTTTTATTCCTATCTGCCTAGCTTGGATCTTTTCAGGCTGTTTAAACAATACAATATGTGTGTGTGGATGTCAAAGTTAAATATTTGTTCATAAGCTGTTTTGCTAGATCACAGCAATTGTGAGGGCACAAAGATTTTCAACATTCCGGGTACTTCATAACATGAGCAAAATTAAATAATTGTATCTGTGTCACTGTGCTAATGTACCATCCCTTTACAATGAATCCTCTTTGAAACAGAGGAGCAATATTCTCTAGATCTCAATGTGCCACAAATAGAGAGATTTGGAACAAGGAAAATGCATTATGCCTATGAGTCAGAAGGAGAAACCACAGTATTTGAAAGGCCACCTTTCAAGGATTCTGAAGACACTATGGAAGTTTGCCATGACCGTGTAGAGAAAGCCGGCACAGACTGTCCTATTTTTTTAAGATAGGAATCATGTGTGAAAGCACAGTCAGTATAGGAAAGGCAACTCAGAAAAAGCAGCTGTTAATTTTAAGTTAACTGTGAGAACATTTGCATTAGAACAGCTCTGATCTGGAGTGAACAGTACATTTAATGAGAGAGAGAGTACAGTCAATTCAAGATGCAAACTATTCTGAGGGGGAGAGAGAGAGAGAAAGAGAAAGAGAAAGAGAAAGAGAAAGAAAGATCTTATGTCTATGAAGCCACTTTCTCAGAAGATGAGACTCACTTTAGCATCATCAAAACAGGCATCTGGTCCTTTCCTGTACCTGGGGCGTTGAACCATTTCACATGGATTAGGTCCTTCATCTAAACCTTGATTAAGGAACACAACAGAATTCTCCTCTCTACTCAGACAACACAATTATGTTAAGACGAGGACAAGACATGTTGCTATCTGAGCAAAGAACAAGACAGCACACCCCATTCCAGGCTCGGTAGTCAACTAATCAGGTAGCTTCGATTAAACATTTCCATTGTGATAACAACAACAACAACAACAACAACAGCATTCAACTTTGATGACCACTAGCTTTGGGGCAAGCAATCTGTTTGGTCTTCAGCTCTACCATCTAATGCCTTCTCTTTCCGTGATAAGGCTGGACTTATATTCCAGACATGCTTAGAAGTACATCTCATTCACTTCAAGAGGGCTTATGGGGGGAGGGGAAGGGGGAACTTGTCACACACCCTTTATTTTCCTTTATTATAGAAATAATAATAGTAGAGAACGTACATGTGAATTAGAAAGTAGAAAGTATATATGTCAATTGTCCTGCTGTAATGTGTGTACGAAAAGGATTGGGACTGAAGGACCAAGGAAAAAATGGGATAGTATGGAGGATATGTTGGACATGAGCTCAGGATAGGATATTATAATTCTATCCTAAAAAATGAGACAGGAAAGAATTGTTATATTCTTGGAAGGAGTAAATGCCTTAACTGGTTTTATATTGCTCTGAAGCTATGGTTATGTTTTATCCTGGAGAAGGTCTACCTGTGTGCCTGCTAAAAAGTCAAGAGTGACATGATGGAACATAATCAATCAATCAATCAATCAATGGTAATGTACTTATTAAGATCATATAGACAGGATGCTGGTATGGGGTAACATAACATCCAACACACACACACATACACACACACAACACAAAACTACTACAGGTCCAGGTTTTAGTTTAGAATCAGGTTCTTCAGCTGTTTCCAATGTTCTTTTGTAAGCAAGTACAAATCCAGTCTCAAGTTAAGCTGGAAAGGATACCAGGCTTCTCTGCTTGCATCAGTGGCCTTGCATCACAGTGATGGCACAATTCTTTACTGTCACTCATGATGAAAACCAAATTTGTGTTGGAAATTTTCTCTGCATGAAAAAGCCTGAGAATGAAAGCAAAACAACACCCAACAGTTAATGCCAAAATGCAAGAAATGAGCCTGCCCTCATTCTACCAATAAATTTGAGAATCAGAGGGTGAACTTGCTGATTAAAACTCCAAAAGGTCAATGCAAATCATGTTTGGAATAGCCGCAATAGCCATGATTATGTAAATTATTTCTAAAAGTACCAAGCATTTGGAAGAATGTTCATGGATGTTCCCCAATGTTCACTGGGATCATTCTGCTTCAGCTGCAAACCTACAAGAAGCATCATGATATGCTGACCCTTCCAAGAGATATGGCTACCTTCACGCCCTAAGTAATGCATCTCTCATACCTTCTGTTCCCTAACATTCTGTCATAAGGACTATAAAGCACATGCTACTGAAATACATATAAACTCTGCAGGACTTCAGATTTGATTTTCAAAATCTGCTCTGGAGCACATGGGAGCACATATGTAGCATCTCTCTGCAACCCCTTAAAAGCAGGCTTTCCTATGCAATTCCAGAGAAAGATGTGGCTGTTTTAAAGGTTGCAAACATATGTTATGTTTGCCCACCTGTACATTTGCTTCTTTATATTTTAAACATTATTAAGAGGGAAAAATCACATTAGAATTTGTAAGTGAAACCTACCTAGAACAGTTGATACAGTCAAGGATGCCATTGAAGGATTTCTCATCGTTCCCAAAGAAATATTGCGTTTGTACCGTGATACAGCTCTGTTTTGACGGGATGGCGCTGAAATCTTCATCTTCTACTTCCACTATGAAACAGAAAAGATGTTCAGCTCTGAGTGAAGCTTCTAACGTAAACACTCTTTCTCCCCAGATTCTTCACTTACCTGCTCCAAGGAAACGTGGGAAGGTCAGCCCCCAAAATAGCTGCTGCAAAATAGACCTAGATCAACAAATAATTGTACAGGGATATAGTAACTATATTAGTATCCATTATAACAACCATAGCAATGAAGAATTCTTATATTTCATGTGCTGTTACTTCCATGTTTTGTATATGCCTAAATGTATACCAACCATAGCAACAAGAGAATCAAGGGTTATGTGCAGAGCTCAGTAAAATGACTAACTAAGATCTAGGCAAGATCTGGGACTATGTATACCTGATGAGTTCCAAATAGAACAAAACTGGTTGTGTACTGCCTCCTGATGGTCAATATGAGTAAAAACATCACACAGGATATACATGGTGAAAAAATTCAGAAATTCCCCCCTCCTCTAAAGGGAGGGTGGAAGTCATATAAAACCTTGGAAAATGAAAGCACAACATAATGTAATATCCATATCTCTGTGATACTTAAGGAAAAAAAAGTGAAGTGTATATACCAATCAGAAGATAGGTAGGTCAAACAATACTTAAATTATGAATAGGTCAGAAGTGCAGGTATTACAGTTTGGCAAGAATTCTATTTATCATCTCTCCTTCACTTGCAAAAATGTCCACGAATATTTTTTAGACATTCTATGTTAATATTACAGCTCTGTAAACTTTTCCTCCCTCTTCCTATCATACAAGACGAACTGGTAAAATGAGCCAAGCTATTTCCCACAGAATAGTATCTTATGACAGCCTGGCCTCTGTTAGTAGGGTTGCAGAAGTAAGAGGCCTCTGGATATGTTCATGTATTCAATTATTGCAGTTTTGTCTTTCTGAAATTGTTAGTGTGCCTTCTCAATTCCCCACCAGACATTCTTTACACAGCATTCCTTCCTTTTGCTACCTTCATGAATCATTAACATGGAACATCTGTTTGACCACAAAAGTTCTTAGTCTTGTTTCCTTGCACTGATTTTTGAAAGCTGCCATTTTTCTTTTATTCTGATCACATATTCACTGAAACCCCCACCTCAGCATGGCCTTTCTCATCTCTGCAAATCTGTACCAATATTGTTGGTGGGGGAAGGCTAAGTACTAAAATCAAACCATGGCCAGACCTCCAGGTTTGATATCAGCCCCGATAACCCATTCCAATTTTAATCCAGTTTAGTTTTCTCCTGAATCACTGTCCAAAGCAGACATTCAACTACAGAAATCAAAATTCTTGATGTTCATGACATGACCCATTTCAAACATCTTTTTGGGATGGGAGAAAAGGTAACTAATTCTTTTAAAAATCAAGTTAAACAAGGAGAACATGAAGGGAAATATCAATGGGACTAATTCTTCCTACTAACAGGGTTTCATGTGGTTGAAATGTATAATAATCCTACCTGCAAATTCCAACTTACCAGGCAGCTGCAGAAGCCCACCAACCAAGGTGTAAAATATCTGCTATTGTAGGCTAGAATAGAGGAAAAAAAGAGTATAATCTTAGAAGAATCTCTAAAAACACATATGGATTCTCCCCATCCACCACCCACATATTGATATTTTTTTAAAATGTATTTATAGAATCTCCCTGTCACCTCTATTTTTTGGTGGGTTACGTTTTACAAAGTTTTTCTTAACATGCTAATATTGTGGGGGCTCCTACTTTAACTCTTAATATCCAAACAATTATATTTTTTCAATATGCTATTGTTAACATTTTATTTCCTCATTGATTGATTGATGGATTACATGCCATCAAGTTGTTGTTGACTCCTAGTGACCAAATAGATGTTCTCCATGACAATCAACCCCTAACCTATCCCTGGTCCCTCAGCACTTCCAACAGTGCACTCATTGCTATTATAGTTGAGACCATCCAACTTGCTGCTGGTTGTCCTCTTCTCTTTTCTCCCATCTTTCCCAGCATCACAGACATCTCCAGAGAGCTAGGCCTTTGCATGATATGTCCAAAGCTGGATAATTTCAGCCTGGTCATTTGTGCCTCAAGTGAGAACTCTGGGTTGATTTGTTCCATCAGTTTGTTTTCTTGGCTGTCCATGGTTTTCTGAGGAGTCTTCTCCAACAGCAAGGTTTAAAAGCATCAATACTTTTCCTATCCTGCTTTTTCAAAGTCCAACTTTTGCTTCCATAAAGAATCACAGGGAATACCATGGCTTGCACTATTCTGATCTCTGTAGGTACAGACTCATCATGGCATTTGAGTATCTTTTCCAAGGCCTTCATGGCTGCTCTACCAAATGCTAGTCTGTGGTGTATTTCTTGATTGTTTGTTCCTTTACTGTTGGTGGTTGATCCTAAAAGGCTGTGGTGGATTGCAGCAGAGAACAAGGCTATCAGGAAGGAAGGGGTGTGTTCCAGGAAGGGAAAGGAGACAGAAGACAACACAGTCCACAGGAGGAGTGTGGAAGGTGAAAGGAGTTCAGGATAGCCACTCCCTGAGAATCTCCCAGGGTATATCCATTACTTGCAGTAGTTTGCAAGATTCTGCCTATATGGTGTAAGCAAATAAAGGAACTGAATTCAACTGGACTGTTTCACCGTTGTTCTTGGGCTGGGCCTGTCAAAGGCAGAAGCTATCCACCACTTTGATACCTTCATTGTCAATTCTAAGGCTTGTTGTTCCCCCTGTTGTCATTAGTTCTTTTAATCTCTATTTAATACCTTGCAGTCTGCACTTATACTCTTTCTATGCCCTTCATCTATGTATTTTACCTTTTCCTTTAGTTCTTAATTTTCTTAGCATTTTATCATTTTAGATTTGACATTGACATTGGCCAGATCATAGTAAACTTGAACTTATATGAATAAAAATTGGATGAAAAGGTGCAATCCATACTGACCACATTGATGGAGCGGAGGCCAGCTCCTTGTTTTGGTTCTTCTTCTGGATCGCACACAGACTGATAGTCGTAAGACTTGTTGAAGGCATATAAGGACATATTGATGAGATTTCGCATGAGGCCTGGGTCAATCTCACCAAAAAATTTTCCAATCTAATGTAAAAAGAAAGGTTTTACCCAACGATCAGTCTTTAAACAGAGGTGAGGCAACTGCTTAATGTGTTTCATGCTTAATTCATGCGCATCATCCTTAATTCATACACGTACCTCTGGAATATAATTATCTTGGTTGGTCATCAAAAGAAATCCCCCATCATCAAGGATAACACAATCAACGTGCTAGCCGAAAGAAGAATAGCAGAAAATAATTGAAATTTACCTTCAAACTGAATATAAACAGAAAAATAATAAGCTAAGATTTTATTCACAAGTTAGATAATCATGTGCTTTGGAGTATAAAATGTCTGTTATGATCTTTGGAGAATTTCTGGATTAAATTACAGTGGAATATCTGTAGTAAAATATTAATTTCTAGCTAGCAAGCACTAACAAATATGAAATTGTGCTGTTCTTCTCTCTCAGAATTGAAACCAGTTACTAGTGATGGAGGACCCTGAGACTCAAACACTCTCTGAGAATTACTATTATTAACTATAATAATTTTTCTCCAATGGATCTTTATGCTTGTTTTTGGTTTTGGAAATATAAATGTGGCTGCACATTTGATTTGCAATGTGTTTGTTCAAACCAGAGATCTGAATGGTAGAAGGGAAAATTAATATTAATATTAATAATGATATTAATGCTTAACATTTACATAGCACCTTCAAAAGTCCACAACTACATCAAATAATTATCCTGTTATAAACCCTTAAAGCAGGTGAGATGTTAACAATGAGTTTATTTGGCAAAGGAAGCCTCTGAAGCCTCAGTTTTGGCAAGAAGTATTATTTCTCTTACCGGACTGTTCTTTTCACATCCGCAAAGTTCACTTCCACTTTTGCACTGAAAAATGTAAGTGTATTGCATTCATAAAACCATTCCTCTTTCAAAAAGGATGAAGACATAATATGCATGGCATGATCCAAGTTGTCAGATATTTCCCTGAGAGGAGCTGGACAAAAAACCCAAATCCTTCTTTTTACCGCTCTTAGATAGGAGAGCACAACCTTCTCCTTGGTCACCCTGAAAGAGCCTTCATCTGTACACACTGTACAAAATGAGGGCATCCAAGAAAACACCTTCTCTGCCGCACAAATGTTTGAACCAACGTTGGCAGTTGCACAGATGGCCAACCCAAGGTTTGAGGAGAGGCAGGGCAAGAATAGGATTAGGTTTTGGATTCACTAGGTTGTTCTTTGACCTATCTTAGCCAACAAATAAAGAACCTGTTAAGAATATCTGTTTTCCAATTGCTCACAGTTCCCTGTTTTTACAGAGTTAATGTCCTCTAGATATTTCTGATTGTGGCTTTGATATTGTATAGAAGTTACTATCCATTTAAAAAAAAAAACTTTAAAAAGTTTTTATTTAAAAGGCTTAGGTGGCTGCCCACCTCACCTGTGACTCTAGGTGGCTAACAACAATTTAAGATATCAACCATAACACAAATAAAAGAAAAAGAAAACAATAACAATTTCTGACTTGCTTACCCCTAATCTAGTGGATTTTGGTGATAAAGTAACATCGGCTTCTTTTTTTGGAGCGGGGGGGAGAATAATATGGATGTTTGTTTATTTATTTATTTATTTATTTATTTATTTATTTATTTATTTAAATTTGAATGCTGGGTGGTTCACAGATAGAAACACAAACACCAATACAAACCAAAATCAAGATGGGATCCAAGCACAATATACAAACAGAAAACAAAAATAGCAAAAACACACCCAACAAGGGGTCCCATCTGTCTCACCCCAAGGCCTGTGAGAACAATCAGATCTTCGGGGTTTTATGGAACACCAACAGGGTGGGGGCAGTATTTCTAACTTTTTATTGAACGGAAGCTCATAAGATTGCAAAACAAGTCCTGGAAAAATTGAAGGGGAAGTCTATGTAACTCACCTGATCTTTAGTTGTGATTGTAGTGAAATTTTTCATCCAGTTGGTCAGACTGATTTTTACTCCAACCACTGACAATACATGAAGCATGAGAAAAATAAAATAAATGTATCAACATTGCAAAATGGTATATATTTTCTGAATCCATGCTTTGGTCTCCAGAATTTTTCCAAAGCTGTATTAACAAATCTTTGGAAATACTTGTACGGCCAAAAAGACATGGTTCAGAAGAATACTAGATAAGACAGACAGGGGGGTCAACAAAATGGCAGGCATGACTGGGCAATTGAGGCTCCTCCCCCTTTTTAATGTGTGCTGCGTGCATTGCACACATATAGAAAAGCTGGGGCTTTGAGTTCACCATTGCACCTGCCATTTTGAAGTTGTTGAGACATACACCTCACCCCTCTCAGATGCCCCTGAACACAGGCTTTGTTTTACAGACTTGAATTACTCTGTTCAATGACAAATTATATTTCTTTGTGGAATGACAATACCATTCTTTCCTACCTGCTGGTTTCAGAAGTTTTCCATTCACAGTTATCTTCACAGCCTTGCTTACCATGATGCCATCTTCATAGATACTTCCTGAGTGTCAGAAAAAAAAAGGGGGGGGAGATAAAATAGAGTAGTTGACTTTGAAACAATCTTGGCATGGAAATATTTTCATAGAAACTCAAGTCACCATAAATCAAAATAGTAGGTATGATTTAAATCAGTGTTTCTCAACCTCTGCAAATTTAAGATGTGTGGACTTCAACTCTGGCTGGGGAATTTTGGGAGTTGACGTCCACACATCTTAAAGTTGCAGAGGTTGGGAAACACTGATTTAAATAACAAGATTATAATTCGATGACTCTTTTTCTCGAATTAGTGTCTAAATTACCTTAAGAGTAAAAAAAACAAAAACAAAAAAACCTTTTCATTAGTTTTGCTGTAATTTTATATTTGTTTCAAAATAATTTACTTGCTGAATATAAGCAACAGTAAATAATTCCTTAATGACAAACTTGGTATGTAAGTCTTTATCTCCTATCCTTCCAAGAATCAGAAATTCTCTGCTTTTGAAGGATGATATTAATGGCTTCTGATGCTGAGTTCACATGCAAACTTTCATGCTGCCCATCCCTGAACAAACTTGAAGGACTAAGACATTTCATTTAGGATGTTCTGTATTTCCAGAGCATGGGAATGGTGACCCACTGAAAATATATTAGTGATTTTAGATAGTTCTAATCCCATTTGAGACAATATTTCCAGAGCATGAAAATAAGGATTTACTGATGCAAATGTATTAGAGAGGTGTTTTGTATATGCCTTCAAGTCAGTTTTCATCTCCTGGAGTCTGCCTGGAGAAGTCCCTGCAGTTTTCTTGGCAAGATTTCAGAAGTGGTTTGCCATTGCCTCCTTCCTAGGGCTGAGAAGGAGTGACTGGCTCAAGGTCACCTTGGTGCCTTTAATCACTACATCAAACTGGCTCTCATTAGTGTTCTAAGTAGTTCTAATCCCATGTGAGATAACATTTTCCAAGCATAAGGATAGTGACTTATTGATGTAAATATTTTAATGATTTTAAGTAATCCTAATACCATTTGAGACAATATTAAAACAGTTATCCTCAAAATACAGATGGGGAAAAAGTCACTGTGAGTCTCTCCTGATATTAGGCACAAGATGTCATTCTCCACAAATGTATACATGGACATTGCACATACCCATACAACAAAATATGTGAGTATATGTGTATGCATAAAATGGTGAGCCTCTCCCTATCCATACTTTGAAAAAAAAAATCATTCTAAAAAGGATTCTAACAACTAAGTTAACTATACAACAAGTGTTTTGTTGGGCTTTGGTCTATATTTTTGGAAACATTGCAAGACCTAGTTAACTTTAGGTTAAAATTACTTTTAACCAAGTAACTTTCAAGAACATCCCATATTTGGGGACTTCTAGAATGTGTTTGCAGAGTGGCACCTATGGGTGTCTTCTGAAGGCCTGCTTGTTGTTGTTTAGTCGTTAAGTCGTGTCCGACTCTTCGTGACCCCATGAACCATATTGCGCCAGGTCTGAAGGCCTGCAGCAGCAGCAAAATGCACATCTTGACATAATAATGTACCTCTTGTGTACATGCATGTGACTTTGCAAGTACAAAAGGGTGGAACTTGTGTTGTGCCATTGTGACATGTTTCTGCATCATTATTGATAGCTGTTGACATCTCTGATGGCACCAGTACATTAGGAGTCAATCATTCATCCCCTTTATTTTGTATTTCAAGACAAGTTCACTTTCTCCAGTCCAGCTTGTTTTCCCCTCTTCAGATTAACCCTGAAAGATACCATTGCACCCACACCTGTATTCAAACACTAGGCAAAGAGGGGCTTGTTGTTACTGAATAGTTTACTAAGTTTTAGGTGGACTCTGTGATGTACCATGAAACTGTGTGCACACCAATAAAATTATCAAGAATAATAATTATCATTATTCAGACATGAGTAGAATTCTTCCTGGGAATATATAGCCTTAATAAAAAGATCAACATTCAAGGATTTTTTTCTGCCAACATGAAAGGTTAGGCTAAGTGGCTTTCCACACATCCTTTGGCATTGTTTATCTAACTTATGATTATTTATAGTATTGCTAAAACTTATAGGAAACATTACTTTATACTCCTTATATATCCTTCTTTCAGGTTTCTCTAAAATTCCACCATTATGTAAGAATTGCTAACTTGCTATCCAGAATTGGTACTGCAACAGATCAGTGTTAACTATAAAGAGTTAGAGAACTGAAGATTACTACTTAAGTTTCTGTTTGTAATATAATACATTACTCTGTTTATTTCATTTAAAAACTATCTTGATTGCACTGCATGATGTAAATCCAATCCAATCTCTTAAATATATGTAATTCTCTTAAATATTATCCCATATTCCACTAATGACCTGGATCTGAACTAAGAACCGCATATAATTTTACAATAGAGCATGTACTGCTGAAGAAGTTTGTGAAGGTTGTGAGTATCCAGTGACTTACGGTTGAAGAATGGAGCGGTGAAGATATAATTTTCATTATCTAAGCTCCTTTTGTAGAAACTCTGTTCATATGTTTCAGCATTTTCTGTCCAATATTCGCCTGCACTGAACATAAGATATGGATATTAATTTTCTAATTGTAATTCACTAGGGTTTTTGTTTAAATGCTAGTAGTGCAATTCTAGGCAAGTCACTAAATGCTGAGAGCCATGGAGATGACCTTGGAGAAGCCACCCCGAAGCTGTTAAGACCAGAATAGGTGCAGAAGAAGCACGTGTTAAGCCCAGGGAGATGGGAAAGTGTTAGAAGAGACACAGATTGGCTCCCCCTGACTCCCTGGTGTATAAAAGTGAGGGAAAGGAAAGCCATGCAAGATTCTGTTCCTGTAGCATATCTCAATAAAGTATAATTCTAGTCTTCCTATGGAATCAGTTTCCTGACGTGGTCTACCTCATAGAGCTGACTCTAAGTAAATGAGTATCTAGAAAAATGTATTATGAGAAAAGTACTAAGTGGGTATACTGAAAGTAAGCCCTAGTGAAATCAAGGCACTTCCTTCTCTGGATTACATTATTAGCTAGAATAACTGAGAATCTTAAAATGGAGCTTATCATAATACAATGGCATCTGCAGTTGGTGGTGGTCGTGATGGTAGTGTCTAAAAAGGCAAGATGGTAGACATGGTGTTGTGATGCAAGCCCTACTCCTTTTGTGTAGGTAAAGAATTATGATTATCTTTCCAAAAAAGTCAATACTTTTCCAGAACAGGTCTTAAGTAGCACATTGGAACTCAAGCATGCTATATAAGTAGGATTTAGCAGAGAGATTTTTTTGCATGTGTTAAATTGTGAAATCTATACATATATGTTCAAAACTCACACTCTGGATTTTTGATTTTGTGAGAACTACAGTTATAAACTTTACAGATCAACATGTCTTTTATTTGAAGATATAAACCAGGATACCCCAGCACTTACTGTATAGTGGCTACCATTTTTTAGAGAAAGCCTTTCTCAAATTGATCAAAACTAGGATATTGAATGTGGGGACCTCAAAATATTGACTTACTCCAAGATTTTAATTTTTCATTCCCACTCACTGTGCCAATGGGACTTTGCAGGAATTCTGGCCTCAAATCAGAAGTTTAAGCATGTGATTTTATCAGCAACTCTGCCACACTATTCAAGATTAAATGGACCCTTACCTTTTTGGATATACTCTAGTGATCCCTCCATCAGTAGCTACAAATCGTGCTGTAATTCCCTCACTAGGGAGAGAAAGATTTAAATCACAATCAATTTAGAAGAGCTAGCCAGCATTCTTGACCATATATTTACAATGTTCCTCTACAGCAGAACATTAAATGTACACATTCTTTGTGTTACCTTTTGAACAATCCAATCAAAAGAAATAACGTAAGTTCTGATCTGAAGTTTAAGGTACCATGAGCACTGAGAAATAGAACTATTCATGGCATGTGGTAGAGGAGTTAAAGATAGAATACTCACGGGTCCTGCTTACTCCAGTAATTCTGGACCAGTTCACTTGTAAAGCCAGCATCCAGCAAAACTCTCATCACCATGCCATTACCTACCATACAAACATAAAGGAAAAATGTCAAATGATTAGTGGAGGAACATGATTGGTAAGGTCATTGGTCCGTCTAGCTCAGACATTTCTGCATGGCATAGGACCCAGCTACTTGAGGAACCACCTATCTCTCTTAGTATCTGTCTGGCTGCTTCAATCCAGCAGGGTAGGCACACTCTGTGCTCCTTCAATTAAATAATGACATCTATCAGGACATTGGAAGCACATCTTCTCTGTCATAGCCCTCTGGTATGAAGTTCCCTCCAAGATCCAGGTGGCTTCCACCATAGTGGCATTTCATAGAGCCTTGAATACCTGGATATGGTATGCATGAACCTGCAACAAATGGAGTATTTGGGTGTTCTTGATGTTTTATGAGCCTGCTTCTCTTCCTGCAGACCTTTCATTATCAGGCTAGGTAACATGATCAGTGCTCTTGTATAGGAGATCATTTTTATCTATATTATCAGTGATCTGATGATGTTACCTAGTCTGGTAATGAAATGTCTGCAGGAAGAGTAGTAAGCTCAGAGAACACCAAGAATCCAGCAACTCAACTCTGAGTTAGATATATTCTCCTACAGTATATAGAGCATATTCCCTTCAAGTGCTTCTGGCTCTGCAGAACTTTAGCGCAGTTCACCCTAACCCACTCATCCCCATTGGCAGGAACTAGCACTGAAGATGTTACCTGGCCAAGTAATGAAACGTCTGCAAGAAAACAACCACGCTCATAGAACCCCAAGGACTCCATAGTTCAACCCTGAGCTACATATATTTTCTTCTGTTGGTACTGGTCTTTTTCTCACTGTAGCCTCCAACCTGTGGCCTAGAAAACAATCATGGCTCAGATGCATACTGATTTTTTTGAAGCATGGGGATGGGAACAGTGGCAGTGGGCAGATGCCCTCAAAACAATGGCTGGCTGGCAATATGTATCCAGGGCTGCAGGAACCCTTCTTTCCCTATCTGCTGATGCCAGTAATGAAATTTGAATGTTTCCCATGAAAAGCAAACAACAACTAGTGCTAATAGTGAGCGTGATACTACTACAGCCACCCATAACTGAATCAACTCTGATTTAAGCAATCATTATCCATTAAAAACCCGTCGTTGTTTCTCTTCTGTTGTTGCAGTTTCAAAATGAGTTCTAAAAAGGAAGGAATATCCTCACTCTATAAGGCCCTTAAGGTTCCAAGAGGCTCTTCCTCCAAGAAGCTCAAATCAGAATGTCATTATCATAACAAATTGGTAAAGCACATTAGGATGACATAAAGTAATTTAACTCCAACGGTCAAGTCCACTTCACTGATTAATAAGAGTTTGAAACGGAATCTCCCATATCCAAGACTACCATTCCAACCAACAGACTACATTATACTCTCACAAAGGAGAAGATGTGAACTTTTCCCCCTTTGTTAAAATCTAGCACTGAGCAAGCCACTCAATGCTTTTCACATTTGGCGATTTTAGAGAAAAATCTGGTATTCTCAGATTAGTTTTATGCTATTTTAATTTTGTGTGTTATTTTATTGCATGATTGTATTTTAACTAAACTGATGCACCTTCCGTGTTATTGTCTGAAAGCAATTCAATGAACAGACCATACTTACATGAAGGGTTTTCGGGTGAATATTGATCCATAAATTCAATGAAATTCTGAAGAAATACAGTGTTATTGTCTGTTATTTTCACTGTACTACAGTAGTCCCTAAAAAAAAGTAAACAAAATGAGATGAAATTTTGAAATTAAAGGACCATATCTTGTTGGGCTTTGCAAAGTTTCCTAACTTTGACAGCATAGGGGCGTACAAAGATAACCTTGATAAAAGAATACAAGAACCATCAAGAAAAAGAAAACAACAACTGAGTCCTGGGAAAGGGGGAGGCATAAGAAAGAAACTCAGAATAATCATGCCTTAGATATAAAGAGTTTCCTTGGTATGAAGGAAACTCTCACAGGCTTTCAAGACTCTGTTATTACACCCTGCAATAGCAAAGTAGTGTTCCTGAAATCCTTGCTCTGTCTGTTTCATGATCTGGCCTTAAGAGTTGACTGATGCCTTAAAAAGTTGACAGGAAGATTCCATGAGGTTGTTCATGCGAACCACAGTTACCTCAAAATATAGCCGTAAATTACATATCTATGCTTATAGCACAATCCCTATTCCCTTTATAATTAATTTTACCAGTGAATATAAATCCTGTTGAAAGTAACAAAGTTTTCTTTTAAAGAAAGTTACTTTCTACAAAGTAACAGGTTTTCCAAACTCATTGCAATACGGTGTCTAAGAAGTTGTTGGGAATGCTGGTCCATGACATCCAGTTTTCTGGCATATGCAAAATGAGTCTAAAGAGCCAGAAGATGCTGTTCATGGTTGAAAATGGACTAGTAGAAGGACGATACAGTCTAAGCCATGCTAGTTGTCACATTTCCATGGCAGGGAGAAACACAGTTTGACAGGACAAAGAAATGTCAGAGGAGGCACATCAAGATGAGAGAAGGCAAGAAAAGGGAAGAGGAGAACTCCATTTAGCCACTTCTCCCACTGGTAAATTTTCAGGCCGTCAGGAATTGTCCAGATGTTAGGACTTCACAGGTTTTCCAGGAAAACTTCTGTTTAACAGCTGGAAAATCCTCTGGGAAGAACAAGTGAGGACAAATTATTTCATCCACATGGATTATGGGCCACCAGGTCAATGGCAACTCTTAGCAGTCACATGGATACATCTTCTCCAGGAGGATCTGTCCCTAACCTGGTCCTCTGGGTCTTTCAACAGTGCATCCACCACCACTGTAATTGAATCCATCCACCTTGCTATTGGTTGTCCTCTTCTTCTCCTTCCTTCTACTATTCCCAGCATGACAGACTTCTCCAGAGAGTCACATAATACTTTGGGCCTGATCATTTGTGCTTTGAATGAGAACTCTGGATTGATTTGTTCAATGATTTATTTGTTTGCTTTCTTTATTTCATTTGAGCTAACTGGAAGTAGCAAGGTTTCAAATTAAAAAAAAAATGATGATAGGGAGGCACTACTTGGGTAGAATGGGTTTTTTATTTGAACTTTTCCAGGCACCGTTTAGTTCTGAAAAGTCAAAGTCAAAACCAGCAGCCTCTAAAGGGGGAGTCAAAACAGGCAAAATGTCAGCCACAACACCTTGACTGAAGCCTCGGCTCCTTGTGCAGTACCGGCAGACACGAAAGAGCAGAGCTTTAATCACAATGCCAGGACAGCCACCTTGCTCTTTTGACCACAATGCTCCATAAGGTGGTCCACAAGGAGTTAAAAAATCACATTGTGATGCACGTAAAAAAGGGGGGGGGCTTTGATTGCATGGTTGCAGCCATCATCTTGATTTTTTTGACCCTCCTTCCTGGGGACACCCCTATGCTATATAGATTCTGCTGGTCAAAATGTAATATTTCAAGTTGCTAACCTGAACCAGGTGACCTTCTGCTTCAGAAAGAAATACATTTTAAAAAGTAAGGAAAAAAGTCAGGTTGGGCAAGGCTGATCTCCCCCCACCTGCCCAGCCCCAGTTTTTGGATGAGATTTTGAGATTAGAAGAACAATTTAAAGTAGGTGTTATGAAATGGCAGCAGATACACATAGGATCTTTTAGCTGGTCATAAATACTGTGAAGGCTGCAATATGGCGATCCTTCGCTGGCGGAATACCTATTCAATGCTTACACGAAATAGGCAAGGACTGGAAAAAAAAAACCCTCTTGCTTTAGCTCACAATATATTCTTTATTTCAGTAGGAACTTAATTTTGATTTGCTCTATTTTATTAGATATTCCCCTTTTTCCATCAGTTGTCACTACGTTAATCAAGACATATTACTTAATGTTTGGCAACATGGTGATCAACCAGGAAAAATTACTAACCTGGGTGCTAAAAATGTATATCCAAATTCATCAAAGGACTCTCGCTTCAGAGTTGCAGTAACTGCAAAGATGAAAGCAAAACATTAGATGAACTAAATTTACCTTTTTATAGCACTGGGTGACAGGTGAAATTTTTTAACGGTAAAACCAGCTGGATAAATTCCACATTTAATTCAATAGGTTAGGTAAGGTACTGTGGCAAGCCCAGGAGAAACACCAACAGGGTTAGTGTTCAGGTGACAAACCCACCTTCTTTGCCTAATTACTATTACTTAAGGGCAGTGTTCTCATATTAGATGTGGAATAGATCCAATTATAAGATAGCAACTTACGAAAACAAACACTATATAAAATTGTTGCAACTTAAAGGGAGCATAATGATCACCAGAGGCATCCATGAATCCAACGATTTTGTCAAAATGAAGAAATGGGCATTGTGATATCACAGTGCAAGCTCTGTCCTTATGCCAGGTGTACAAAGGAAGCTGAGTTAGCATTGTGACATCACAATGTCCGTTTCATCATTTGCTCCCCCTTGCCCCACCCCCACAGACGCCCATATTGACCATACAGCAACTGAAACTAGCCAAAAGAAGAGCCAAGCTCAAACCAAAAGTATCTGCAAAATTTGTCCTAACTAAAATATTTTACTCAACCATAATTTCGTTTCAGGATTGCTGAAACACATAAACATTCCAGGCCAGAAATAAAAAGAAGATTGTTTGCAAAACAGCAAGTGAGAGGATCAAACAAACGAGGATCAGAGAATGACAAGACACTGAAACACAAGTGGGCAGCGGGAGGGGAGCTGTAATGTAATTTTATATGTTTTCTACCTTTTCTACCTTTATAATACCCAACTGGTATTGGAAAAACCCTTCACTGACCAATACAAAGGGTGGTAGCCGAGAGGAAAAATGAAATACAAGTGGAAAATATCAACAGTAATAAACAAATGGAAATTAAGCAACAAGAATATATACTTGCCCTTTAGGACTGTGATAATCCATCAGAAAGAGAAGGCAAGGAAACAGAAAAAAAATAGGGTAAAACAAAAGGGGTCACAAGCCAATATTTTATTCAACTAGCCACGTGAATAAAAATATTGTGGCATAGAGAGAAAGAAAGAGAGAGAGAGAGATCAGAGGTTCAGTTTTTGTACAGCTGTATTCTGGAGAAAAAACAATATTTCTGAAGCTTTGGCACATGTCTTTGGTCAAGTATTTCTTTAATGTACTTTCCATATACTGCAACTATTTCAACAGGGTGCATAATGGTGAGACTGACTCTCAAAATGCTTAACTAGGTCAGCCCTACGGCATTCATCTGATCCTCTTATTTTACAAAACGTTGAGAAATAAATCACGCACATACATAAAAAGGGATAGGGCGTTGTTCACATGATCACAGCCACCATTTTGACTTTTATCACACCCCGCCCATGGATGCTGTTGTATTTGGGGCATTGAGTTGCTCCCCTGAACAGTTTTGTTCATGTGAACAGTAACATAAAAGATTTGGAATGCCCAAAATTCTACTGCAGAAAAACTCCAGAAGATAAAGCAGTAAGTCAATATGAGAGAAGAAATTAGAATTTCAACCCTAGCGTTTTCCACAATTAAAACCCAATTCAGTCTACCAAACTGCTTTGTGCCTACAGACCTCCCAGTCGATAGATCTGTCTTGCAATGCTATTTTATACTTTATGAGAATCAGCTTTAATTTGATCGATTAACCAGTTCTTAGCATGGAAAGGTAGATAATAGAAAGTAGGCACCAATTATCAGATTCCCAACCCAGGGTTGGCCATGAAAGATACCAAAGTGGAAAGGGGCTCAGAAGGCTTAAATAGAAGCTGGCAAAAGGATTAGACCTGGCCCAGCTTTGAAGGTCACCTCCAAAGTGCAGTAACTAACATTTGCCTGCTAAGCTAGGATACAGTACTGGGCATATTTCACATCACAGACTTTGACAGACTTCTGCTCTCTTTCTGTGCTCAATCCAATTAGTGCTTCTTTTAAAACCGAAATCTGTTCAGAACCTGAGTGCCAAGAGAAAGAACTCTTTCTATATTATGCTTATGTTGCATGTAAGCAAAATAATTTTATTTTTTTAGATTAAAAGTATTGAAAGCCCTCCATGAGCTTAGATGATCTTTTAGGTATTTTCCTCCAGTTTATCACTGCAAGGAGGCAACTGAAAGGGAAAAAAATCTTCTTAAAGATGGCAGGTATCTATCTCAAATATCAACTTTGAGACAATACTTTTCTATCCTAATAATGTATTGTTACTGTACACTGTGATGGTTATGATTCTGATTTTTACATTTCATCCCATAAGTTACCTTGAGTCAATAGACTGCATCAGATGGAGCTTCTTTTCAAACACATTTTTATTAAAAGTCATAAGCTTTTGGGAGCTACAGTTTACTTCATCAGATGCATGGAGTGGCTAAACTGATGTAGGATTTACCTCACCCCACCTCATCTCAATTTGAAATTTGAAACATCTCAGCTCAAGCCCAAAACGACTCCTTCTGCTTTTTGGCTATTTTAGGCTGACACAGCTCTCCTCCTACAAAATCAATATATTATGTTTATCTCATAGCTGATGAGATGTAGGTGATAATACATTGGATTGCAAGATAGTTTCTAGATTAGAGATCTTAACTTGCATAGAATATCATGAGCAGGGCAGGACTTTCATCATATGGAATATTGGCCATAACATGCCAAAACTGATGTGTACTGTCCTTACAATTAGCAAGGAATGTTGCATGTGGTATGGGAATGATTTAGACTGGTAACCTACTCAAATTCTTCTTTATCTTGCCAAAAAGCATAATGTAGAAACTTTCATGCCATGATGGGCAATGGAGATGAATATCTATGGGTCCATCCAGTGATAACCATGGTTTATAGAAGGTTGCCACTTGGAATATAAGGTGTATAAACAGCATGAGTTAAAACATGAAATGAATGCAAGAAAAATAGATAGTTTGCACATTTCTGACATAAAGAAAAAAGGGATAGTGCAATAGCACTAAATGAAGGTGGTCTGATCCTGTGAAGTGGAGCTGATGAATATTGGCAGGGAAGTGAAGGAGTTGGATTAATTAT
Source organism: Python bivittatus (assembly GCF_059951505.1). Taxonomy (NCBI): domain Eukaryota; kingdom Metazoa; phylum Chordata; class Lepidosauria; order Squamata; family Pythonidae; genus Python; species Python bivittatus. The sequence continues at coordinate 5,566,973 of NW_028277037.1, read as the reverse complement.
AAATGAGTCAATGTCATCCAGATTGTTATGGGTATTATGAAAGTAGGGATTCATCGTTTGGTGACAGTTGCATGTTACACTTCAGTGAAAGGTAATAATGGAAGAACCAGGGATGAATTTGGGAGAAAACTATGCAACATTCTGAATGAATGTGATTTTTGGGGGTGTTAAATTGTTCTGTTAAGTGACAAATAGTGGCAATGGCCAAAGAGAGTATATGAAAAGTGATTCTGTCATTTAGAGAGCCAGGAGTGTCTGCTTAGTAAAAGCACAATCTATTTTGAATACATGGTTTTAGTATAACCATTCAAACATATACATGAAAAATGAATGAATCAAAAAGCGTGATTGATCTGAGTGCTTATTATGAAAACCTGAGGGAATCTGTGACAGATGTGATGGGGATAAGAAATTCTGAATGTGGGACAGACCTCGAGGCATCAAAGGTTCTTTGGGAAGAGTAGATATGGAAGAAAAGGAAAGAAGTGAAAGAAATTAGAGGGAAGAATGATTACAAGAAGCGAAAGTATACAGCTATATGTAAAGTATTGGAAGAGAAATTAATCTCCCAATAAAATGAATTGAAAGTGGACATATGTTTGGGGGCTGTTGGGATAAGATAATGCTGTTACAGAGCACCACATAAGAACAGAGAATTATCCTAGTGGGACTAAAAAGGATACTTGGTTGAGTGACGAAGTGAAAGAGGATGCAGATGAAGAAAAATGTATAAAAGATAATGATTGTTGCAGAAAATGAAGATGAGAAAAAGGTATTGTATAATGTGTATAGAAAGGAAACAGTAACTATGAAAAAGAGCAGGAACTGTTAAGATGCAAAGAAGCTGAGAAAATATAGACCAATTTTAATGAAATAAAAAGTAGTTTTGGAAATGGTTCATTTGGGCTAAACAAGAAGCCTCCAGAAAATTGAGCGAAATTGAAAACAAAAGGATTGGTTTCTGCCCACATGGTAATAGGCAAGTGAGAGTTGGGTATATCTGGAGAAACATAAAAGTAAACTGAATGCAGTGAGAATGCGGTGACTTACGGAGTGTGCGGTACAACATGAAAAAAATCTAGTTTCAAGAATGAAGGAGGATTCTGAATTAATGTAGACCAAATATTGACAAATATAAACGAAGTGCATTGAGGTGGCATGGTCACATAGAGAGAATGAATGAAGGCCAAGTTGCAAAACAAATATGTGAAGGAAGAGCCAATGGTTTGAGATGATGAGGAAAACTGAGACATCGTGTCAGGCTGGACAGAGGAGATGAGATCCTCAGGAAAGAGAACGGTGAAAAAGTTAAAGAGCAAACACTAATGTATGGAAATGGTGGAAGCAAGAATAGTTTACTAGAATAAAAAGGCACAGAGAGGTATCATTGATTGTGGTGGTGGTGGTGAAAGCGAGAATTAGGGTTTCCTTTCCTGTTAACCCTGTTCCTTAATTTCTTTGTCTTATTATTTTTCTGTGCTTTGCATAATGTTGCTTACCCCAAAAAGGAATAATGTGATCGGTAGTTATATCTGCATGTTGTAGAGATTAGATTCCTATTTCATTCTTTAGTGTAAACCATCCTGTAAAACATCTTGGTTGAAATCTCTGTTTAATAATCCCACTTTCTTCTCTTCTCTTCTTTTCTCCTCTCTTCTGCAAATATTGGATTAGGACTCTTCTACTTGCTACCCAATATTCCATTCTGCATTCCCTGGATGTTTCTTGTGTTTAATGAAGCCAATCTGTTGATGTCTTAACAACTCAGAGTTAAGATACGGAAATATAATGATCATGTGTACGTGTCCTTTCTCATTTCAGAAAGGAGAAAAGACAGGACCTCAAAGCCAAGGCATAGACGCCAAGTCCAGGCTGAATAAATTGAATAGTAAAGCATCTTAGAGGTTTTCTCTTTTCTCTTTGTCTTCATTTTCCTTCTCACTTTAGAAACAATCTGAAGCAAATTGATTAATTACCTGATTGCATTCAATCAATATCACAAATATGGTAGGCAACGTTCAATGATTCCAACCTGAACTTAAGCAAACCTGGCGTGAAGTTACTATTTCATAGGTTGCTATGATAGGTGCACTATACCAAGCAGCTTTGCTAGACTTCAGAGCACCCAACTTATAACTCACCGATGAGCTATTCAAAACATTAGCTATGAGACCCTGAAAAAGACAACAGAGGATATGCAAAGCAATGATTCTGTGGGTATGTAAGCCAAGAGATGGGACAAGATCAAGATTTCTTAAAGCTACTAGGGTAACAGAACATATTCTACTTGGGTAGAATACTTTTTGTACCTTGCACATTCACACAATGACTTGGAATCATTGCTGTAGAGCCGGGGATACATCATGAGAACACTAGTGAATTTCACAAGCTTTAGAACTGTCAAAATGCTGTTCAAAAAAAAAAAGAGAGAGAGAGAGAGAGAGAGAACCATTCTCACTGTGCTAGACACTCAGAACAGGGTGAAAGTTCACAGTTACTTACACTTTGCCTGAGTTAGTGTGTCATTAATCCTGGCTTTGATATAGTAAAAGCTGTAGGATGGTAACACCAAAGCCAAACTGTGGAAAAAACCAAATAATTATAATCAATGGAAACAAAGGAAGAATCCAATATTGTTTGAAATTTAACAGCATTTTTTCCCAGCTTAGAGGTATACTTGAAAACTACTGACAAAATGATAGATGCGTGGTTTGACTGAATGCATTTATTCAGTCAATTACTTCACAGAGCCTGTTTATTGTTTTCACCTTTTCCTTATCTAAACTGGTATGCAAAGAGGGAAACTGAGAACCATTAAGGAGAGATTTGGAGAAGTGATTACATAGTCTAGACCAGTGTTTCTCAACCGTGGCAATTTGAAGATGTGTGGACTTCAACTCCCAGAATTCCCCACCCAGCAAGCTAGCTGGGGAATTCTAGGAGTTGAAGTCTATATATCTTCAAGTTGTCAAGGTTGAGAAACACTGGTCTAGAGAATGAAATAAGCATGAAAACTCAGAATAACTCCACCTTGATTTTGTTAGTTTAAAAGGGGACGGAGAGAAACTTGGAAAGGCTTTCAAAATTGATGCCAACCCTTAGTGGTAGGCCAAGTCAGGAAATATCACCACAAGGATTCCAAGAATGCTACTTGATTGTTAAAGGGTATAGTAACAGAATCTTGAACTTCTTTCTCACATTTCCTTCAACCTCTGCACTATGTCATCATTCTTCATGTCCACCTTTAATGGTTCTTTTGTATCAAGGTCATCTCTAATTTGTTTTTTCTTCCTAGCGTTTTTCCCGTGTGTGCAGGGTCTGCTTTTTTTTCCGGATCAACCAAATGTTGATCCGTTGCTTGCAACAGGAATTGACCAACTGGTTTGTCGCCCAAACTTGACATTATGGGTTGAGAGAGAGTGACTAGCCCAAAATCACCCAGCTAACTTTCATGCCTAAGGTAGGAGTAGAACTCACGGTTTCCTGGTTTCTAGCCTGGATCCTTAACCATTAGACCATACTGGCTCTCAAGGTCATCTCTAAATCTCTTTACAATATGATTTTGATTCATAAGACAGAAGGTGCTCCTGAGATCCTCTTGATATTGCTACACTATAGGAACCAGTATTCCTATTGGCTACCATACCTTGGTTGGGCAGCTCAAACTTATATGAATGAATATTTTTATTATGGTCACTGCCCAGAATTGCAAACAAAACCACATTAAAGATAAAACAAAACAAGATAAAATCTTACAATTGGTGGTGGGTTCGTCAATGGATAATCAAAATCTGCCTAATTTTACAGGCAGTATAGCAAAATTTAGCTACATTCATGGAGACTGAATCATACTGATCTGATAACAACCAGTGTACCTAAAAAAGATCAGAATTTCCCAGGTGTTTTACCAGGTAAGGAATTAATTTTAGCAACATCTAGAAAGCCCCCCCCCTCCCCCATGCTATGCTATCTGAACTAGCTAATTGTTAAGGAATTTTGATGGGACAAATTACACATTTCCAGATAAACCAGGAATTATATTTGCAACGTTTTGAAAGAAAAATTGTTACCTAAATGTATGGGTTTGCTTTTATACTGCTAACTGCAGGCTTATTGTTCGCACAATTCAAAGAAAGATTTCATGAGCCAATGAGAAATTGGGTATTTCTGCTCAATTGTTCAGCACATGAAGTACAATTGTCAGATTCAAAATTCAGTTAGGAAACATGAAGTTGGTTCCCTGTAATATTCCTGAAGTGAAATAACTAAAGGAGTTTCGATTTGGGGTTGCATGGCTCCAAGGCCTAATTAAAACATGTATTATTCTGGCTTCTAATCTGTATATATAAACAAGATACTGAAAGATAGAAAATAGCCTTAAAGATTATAGTCCATATCCAAAATCTTGTTTAAGCTATGAATATTTTATATCATTAGTACTATAGGGTGCTTACTGTTTAATATTTCCTGTAACAGCTGCTGAACATTAAGAAGAAACTATAGGCCCTTAAATCATAAATCATGCCTTTATCATTACAGTGGCCACTTGAACTGCTCAGCAAAGAATTATTAATTATCTAGTGACATTTTTCCACTAATATCTCTCAAGGGAAATCACAAAGGCTTTCCCTACCATTCCCAGTTACTGCTAAAAATGCTACTAATTGAAATCTATAATTGTATGTATAAATACGCCTATCGCCTTGAGGCTCTCATGAGATTTCACTGCTATTGTTTCAAAATTCAGCTCAGTTTAAAAACAAAAGAGCTTTCAGAAACATTGGGCAGGATTTTTTTCCTTATATATGTTAATCAGGGTTCAGAAAGAAAGATTAATAAGTCAGGAAAAGTTGCTGCTTACAATTCAGGGCAAGGAAACCGGAAACAATGGTTGCTAATGAGCGAATGTCAGCATTAAATTTGGTGAGATATTACTCCTTAATCTGTTCATTATTTCAATTGTTGGAGGACCTCCATTACTGGAAGTATGATGGGAAAGGATCTCTGTTTAAATACTTTTAGACACAGCAGCCACTCTCTATTACTGCAAGAATAACAGAGTAATGGAATAGTAATCTTTACTGGATAGATTTGGAAAACTGGAAACAACCCGGATAGTTTTCTGGCTATGGGAAATTTGCCAAGGCCAGTGAGTTAGACCACAGAAGCACAGAATTGTACAGCCGGAAGAGACTGCAAGGACAATCAATTCCAACCTTCTGCAATGTGCAGACACCAAGACCCATGAAAAGCTGCTTGAACCACGCATACAAGTTTTTTTTTTTTTTGTCCTCAGCACCAAGTTTTCATGGGTAGTACATGCGTTCTTCCTTTTTTAAAAAAGATTTTTATCTCACCTTTTTTTTCATATACAACTCAAGGCAGCAAATGTACCAATACTCCTTCCTTCTTCTATTTTTCCCACAACAACAACCCTGTGAGGTGAGTTGGCCTGAGAGAGAGGGACTGGCCCAAAGTCACCAGCTGGTTTTTCATGCCTAAGGCAGGACTAGAACTCACCATCTCCTACTTCCTAGGCCAACACTTTAACCACGCCAAGCATGAGAAAACAATTGGGAGCACCAAGGGAACATCTGTGTAGAGTTTCAACTCCAGGGCAGAAAACATCTTGTATCTCCTGCAATTTTCTGTAGGTAAGATACATCCCAAAGAGGGCTTAAATAGCCTTTCCTTGGCTGTTCAATGATAGGTTATAATTAACAGATGTTTGCATAAGTAATGAAACCAAAAACAGCTGCAGGCTGCAATCTTATTTGCCTGGAAAAGTATCTTTGGTACCACTGGAGTCAACTAAGGTCAGAGAAAATTCTCCTCCCTTTCTGCCTTTCGAGCTGTTTCCATCATAAGAAAAAGGCTGGGGGGGAAAAAAGATGAGGGCTAAAAGAGGAACTTAGGGAAGAACCATCCACAATCCTTAGGGAAGGATTAAATATTACCAAAACTTGCACCATGCAGCCTAAATCATTTCCCACATTAACTCTTCCAAAAATGTGCTTCCAAAGGACAGTGAGGTGAAAGAATCTATCTCGATTTTGAACCTGTTTCTCTGAAGTTTGCAGGACGGAGGTATCAGAGCAAGCTAGCCATCCAACAGACATCTTAGGACTGTTTTTCACTTGAAACACCAAAACCGATGACATTTTAACTTTTTTTTTAAAAAAAATCCCTGATTACCTGTAATCAGTACCATTCACAGCAGTCCATGTGTATGTTCTGTTTCCTTTATCAATATAGCGCTGCAAAAGAATCAGCCAGAGAATCATTTTATCAGGGATCTCAAGAAAGCTTAAGCCCACCACATGATTCAAGAATCAGACTTTACTAAACCTGAACAAATGGTCATTATATGTCATTCCATTATAACAAAACCCATAATTCTTTCAGAAGCTAATTTGCAGATTTCTATTGGGCCTAACACTTATTTTTTTTTTTTTCAAAATTCCAAAGAACAATTATGGAAGAGCAATGTCAAGCAATGTGAACATTCAATTAGATTTCTCAACTGTTTTCTAGATGAACAGTATTCCTCAGCCAGGTGAACCCCAATCAGAAATAGTTCGGATCAAAGATGTTTAGGATAGAAACATTAATGTGATTGATGATTATGATCTATTGTTATAGAAATCATATAGAACACAGCTCACCCACCCCCCAAAATACTTTGCTCCTTCTGTAACTTGCTCCTATTTTTCATCACTGAATGTCATAGGACTTATAATTGGAAAAAGATGAAGATCACAGACATTTCTCAGAAATCTAATATTTCTTTTCCAAGCTCAAATTTGGTGCAATGGAGAAAAAAGTCATTTTTATTTTTTTTTTGTAAGTAAATTTTCACCACTCCTGTTGCCAACTTGCTGCTCTGGTGTTGTGTTGCTTCTATCAGAATGACCAAAGCAACATCACGGTATCACATAGCAACTTTGCCCTTTTGTAGCTTGTGTGTAACATTGTGAGGCACACAGAAAAGAGGCAGAGTCCCTTACCCTCCATTGGGGATGCTGCTGTGTCTTTTCTCAATGAAGAGCGAAGCAGCAGTGTTGAAAAAAATAAAATAAAATTCCTTGGCAGATACAAGTGCCTCCCAAAAGAAGCTGAATCAAATACATCTAGGATGAGAATATCCTTTTTTATCTCACACAAAGTGAGTTGTAAACAGATCTGAGTCACACTCTTTTTAGAAATTATATATAAACCATTTCCTTGTCTCGAACAAGACCAAGTCATAGTCGTGTTTTACTCAAAGGCAGCTGTGTCCTTGATATGAGAACTGGAGACCAAAAAATATGCTGCTTTTATTACAATCAAGACTAAGGATGAATGATGCTGGGGAATGAAGCCTACTTTTCATACATTCCTACACAAAATAATCTGAATACTAACTCTGACATTCAGATGCAAATGCCAATTTATGCATGCCAGTGTTTGTACGTCTCTCTCCATTCTTTACCTATATTGTTTGGGCTGTGCAGAACTTAGGAAGAAATCTACCCACAATGCTTTCTGGTGGGCAGGAATGGTACTGTAGCATATGTCTGCAATGTACCCATGCTATTACCAGCACCCACAGGTGGCAGGGCAGGGAATGAAGCCCGAGTGAGCAAAGGAGCATTGGGGCACAAGCCCCACCCTTTCTCTACATGCACCACAACATCGCTGCATCATGTACTGTGATGCTGCTTTTGTCATTCTGAAAAAGCAACACGACCCTGAGAATGTTGCTCTTCACAATCCTGTGAAAAGATCAGACCTAAAATGCTGCACTACCTCAGTCAATTTCTGGTCAATATTATTTCTGGCCATTCAGGGTCAGCGATATTGGACACAATTTTAAAGATAAGGGAGGCGAAGAGTAACCGGGTGTTTTTCATTCCTATTATATGGTCATTACTACCCGCATCCTTTGAAGCATGAACACAAGCATGGTACCAGTGTTGCAAAAATAATCTGAATGTTTGAGTTCATTTAATTACAGAATGGAATGAATGGAGAGGCCACGGCATGGAGAAATTTTAGAAGGTCTCCTGACACTCGGTAGACATTTAATCAGTGTTAATACACCCCAGAAGAAAGGGGTTATTCAGTTTTCATCATTTACAGCTACAAACTCCTGGCCCGCTGTAGCATATTACAACATTATAACCAGAGAGAACGATTTCTAGAAAAGCTAAAAATCGTTCAGCTGCTGCACTGTGGGCTTCCTAATAATATTCAGAAAGATTATAATAGGTGTCTTACGTCTATCTGTAAGCAGTTTAAACATTAATAAGATTCTGATTTTATTATTCCCAGAGCAGCCTTCTATGTTCACCTAGGTGTGAACATACTGACAAATGTTTGCAACAAAAATGATTTGATCTGATGTTATCTATTTACTTATATAACTGGAGGATAGGCAACCCTGTATTTTCTTTTCTTCCTCCAACTACAGAAATACCATTTGGGAATACTTACTGCAAACATGGTTCCTAGATTGCTGAAAACTACACTTACAGAAATCTAGAAAACAGCATCCTAACCAACTTTAGACTCCACAATTTAAAAACACTCCTTGTCCAACAAACCACATCTTTTCAGATTGTGAAATCTGTGGGCTTCATCACAGGAGGGCATGGAAAGCAGGAAATAAAATATTCCTATCCTTAGGCCAGTGTTTTTATTCATTCATTTATTTATAATATTCATAGCTTGCCCCATCCAAACAGACTAAGGGCACTTTGGTTTTTGAAATCCTTGTAGAGTAGGAGCAATCTGTCCCTTGGAGGGAGAAAGGGTTCAACTTAAATGGTGGCCATCCCTGATGAAGCTGGTTGCTTGGCCCACACCCCATGAACCTTGTGATTTTCATTTATTAAAATATGCAGTTATAGACCAAAGACAAAGGACATCATCATCACCATTATCATACGTAAACAATAAACACCGCTGAAACATTCTACAGGTCCCAAAACTGATAGTCATTGCTATGATACAAAATTTGGCAACAGTTCTAGACACTTCTCATCGTAGTGCATGATTGCCATATGAAAAGCAATCTGAATAATTGAAAATAAGAAGGGAGATTAACTCTACCCTCCAGGGGTGGTAGATAGGGTATTTCAGAAGGACATGTGCTGCCGTCTCAATTTCAAAGTTTGAGCAAATGCATAAACACCCTTAGTAGGGAATATCATTGAATGTATCCTCCAAGGGGAATGCATCCAGACATGCCAGTGTGACGGCTTTCCCATGAGATGGAAGTAGTAAATGATACATATATTTGGGAATAGTAAAAGGAGAGGGTTGCAAGGAAGAGGGGTCCTGTATTTTGTTCCCTAACATGTTGCAGTTTCTAATTTCCTAGCTCCAGGAATTCTGACTAGCATAGCATTGGATTTCTGGCAGTTTGTCTTGTATCAGGTTAGCCAACTCACTTCTTTTTGTCAGAAAGCAAATCGTTGTATTCTCACCTCATCTTGAGATTTGACTAGCGTTCTAAATGTCCGGTCCCCACTTTCACCATCTATCATTTTTTTCCGAATCTACAATTGAGAAAATGACAACCACAAAGAAGTCAATTCATGCTCCTTTATAAGCGTGACTCATTCTGGCCATTTCCTTAACGTTGCAAGGAGAAATATTTTCATAGTCTTTAATCAAATGTGATATTTAAAGAAAAGTCAAACACTGTAATTGGTTTATTTCAGCGATAACAAGAAACTATTACACGCCTTTAGCCATAGCTCAGTGCATAATTGATGGGGAAAATCTCCCACAATATCTGTTACTGTATCTGAATTCTTGAAACCTCTTAGAAAGACCTTTGCAGGTAAAATATCTGCTACGTCTCTGACAGAATTCTGATGGAATTCCAACATCTCATCTTTGATTCTGAATTCCAAATAGAGTGCTATAAGAATGGGCTCTTCAGCTATTGCATTCAACTCATTGAATGTTCTCCTCAAAGAGATTGTTACTTTCCTTTATAATGTCAGGTTAAAAAGAAGTGTGTGTTTGTTTTAGAGGCAAGGTTTTTTTTAAAAAAACTCCTCATTCCCCTTCAGGTTTCAAGCTTTGTGGTTACGTTCTTTATATATGTTTTTTATTGCTCCCCCCCCCCGTTCTTGTTAGGCTAAAAAAAAATCCCTTTACAATCTGGCTTTACGCTAATATAGCCAAACAAGTAAAACTCCAGGAGGCCAAACAATGAAAAATCCAACTCCTTGTACGGGATACGGTGGGGAATTACTGCCTGACAGATTTCTTCTGAAGGATGCTTGAACCTGGTCAGTCACAGGCCAGAAAGCAAAATCAATCGCAATAAAAAATTGAGCCCAAAATACCCAAGGTAGCTGCCTATATCTGTATTTGCTTCAGAACTAACTTATTCTGTCACCATGAAAAATCCCCACAATACAACGAGAATAATGATCAATACAACGTACCTCAACTTTAATGTCATTTTCCAGCTCCGCATCCAGAAAATCTAGTGTCACTGGTTCCTGAGATTTGGGATTCTGAAGAAGATTTCAAACCAGCATATAATAAACATATTCTGGTGCTAACCCAAAACTAACAACACTCATAAAACTAAAATCACTTACCTTTCCATATAACCAGTACATTTGTAACATTTTGGATTCTCTTTGGATTTAAACTGAAATTATTACAAAGAAAGTTCTCAGGGTTGCCAACATCTGACAAATCGGGTCAGACTGGTTAGTGCTGGGAAGATGGATTCTCAAGGAATTCCATGGCTGTAAATTAGGTTAACAAGTAAAGCAAAACAGAAAAATCCAAAAGAAGGCAACTGCTTCCATATTTCTGCCAAGAAAACTACCTGTCCATAAGCCACTAGGAGACAGGCTCAGTTAAAGATTATCTTTAATTTATTTGAGAAAAGAAAGGCAACTGGGGAAACAGGAATCAGTTTGTTTGGTTTGATTATGAGGAAGTATCTGGAGACTCTTCCCTTGTTCTAAATAAATTCAAAACATTTTATGTCTGGTAAATGCAAGCAAAGAAACAGACACAACTTCATAGTGGTAATACTGTAGGTATTAAATAAAAAAGCAATGATGTCTCATTTCTGAACAGAAGCATCAGAAATCATAGACCTCATTATACAGAGGTGGAAACATACTCAACTTTGAAATAAAAGGGGCAGGATGGACAAAAAGGAAGAATAAAAAAAGAATAGAAATGAATTTCTTCAGTTAAAGAAAAAGAAATATGGACTTAACTTTGTAGATTAAAAACTAATTCAATTCTTAATGCCTAAATTAAAAAGATTCATCTGCAAAGGCCTTCACTACAACTACCAGCATGTTGAATAAAATCAGCTATTTATATTCTTCTGGAGCAAAATACATCTCTACTAGACTGATAATGTCTTCATTTTGTTGATTTTTTTTAAAGCAAAGAGAGAACATTTTAGACACCACATGTGAAATTATATAATGTCTTAGATATGAGAATATTCAAATGGAGAATTGAAGTAGATTGATTTGAATTAATGCAGATTACCTGTGTACATCCTCCTATGGCATTACAGTTGTTAAAATCTTATTCATCTGGACAAATGACTATTAAATCTGGCAACTTAAGTAAAACATCAACAGAACAGAAACAAATGACAATGACATGTTTTTAAAAGCCAGTGGTTTAACATTTGCAAATCATACAGTGGGTGTCAAGCATTCCATAAAAGCAAATAAAATTTAAGTAAATGAGTGTCTGACATGCAGCGGAATGATAGAAGTAACAAGCCTAGAAGTATGCATATAAGGCAAGGTTGTAAGAGAAAACAAAATTATAAGGAAGTTGTAATACGGATTGCAAGAGCTAATCGTGCTTAGAATTATTCTGTTGAAATTAATGGGATTTAAGTTAGTCAATATTTAATTTAACCTCACTGATTCCAGTGGCCTGGATGAGTGTCTGCAGGGAATGGTCAAAAAAAGTCAAGATGGGAGCCACAAGGGTGCGACTGAAGCTCTGCCTGTTTATTTTATGTGGGTTGCATGCACAGTGTACAGAAAAAGCATGCAGAGCTTCAACTGCACTGTCATGGCCACCATCTTGAGTATTTTTTTCACCACATCCTGTGGACGCTCCTGGTGGACTGGCTAAATATGACAAACTCTCCAGCCATTTTTTAAAGATGGATTTTAAATTGATGGACAGCCACAGTGTAATGTTTTCAAAGCTTGGCAATCAGTGGGAGCATACAAATGAAAAATCAGTATAATGGAAATGCCTAGTATCTTGTTCTTAGCATTTTGATTCATTTCAAAAATACTAATACTACAATTACTAACAAGTTTCTCTATAATCTGCTATGATTTTTCCTCCACAAGCTACTGGTACCTTATCATGATTTAAGCCTAGAATAATTAAATAGAATTTATTAGAATTTAATTAAATAATTAAATAAATCAAACTGTATTCTATGATGGACTAAAGTTCTGATGTGCAGGGCTGACTACTGTTTTATTTACCACAGTGTTTATTTCAGTGTTATAAAATAAATAATTACAATACCTAATTATAAGGGATGAGAGAAAACAATATGAACTACCATAATAAGAGATTAACACTTATTTCACTGTGATTTGTACCCAGCCAAACATCTGGGTTGTGTCTTTAGAGACATGAGAAAAGATCAACCATTCACAACCTGGAACTTCAGAAATACATTAGGACTACAGTTCCCAGAATCCTCAGTTACCATGGCTAACAATAGTTGGGGATGAGGTTTCCAGGTTGGGGACAGCTGCCACAGAAGATGACTCCTTTCCTAGGGCTCTTGATCATATCAAGCACTTGTCAAAATGTGCAATGATATATATGACATTACTTCTTGCATATTTATGTATATTTTTATTCATGCAAAGATTTTGAATGTCTTTTAGAATGATGCATATCTAGTTATATATTTGAAATGCAAGAGGGTGGTTGTCCTCTTTAAAGCCCTTCATGGCTTGGGAGCTGGATCTCTCCATGCCCACCTACTACAGATTGAATCTGTCTGTCCTGTGAGATCCAGAAAGAAGTCTTGTTTAAGGTCCCACCACTGAGCAAGTGTCATCTGCATGAGACTACTGGTAATGGCTTGTCATCTTAGGAATAACATACCCCAGATATTCAAACCATCCCCTCCCGATTACATTTCTGAAGAGCCATTAAATTGTGGTTCCTTAGAAGGTCATTTGAGGACAAGACAACTTGCACTACCCTCAGGGTGGATTGGGTTGCTATTATTGGTCGGTTACTGTTAATTTTCTTAATGCTCATTGGCTATAAACCACTAAGAGTCTCAGGATTGGAGTGGCATAGAAGCAGAAGACAGTAAACAAATAAATAGACATTTTAACCTTCTGTCAAGGTGCCATTATATTTGCCAAGCTTTAGACTCCATTAACTGTTCACTTCCCATCTTGTTAAAATGTCCTCATGTTACCCTCCTGTTCTGCTTGCACTCGCATTCTGGAATCAGTAGTAAAAGCCATGCAACAGCAGAACTAATAATGGAAAAATGCTACTAAAAAAAGAAAATATACATAAATTCTGAACAAATTAAATGCATAATAACTTGTAACAGATATACCGTCAAAGCCCCTTAGCTGGGCATGATCAAGGAAACAAGGACTATTTATTTTTCAGTAAGGCATCTTACGCTAGTCTGCAGTAACTGCAGAATCTTGAAAGAGGAATTTCCCACCCTCATTTATAGTGAGTTCATTAAGGTGGACTTTCTTTGAATGATTTGCAATGCTTCTTCCCAGTTTTCTCATCCCCTGGCTTGAGCTGCTGCTTATGAGATAAGTCAACAGATAAGCCTTCTACCTCCCTACTATCTGCGTCTCTTTCTCTTACATTCCTCTCCCAGCCTGCCCACAGTCCCTCACGGTATGATAAGGAGTAACCTCTTTAGCTGAGAGGAGAACAGGAAGATTCGTTTAAATTTAGTGAATATGCATCCTTTCTTTACTTGGACATGGCATATCTACATTTCAATCATGTCAATGGTCAGTTTCAAATGTAAACTTCGCATGCATCCATCAAGCGCTATATAAAGGTTTCAACTTTACAATAATTAATCTGCTTCTTTTAATTTTAAGGCTTCTCTGAAAAAAAAATGAATAAAGCACTAATTTAAGTTAATAGGCAAATGGTGTCACTTGAAGCAACATCTTCCACAAACATCCACGCTAATATTGCAAGCTTCATGCGTTAGAAGCTGCTGGTTAAACAGCCTGCTTAGATTTCTCCCAGGAAGCTAAACAAAAGCTCAGCTTCAGCAACACCATTAGTCACCTCCATTCATAGTTACCTGGACATGGGGTCTCCTTTTTCTAATTTTGGGAATGCCCACACCAATGTGCTAGAGCAACAGAACAGCATTGATTCATACAATATTTTCACACTATCATGGCAGTCATTTCTCATATATTTGCTTCTCATCTAAGAAAACTCTGAGCAATTTTGCAATGAGAGCAGACTTCTACAAGACATCTTTGATTCTAAACAAAGGTGCTCAGTAGAGGAAAGGTTTTGCCATCTGTGCAATTAGGACATAAGTGATTTATGAATGAGAAGATTGTTGGGATGGACAATTCAAAGATAAAAAATATACCTATAAGTAAACATTGTATTTTAGCTACTTCAAGACTAATGAATGAGAGCTTGTGTTCATCATCACATACCCTTCTTTACTTTCAACAATAAATTATAGAGCACTTATCACATTGACCCAGGTCAGTTGCATCAGGAATGGCATGTGGAGGAAGACAACTCCTTGTGAGTAACCCAAATTCCCATAACCCATAGCTTTAGGCGTGCGGTGGACTGGAAACAAAATACTTCAACTAGGATATGAAGAACAAGCAGATCCAGCCAGAGGCACAACATACATATAACCCAACAGGATGGGAACTTATATGTATCATTAGGTTCTTTCTGTCTGTGTGTAATCTACCTCTTCAATCCAACAGCTTAAAATTGAAAGCACATTTTCAAAGCTAACATCCTGTTGACCGGCTATTCAACAGGAAAAGAGAAGCTGGAATCCAGCTATTCCCCAACTCCTACTTCCCTACTCAGTCACCAACCAGCAGGAATCACCAGCTGGTCACCAAATAACATCTTCCTTCAGTCCCATATTAATCTGTAAATACATGTGTGCTGATGGTACTTGGCATACATACATGATTTCATTCCCCGAGGGCATTTTCATTGGGTTCTGTGCTATACGCACGATTGAAGGTGCAGTTAAAGCCAATGCAACCAAAGGGGTATTGTATTTCTCCCACTCCATTCTGGTTTTGAAGCAATGCACCACTTGCAGGCCCATTTTGAAAGTCTGCCTAGCAACCCACAAGAGCTTCAATCAAAATAATTCCCTTTTTAAAAGATCTTGTGTGCTCCTGTGAGCTGATTTTGGACATGAATCTCCTGCTACACATGCATGAAATCAAGTTTAAGACACCCAACTAAGAATAATATCTGGGCAGAGGGATGTTTAGTTCACAACCCAGCCAAATATACCAGCTCAAGTAATTGTAGCCATATTTCAACACTACATTGTTGCATTTTAATAGCTCAATCCACAAACTAAATCAAGATGTGAACTTTGTGAATATAAATTACATTCATTTTAGTGAACCTTTTCAGTACTTCTAGGGTTAGGGTTTTATTCTAATAATAATTTCAGGAAAAAAGGACCACAAGGGTACCACACTTGTATGTAAGTACTATTAAATCAAGTGAGAATTTTAAAAAGATAAATAGAGGTCGATGTAAATTGCTTGTAAGCCAGACAAACCAGTTGCACAGCTCTGTTTTACTATGAATGTGCTAGTGGAAAAAATTAGGTCATGTTTCAAAAAGCTTGTCAGAGTTTCAGCGAGGAACAAAGATAATTTGTTGTTTGGGGAATAATAGCTATGCATGGTCTATAAATAAAAAGCTCATTGCATTGTACAAGTTTTGAGTTTAAAAAGTGCTCAGATGAGTTCAAAAAATCCTTAGAAGAAAACATTTTTGAACAACCGCAAATGTAAATATCTAGGTTTTTTAAATTAGTGGTCATCTAAATAAGACTTCTGGTGGTTTAAATAAATTCATTCAGAGTTACCATGTTAGATGATACTTGAGTTACTGAATAATATTTACATGGTAGACTAAAGTAGATCTAAATTATGGTGAGCAACCTTCTCTGTAGTGTATGTTGGCTTTGGATAATGGTTCTTATATTTGGGTAGCCTGCATCCCAATACTGAAGAATATTTAAGTCCATATTTAATGTTGAATCTAATCCCACAGTGAGAAACACATAAAAGATACCACTTAGATATGAGAAAAAGAATGCTATTTTGTTTCCAAACCATATCCCCAGATAACTGCTATTTTCTGAGACTCCCTTTATTTTAGAACACTCAGCTACAAAAAATCCTCCGATCCACTTGAAAGAACAAGTAATCCCATGGATTCTACTGCTGCTCCCCAACAGACTCTGTATTAGAAACTCCACGAAGATATTCAAAGCCCTCCCCTCTGATTTTAAAGCATTATTTTTAGTCAATAAAGCTCCTGGCTTGCTACTGTTTTGAAGCAATGCGGTGTTTCTGAACAGTGTGCTAGAAAAACAGTGCACAGCTTCTAAAATAGCTCTTATTTGCAACGGGTGACATTGTGCTCCTCACATATTGCAAAATACAGAAAAGATACTGCAGATATTACCACTTCATAATTAACTTCACCATGCTTGTAGCTGGAATTAATCTGTGGAAGTCAAAATCCTTTGGGTTCCAGGAAATCATGATTTCTTATCTTTATATTACCCAACAGGGTTATTCTGTGCTTTTGCTCATTTGTTTGTTTATTTATTTATTACATCTAATGTTGCCAAATAAAGATGTTAGAAACTGGAGGGCCTGCTCTTTCACTGTTTACAAGAAACCATATATACTACAGTAGCCTCAAGATATACTTCACAAACATAGCCAACTCAATGAATTTTGAGTAGGGAATATTATTGGTACTATGTGGTTTTGGAGGCAATACTAACCTCAGTTATTAGGAATAAAAATAAGTCAGAGGTAGCATCGCACCCTTTTCCTCTGAGGTGTGATGACGCAGATGCAGCAAGAAAAGATAATTGATCAGCCTCACTAACTTTATTGTGATTATTAATAGATGCCTCATCACTTGTGGAATTATCATGATTTTTTTCTTGCAAAAGAATTCACTGCTTGTCAAATCAGAATTGGTTAAGAAATCACACTTTGTCTCCTATTTAATTATTCCAACTATTAAGTTGAAAGAAAAGTTGGAAGGAAAATGAACTGATTCAAAATTAAGGGTACATTTGAAAGTCTAACATGTTTGGTTTTTTAGAATCTACCCAAGCGTTCTGCTTCCTGATCTCCCACCCACCGACACACACACACAGACAAAGTAGTGAGATACACAACCTGATAGAGTCTTACTGACACTTGATAGGGTCTAATTCTAACATAGACATTTAATGAAGTCTAACATCATCTCAACACGTGGTCCTTCCTGGTGTTCCTTAAAGCAGATCCTTTCAGCTTAGGCACTAGATTCAAAATGGCCTGACGGGTCTATGTTCACCAGCTTTCACAGCTTATGAAAGCGGACAGAGTCCTTTTGTTGTAGGTGAAGATAAAGAGGAGAGGCAATTAACCTTCTAACATCTAATGCTGGGGATAGAGATGTCACACAGGAGAGTTATACAGTATGGAAATATAGCAGGATATATCAACCTGCTTCTTTCTAGCTCTTCAGAAACATTTCCCTAACTCACCTCTGTAGCAATCAATTTGGAGTCTGGCTATCAGACCAGAACTGAAGACTTTTACTGGGGCTTTCTCCACTACTGAGATATACCGTAATGCTTTCCTCCCATCCTTAAGTTGGCATGTAACAATATCAGCAATATTGTTCCTCTTGCCAATTCACGAAAGAAGGGTGGGAGACCTACCATAATTATGCAGCTAGTCCGGTCCCAGAGAACAGGAGAACTATGCATTGATTTGGATGGTCATGGAAGGGACAGAGCAATATAATAAATTTAAATGCATTACATTTATAGCCATTAAAGCAAAAAAAAAAAAAAAAGCTTACATAGATCAAGATAAAGTGAATAACAGAAGTTTTACAAATGGGTATAAGAGAAAGAAAATAAAATAAAAACTTGGTGATAATCATAATGACAATGACAATAATAATAAGTAGTAGGAGTAGGAGTTGTGACAGCCAGTTTGGTTTAGTGGTTAAAGACACTGAACTAGAAACCAGCAAAATGTGAATTCTAGTCCTGCCTTAGGAACAAAGCCAGCTAGGTGACTATGGGCCTATCCTTCTCTATCAGCCCTACGAAGAAGGCTACACTTCCCAAAAATGTTGTCAAGGAAGCTGCCCGGATTTGTCAATGCAGTTGCCAGAAGTCAAAACTGACTTGATGGCACGTACACACTCAAAAGGTAGTAGCAGTAGTAATAGTATGGTTGTGGGGCAATAATAAAAGGGGGCTTGCTGGACTTCATAAGACAAGTGTAGGAGTCACCAGTCAATCTTGTCAGACCTGGCATTTTCTGATTGTGTTGCAACAGCAAACAGAACAGAAAACACAATACGACTTTCATGGAAATCTTGCTGGACTGATCATGAAATAGGAAAAGCAAAATTTCAGATTGGGGCCAAGCTGAGCATCTCCTGATAAAAGGGGACATTATCTGTAGGCACCAGGTATGGTATAGGGAGGTGTTCCTTAACCTTGGGAACTTGAAGTCCATACATCTTCAAGTCCCCAAGGTTGAGGAACACTGGTATAGGGAGCAACTCAGAAAAGGACATGGGATTCACAAATATAGGGAAAGCAGAAGCCTCATTTCCCCCCACATCAAATAGGGGCACATCAAATAGGGCAGTGCTTCTCTCTTACTGCAAGGCTGGAGAAACCTTGATGTCAAAGGGGAAGAAGGAAGTGATGGGTCTGAAAAGCAATCAGGAGCTAAAGTGCTAATGGAGAGGGCAAAGGCTGGGAAAGAGAAGCTATGATGGAACCTCCCTTGCGATTGTGTGTGGGTGGGTGGGTGAGTGGGTGTGCACACCTCCCAAAACACACTTCTGGCCACTAGTTGCCTGACTTCTCTTCCAAAGAAAGGGATAGCAAAGATTTTACATACTTTAAAGCTTGTTGGAATAAGGGTGGAAATATCACTATGACTGTTATACCAGTACAGTTAATGACAGGTTAAGTCTGCCTTTCTCACAAGACAGAAAGGACATAAGAACAATGCTGTTGGGGTAAGGGGAGAAATTGCTGTTCTTTAAGACATGATTGTGTTGTCCTTAAATACAGGTGGAGAGAGGGCATTGAGGAAAGGTTTTAAATTATTAGGAATAAGAAAGATCTCTGCAAAAGCCTTGAATTAACACAGAAGAGCCTTACACTAACAAGTAAAGCAGTGAACTGGATTTGCTCACAAAAAAGATTCTATAGAATTAGTTTGCAAAGAAGTGCATAGAAAACACATCAGGGCAAAGCATTCCAAAAACTGCATTATCGTCAAAGCCACCATGTCTTTTTGAAGACTTGTTTTGAAGCATGTCCCCAGATGTGCACATAACACTTATTTCCTCTCCTTGCCCCTACAGTAAGATTTATGAATCACAACTAGAGGAGAAAATACTCTCACTCAAGTCGGGAGAGGCTAACGATAGAAACAAAAAATTAACAGTTCTCTTTTAGAGAGCCCAAAGCCAAAGAAAGTGGATTTGACAGTCAGGTGAAAGTTGTAACCACATTTGATTTGAGAAAACTGCAGCTACTTGTTCAGAAATGTTGATGGTTTGGGTTCACACTAGAACCTTCCATTCTTTCCTAAGTCCAGCTTTTGAGATTGTGGGGAAAAGTTGGTCACACGTCCCTTGAAATGATGCTATGTCAGCCAGGACGAGGCATTTTTCCAGAGATGTTATGGGGACGAATGATGTTGTTTCATTTGGGGGGGGATTCCAGGGGGAAACAGCAGTGAGCAGGCTGCTGATAACTTTTTCAGTTGTCACTTATGATAGCTGTAAACTATGTTAAAGGGGGGGAAGTGGGGGGGGGGGAGGAACACTGCTAGGCCTTTTCTAAGCAAGCCTGTTGATTTCTTCAAATTGATTTTTTTTTCCTGCTGTTCCCCAATCAATGAAATGGTCCCTCAAATTTACCATCATTGAAAGGGGCAGAGAATTTTGGAGACACTTTTTATCAGGTCTAAAATGAACTTTTAAAGTCACATCTAAAAGAAGGAAAGAAGAAATCAGATCAATTTAGCAAGGAAAAAAAAAACTAGAAAGGATGTAAACAGCATGCATGCACCTGTGTGTGTGTGTATGAATGAATATACTGTAAATAATGTGCAGTACAGTTTACTAAAAGTGTAGGCCAGTCTGCATAATTACTCTGCTTATGTCAAACTCAGAGAGCAAATGAGGAGTTGCCAAAAACTATGTTCAGTTTTTGGACAGGCAAAGGGACATATACATTTCAAGATTCAGCTTCAACATATACACAAATAAGGATTTTTTAAAAAGTCTTGGACTTTTAAAAAGTCTTGGACAATAAACTGAAGAAACTGGCAACAAACTAAAGAAAACCGTCTTCCGTTGGATCTTCAAATCAAAAAAATGCCCTACTGTGATTTCAACTCATTCTTCCCTAGCACAGAATTCTTTAGCAGGATTTTACCCTTAGCATTTCCCCATTTTAGTAAACAGAAAGATGGATCTTGTAGCTTCAGAGTATAAAATCAAAGAAAAGGATCTTCTGAACATGGCCCAAGGTTTCCAGTAAAAACTGAAAACTTTGGGATCACTGATCTTTTAAAATGTATTTTGCCAAACTGAAATTGAAATAAATTACAACCAGAAGATATTCCGTACCTTTGGTTGAAGATTTGGGTGAAGCAGCACATAACCATTGGGATCAATTGCAAAATAATAACCATTTGGACACAGCTGTTAAGGAAAAGAAATGTAACTATATTGCACTGGCCCCTGTAATTGCATTTAAAAAAAGGTTGACTCTAACCATACTGACTATAGAATTTAAACATCTCTTCAAGAACAATGTTAACGTTGAGCTGATGCAACTTTCCTCACTGCGGTGTTGAATTACAAGATCTATCATCCCCAGCCACCCTGGCCATATCCAGAGATGGCCCAACTGGAAAACATTCAATACCAAAAGAGAAAATATTTTAAGATATTTTAATTTGGTTCACTATAGCTCCAGAAGAGATGATTACATAATCTTGGAAATTAAGCTATTACATTTTGTTCCAATATTCTTCATATAAAGATTCAGTGACCCAACAGATATCATATCAACATGACATGTTATGTAAGGCGAAAGCATTGAGTCCAAATACGAGATTGTTTATGTACTGAAATAATGCTCTAAAGCAGTAACTATAAAGGAAGCAGAAGGGTGTGAAATCAGGTTAATATGTACTTTTTTGTCCTCAGCTTTCAAAGCCATGGCACAGAGCCATCACCTACAAGTCATGTATGACAGCCTAGAAAATTTGTGGATGGTCTTAAGTGTTCGTTTTCTAAGAAATCTGTCATGTCCCTTAAACTGGTGAAAAATAGGGGAAATGACAAGTGAAGAAAGGGCAAATGATCTTTTGACTTCCAGCCAGAGGAACTAGATAGACTGGAAGAGAAACTTGAAGAGAATCCAAGCTACTGCAAAAGTTAAAAATAGGTGATAGGGAAAACTCACAGTAAACCGAGGGGTCAGTTTTTTAATTTCTTCTAGTGACACATCAACTCCCATTACACCAAGAATCAATTGGTTCTGGCAAACAAACAAACAAATAAATTTATTTTCAGATGGTTAAACATGACTTAATGAGTAAACCCAATTTCTCTTCTAGGGGAAAAAAAAATAATTAAGAACAATTTGGCACATCCCAGATACAGTGGGGCAAAAAAGTATTTAGTCAGCCACCAATTGTGCAAGTTCTCCCACTTAAAAAGATGAGAGAGGCCTGTAATTTTCATCATAGGTATACCTCAACTATGAGAGACAAAATGAGAAAAAAAATCCAGAAAATCACATTGTCTGATTTTTAAAGAATTTATTTGCAAATCATGGTGGAAAATAAGTATTTGGTCACCTACAAACAAGCAAGATGTCTGGCTCTCACAGACCTGTAACTACTTCTTTAAGAGGCTCCTCTGTCCTCCACTCATTACCTGTAGTAATGGCACCTGTTTGACCTTGTTATCAGTATAAAAGACACCTGTCCACAACCTCAAACAGTCACACTCCAAACTCTACTATGGCCAAGACCAAAGAGCTGTCAAAGGACACCAGAGACAAAATTGTAGACCTGCACCAGGCTGGGAAGACTGAATCTGCAATAGGCAAGCAGTTTGGTGTGAAGAAATCAACTGTGGGAGCAATAATTAGGAAATGGAAGACATACAAGACCACTGATAATCTCCCTCGATCTGGGGCTCCATGCAAGATCTCACCCCGTGGGGTCAAAATGATCACAAGAACGGTGAGCAAAAATCCCAGAACCATACGGGGGGACCTAGTGAATGACCTGCAGAGAGCTGGGACCATCAGTAACACACTATGCCGCCAGGGACTCAAATCCTGCAGTGCCAGACGTGTCCCCCTGCTTAAGCCAGTACATGTCCGGGCCTGTCTGAAGTTTGCTAGAGAGCAGTTGGATGATCCAGAAGAGGATTGGGAGAATGTCATATGGTCAAATGAAACCAAAGGAGAACGTTTTGGTCTAAACTCAACTCCTCGTGTTTGGAGGAGAGAGAATGCTGAGTTGCATCCAAAGAACACCATACCTACTGTGAAGCATGGGGGTGGAAACATCATGCTTTGGGGCTGTTTTTCTGCAAAGGGACCAGGACGACTGATGCATGAAAAGGAAAGAATGAATGGGGCCATGTATCGTGAGATTTTGAGTGAACACCTCCTTCCATCAGCAAGGGCATTGAAGATGAAATGTGGCTGGGTCTTTCAGCATGACAATGATCCCAAACACACCGCCCGGGCAACGAAGGAGTGGCTTCGTAAGAAGCATTTCAAGGTCCTGGAGTGGCCTAGCCAGTCTCCAGATCTCAACCCCATGGAAAACCTTTGGAGGGAATTGAAAGTCCGTGTTGCCCAGCGACAGCCCCAAAACATCACTGCTCTAGAGGAGTTCTGCATGGAAGAATGGGCCAAAATACCAGCAATAGTGTGTGAAAACCTTGTGAAGACTTACAGAAAACATTTGACCTCTGTCATTGCCAACAAAGGATATATAACAAAATAATGAGATGAACTTTTGATATTGACCAAATACTTATTTTCCACCATGATTTGCAAATAAATTCTTTAAAAATCAGACAATGTGATTTTCTGGATTTTTTTCCCCATTTTGTCTCTCATAGTTGAGGTATACCTATGATGAAGATTACAGGCCTCTCTCATCTTTTTAAGTGGGAGAACTTGCACAATTGGTGGCTGACTAAATACTTTTTTGCCCCACTATATGTTAGCTGTTAATGAGATGCCTATTCCTCATGCAGTCGATACCTTTTACTTGCACAATAATTAACACAATTTTAAGTCTCTTAATTCTTAAATTCTTATGTTTACTTTGATGTCATGTGTAAACAATGTATGCATCCACAGACCAAGGTAAAAGCATCTCTTGTTTTTTTTTTCTCTTTGTCTTATTCATAACATGAACAACTTATATCCTTCATTAGCAAGGCATTTAACAATAATTTATTTATTTATCAAATTTGTCACCGCCCATCTCACTGATATGACTAATGCCAGCCATATCAGTTCTAGCCTTCTCCCAATCTCCAGAAAGGAATAACATGTGATTAATCCAAGAGACTCAGAATATCAGAACATTTTGAAAGGCGTTACCCACATGCTCACACACATACACACACACACACATACAAAGAAACTGGAAGTTATTTCTGACGTAACTTGTTCACAGTCCATCAAAATATTGGGGTTGAAAAATATACGAGCTGCAGGGTTCTCATTTAACTCAGTGGGGTTTGTTTCTGTGCAGATGGGCATGGTGTTGTGTGCTGAAGTCAGGGGAATGAGCTGGTTTCAATCTCAATTGATCGGACTACTTCACTAGTTGATATGGAAACTTTATGCCTTTCCAGGATTATGGGAATTGACACCTGGGAATACGCTCACCTGCACATTATTTTGGTCTTTGGTCAAGTTGAAGACAGGCAGGGTTCCAGAAATGACCAGTCCAAGTTCCTAGAAATCAATCAGAGGGAGAACTACTTAAAACATAACCTAATCATGAAAATGGAAGTCACCATTCAAAACATAGTTTCCAAAAAGTCATTTTGAATAAACTGTGAAATAATTTGGAACAATTTTTCATGAAGGAAACAAATAGCATCCACAATCTATAAGAGAATGAGTGTGGCATCACAATCAGTGCCTGGCCCTCTGTATACTATATCTGCCATCTTGGAGGGTTTGTTCCCCCCCCCCATCCCACTCTGTGGTCCCCAGGAAAATGACTATATGCTGACTGAACTTACGTGTAGAGTCTTAAAAGAAAAAGAGGGGGGAGGGGAAAAGTTCTATTTTTAGTTCTATTCTCTTGCACAAGACAGAGGCACATGGATTTGAACTGGAAAAATCTAGTGTGAATAGTTGCAAAAGAAACAGAAGTGATCCAGTGACCATGAAGCATGCACGAATCCTTGCATGTTAAAGCTTCCATGTTTTCTCCTATTATCTTGGAAAAACCTATATACGCAACAGAGAACCTTATAGGATAAGGAGCTTCCTGTTTGCAGGAAAATGAATCAACCCTTGTTGCAGGCAACTCCAGATTCAATTCATTGTTAACAAAGATGCAAAAACACACTTGAAGTCCAACATATATTTCTTGATGTATGAGCGATTTACAGTCATTCTTTTAACCCAAACAGTATGTCTGATTTGTAATGCATTACCGCTGAGGTCATGCTTCCAAGAATCTTAATTAGTTACTGATGCTTCAATGATTCAGTCCTAAATGACACCTTTGTCTTCACACGGACTTATCTAAATCTGGGAAGGAGGCTGTTCTCCTACTAATGTTTCCTAAAATCCAATTCCAACTTTTGCCTACCAGGTGAGCAGATGAATAATTGAATGAAATAGAATCCAGTCGATTCATACAGCAGCCATAATCTAAGTAACAGGAATGGGAAATATTTAAAGAATAGGAAAAAAAATAGGGTTACACTGGTCTATCTCATAAATACAATAATGAGATATCATGGGACATAAAGGCTTCCAAGACGATGTAGGATCAGGCCCAGTTGCGTGGATATAGCTTGGCAGCACTCCTGAAATATGGCTAAATACATATCAGATGTACTGTATGAGAGAAACAGGAAAAACAGGAGAACAGAGAATGTGATTGAAAGGACATGTACTAGAGTTAGATCTTCTGCAAATATGTATAGAAGAAAACAATATTTTAATGGCATGGGGGTATAAAAGTGTGCATTACCTCTGAGAAAAACATACTATTGTCTGCAGTCCTAAAGTAAAAAATTAGCAATAGGTCCTCCAAATTGCTCAACATTTGTTCACTTTCGTTGCATATTTATATAATGTATCTGCTTTTCAGTGCTGAGGATCAAATAAATATTCCTCTTCTTTGGAATTCTTAGAAAAAATGATTACAAGTAAGAATGGTTATACTTTGTTTTGATGCAATTTTCCTTCTCTCTGTGCATGTTCTTGCTTTTCTGCTGACATTTAAGAACAGGATGTGTAGAAAGATATGAACTTTATCCATGACATTTCCAGTAAGGACCTCATCAGTAACCAAGAAAGGGTGGTCAGTGAACTTCTGAGCATCGGAACTATAATGATGCAAAAGACTGACCTATTTTGATAGGGCTGGCTCATAATGGACTGAGCACATTAAAAAAAAATAAAAATAAAAATAAAGAGATATTATATTGTGAACCTAACAGGAAAAGGTGGAAATTCAGCTGGTCATGCGGCAATCGTATATTACAATAAGTACTGAAGGGTTTAAATGTGTATGTCAATGTTATCACCTTCAAATGACAAAGGTTTTGATAGCAGCGGTTAGCCTCTTGTAATCTGTTTTGTAAATCAGTGTAATTTCCTGCACAGACATGTATTTTACACATTCCCAGGGAGCCAGGAAGATGTAGGTTGTGCTGCCTTGAGCAAAGCTAAACAAATGATGCTTGGCTCCAATCCTATTCAGGCATTAGATGAAAAGAGGGACACTGATTTAATATGTAGAACCAAGGCTTTCACACAGGTTGATCAATCTGTTCAGCAGTCATTCAAACAGAAAGCATATTTCTTCTATTTTTTACTATCAGGCACAAGAGGAAGAAAAATGTATATCTTGCTTAGATTCTTTCTCAGATTCAGAATGGTGCTGAATTTCTAGAAGAAAAAGAAATCTTTGGAAATGCAACCCTGTCCTGACCCTCCTAATTCCCAATTCCTGAATTGCTCACGGCCCTTTCAAATTATTCTTTCTTCTTGCATGTGGTTCTTTTATACTGAAACTAACAACAAAATGGTGCAGAACTTGGTAGAAATTGAAAAAAGCTTGGTAGCAAAGTGGGAGTGTGATACAGAGTAACCCATCCTAGGTGAAGTTACTCAATTTTGTAACTTTTGGATGGATAGGCAAAGTAGAATGCAAATGGATGCCTAAATCTGCATATAAGGCTGTTGCAGGGCAATTCCCAATTTGAAAAACACATACAAAGCATGCAATGAAAATGTGTACAATTTCTTGGAGTGACAATTTTCTGGTATGTGCGTACACCAATGCAGAAACAAGTCCAGTCAAGGTTGGAAAGGCAAAAGTGTTTCAGCTCACATGCTTAAGAAAGAATATTTCCTGTCTAAAGCACTAATGAGGAATCTTTGTCCAACCATCAGCAAAAGAATTCCATAATTCTTTTATGACCTGAGAGACCAGCTTACCCCCATTATATCAACCCATCCCACCTGGTCAAGCAGAGGGAGTATGCTACAGACCCCGTTGATGAAAGAATGTCGACTGGTGGGGAATACTTTCCGACCAGAGGTGAGGCAGATCTGGCCCTGCCAACTTGCATGGGGCAAGAAGAGGGGCAACCAAACTTGGAGGTAGCTAGCACCTTGAAGATGCTCCTGTAGCTTAATAACCTTTTCTACCATCAGTACCTTGGGAGATATTATTTATGTATGAATATGGTTTTTATTCTATTTTAATTGTATTTTAATTAATATTATTCTTGTTTTTACTGTAAACCACCCAGAGTTGCTCCTTAGTGAGATGGGTGGTGAAACATAAAAATAAATAAATAAACCCCTAGCTTGCCTAAGTCCATAAAGACTTAACTGTTTTCCCAGGCATTCGGGTCCAATTGGTCGTTTTAATTGTCTGGTTCAGTTCACCTTTGTATATACTGAGTTATCTTTAGTGGTGTATGGCTCTGTATTCATTTTTTGCTGAATTATTTCTTTTTGTTACATACAAAAGTCCCATTTTTTTGAGCTGGGTAGCTTTATAAATAAATAAATGGCTGTATACATTCCAGTAGAAGTGAATATCTGTAGCTCTGGGCTGAACCATGAATGTCGCACTGATGATGTTACCTCATTGGGGAATGAAATGTCTGCCAGCAAACAACCAAGCTCAGAGAGCACCCAGAACTCCATAGTTTTATAAATAAATAGCTGACTCACCTGGACAAGGCTCTAGTTTTCTGAGTAGGTAACAGAAAATCACGAAATGGAAGCTGGAGTCTTGTTGAGAATAAATGTAGCCTACTACTGTATACCAGAAAAAAATCACATCTGCAATTTCTTAATAATATACTCCTCATCCATTGCAACTCTCACTAGTAGCGCTGCATTGACTTCTCCAATATTTCTTCTTATACGAATCAGTTTTTTTTTCCCCTAAGTATCTTTAATCTTTAACAAACATATTTTTTTGATAAAGAGATTCCCTCCAACTGTGAGAATGGGAATAAGATTTTTCTGCTGCAACATTTTTGTGCAATTAATCATTTTATTGGTAATGATTTTCTGTTCAAAATACACCCACTGCACATACCAGGGCATCCAAGTAAACGTTAGTCCATTGGACTTGTTTAGCTTTTTGCTCAGCCATAACCATTGGCCTGCCCAAAACATCCAAGTATTCCTGTTAAAGAAAGCAGAGACTGAGTGAGCTGGTCAGCAGTCAACAATTTTTTAAAAGTCTGATGAGAAAACCCAAGATTTGTAACAGCAATCAATGATGACCCAATAATTTATCAATAACATTATTATTAACAATATGTTGTAATCAGCCTTGGTTGATAATCAGATAGAAATACGCGTGCAGAAAAGTTAAATAAATACATTTGACTGGATGTCACAGAGGAATCAGCACCGTATCAACAAAAGGGGTTACGGTGTTCTCTTTCTCTCTCTTTCTGCCACCCTCTTTTCTCTGTTCTGATATTTTCCTCCTGTTCTGACCCATTCAAGAGACTGTTGGGAAGAAGACTGATTTTTCTCTTGCCAGATAAGAGAGCTTTTGAACTTGATGAGTATCATAGTTTACTCAGCCCTGGCGTAGATTAAGGTTTCACTACCTCATGTCGTTGCTAAATTTACTCCTCTAGCCCTGCAATTAATGAGGGCTGTCTATGTGTGTGGGTGAGAGAGAGAGAGAAAGGCGGGGGGGGGGGGCTGTCTCCCTTCTTAAACCATCTAGCCAATAAGTGAAGCTGATGGAAGCAGAGACTAAAAGCTACTGCATGTTTCCTACTACTGAAGCTTGTATCATTAGCACAATGTGGGATGTGCCATGTTAAATGTCTTCTGCTGGAAGGAAGTGTGCCAGTGTGATGCAAACCCCCTACCCCTGCTAAAGGGTCTTGCATCCCACAAGAATCCACTTGATGGAGTAAGAACCAGTATGGGCATCATTGATTCCATACTCTGGGAAAGAAAGTAGACCAGTGTCTTTCCTCTTCCTGGTCAACCAACAGAGAAAAGAGCCCGATCATCACCCAAACCCAAATTCTAACAACAGAACCTGGAACAATAGGCTTATCAAGGACTTGACCACATGTAAAATGGCTTCTCTATCATTACTTTAATAGGTGTTTGTAAAAAGACAAAGGAAAGTAAGTCTGTGTTCATGCACAGTGCTAAGCCCTCATGTCATCTTTTCAATTTTGGCTTGGTACATTGTGTAAACCAAGCCGCTGAGATTTGTAAATCATGATACATGATATGGTGTGTTATGAAACACCAGCTAATGTGCTTTTTTAAAATAAACCATGGTTAAACAACCCAAAGTTCCGTACAATGTGTGAATCAAGAAAATGATTTATACTTCATCTGGATTAAACTTATCAGTTGTGCACAGCAAAGACATAATGTTTGCCTGATACCTGGTTCCATGGTCCTAGATAATTTAATTAAATATGTATTTTCTTTCTACATATACTACTGTATTGCTAATTGTTAATAAATTTAATAGTCAATATTTTAGAAGTTTCTACAAAAAATTAAGAATGATTGGAAAATAATCTAAAGAAGAGTAACATATGGTACATTTAATATGTCACACTAATATTTTTCGTAAAGCATTTAACAGGTCACCATTGGAGGCAGATTAGTGGAGCCCTGTTTGGATTCACCCCAAGTATTTGGAATTAACCTTGAATAGTATAAATCCACATCAACTTGCTGCAAGATATTTTCTAAGCACCTTGCTCCCAAACAATCCTTTGTGTGAGACGTTTTACTAGCTATCATATATGGATGACTTTTTATTTCTTATGATTAAGGACTGTCATTCCTGATTGATAAATTACTGCAAAAATACAAAAATACCTGTGTGTTGATTCTGATGGCACCAATGGAAGGAATTTCATAATAGTAACCTGAAATAGAAAATATAATACAGAAATTTGAGCTTTACCGAAATATGGATCTCTAGATAAAACACTAGAAATATTATGACTATGAACACGGAATCAACAGCAGAGGAAACTGCCACGTGTCTGTGAAATTCAGACTGCCTCTTAGATTCTGAAGTCGTGTCAATGGCTGATATATATTTAAAGATTATGGTTTGATATAAATTTCCCGATGACTTTTTCCTATACCTAAGAATTATCCAATTATACAGGTATGAATTTATTATTACAAGTTTTTCAATGCGACTTTGATCAACTGGATCTAAGCGATTTACAAAAGCAAAATATAGCAATATTCTATATAGCATAGTAAGATCCATACAAGAATATCAGTATAATGATCCAAAAAAAATTCGACAATAATCAGGGGCCCTCTCTCATTCTAGAGAGGATCTTCTATCAAAACTTCAAATGTGCTTCTAAAAAACCAGACCTTAACTAGCTTTTTCCAAAAATCAAAAGTGAGGGAGAAGGTCGTATTTCTGAGAATAAGTTGTTCCGTGAGAGAGGAAGAGAAAGTTCACCTCCAAGTTTCCTCTCACCATACCTCATGGTGACATTATGTTGTTCCTGTTAACATATGTGCCACTATATTTTGCATCAGTGCAGCAGCAATATTGTTTTATCGTTGTTGGTCGCAAAGTCAGCCAGATGTTCAGACTGGATTTGGCTTTTTTTCCACCTATCGAGTCCTTCCCAAGGACCTGGGATAGGCAGATGTTGGTGTTTGATGGTGTTAAAGGTATGGTTGCAGGATATAAGCTGTTCCAAGTAAAGCTGCCTTTTGCAATTGACTGATGGTGATTTTGTCAATGCTGATGGTCTTCAAGTGGTGCTCCAGATGTTTTGGGATTGCATCCAAGGCGCCTATTACTATTGGTACTATCTTTGCCTTCTTTTGCCATAGTCGTTCTACTTCTATTTTCAGGTCTTTGTCTTTTGTGATTTTCTCCAGTTCTTTCTCTTCTCTTCTGCTGTCTCCAGATATTGCAATGTCCACTATCCAGACTTTTTGGGTTTTCTTATCAACAATTGTTAAGTCTGGGGTGTTGTG
This sequence comes from Python bivittatus, assembly GCF_059951505.1. NCBI lineage: Eukaryota > Metazoa > Chordata > Lepidosauria > Squamata > Pythonidae > Python > Python bivittatus. The sequence continues at coordinate 5,535,865 of NW_028277037.1, read as the reverse complement.
TGGCAGGTGCCTGTCTGTTTGAATCTAAAGTCCCAGAGCACTTTAGCTTCTTCATTTTCTATTACTTTGTCTGTTTTGTGGTTACTATTATTGTTATTATTCTACATTTTTACAGAGCCTGCACTCAAAGTTACCCTTGGCTGTCAATTTATTCATCTATTTATATTTGTTCAATTTATATGGCTGCCCACTTGCCAGGCCACTCTGGGGAGTGAACAAGGGTTGAAAACATCAAATGCAAAGGACACTGATAAAGTAAGAAAACATCATAAAAGAAAACACACAACTCATATGGTTACACCTGGACCAGTATCACAGGGGAAGAACCAAGTCAGGTGCTATGACTATGCTATGACCTTAAGGTGACAGTGTTTAATTGAGGGGATCTGGAGTGGATACCATCACTGTCAAATATTATAGGGTGGAGAGAGATAACTAGAGACAGATTGGTCATCCAAATATCCAAGCCCTATGTCATGATTTCTAAGTTCAAAACACTCCCCAACACAGTAAATTAGGATTAAATTACAAGTGAGCTTTTTTACACAAACAAGACATATTAAAATGTACCTTTTGTGATGATTGCATTAAGTTTATCCTTGTATTCTGATTTAGCAGGGGAGAGGACATATAGATAATAAGACTATATGAAATTCATAAATTGGAAATAAATAAAACTACGAGGGCATAATCCTGATCTTATACATAGGAGAGAACTGGATTTTCCATATTCTGCCACCTGTTCTATGAATATTCTAATGCTCTTAAAATTAAAATATTATTTTAGTTGCATGGAATTCAATATACACAAATTATACAAAACCCATCTGCGAGGGTCCATATGTGATGCCAATTTCTTTAAACTTGGGTCAAAAGTGGAAGATTACCAACTTTTCTTCCACCATTTCTTAATTTGGCCATTTTTTAATGAAGGGAAAAAACTCTCATCTTTGACCTTCTTGCTTAATGCAATATGACAGTAGTGTTTCTTTTGTTATGGATATGCTTTAATTGTGTTTTAAATGATATTCTCATGCTTTAATAATCATTCTGCGTTTGTCTTTAATCTCCTTAAGTATTTTAATAGAACATTGAGACATAGGTTTAAAAATATCAGATGGCACCCAACAGCAATGTTACCATAAATAAATACAAACTGTGGCTTGTTATAAAGTATTCATTCATTTATTCATGCATATAAACAAACCTTTATTTTCACAGGCCATCCATTGTATGGGACCTTTATCATAATTATGTTGACCAACAGAAAACGTAAATACACGGACCTAAAACAGAAAAAAAAAAGTTACATAAGGATCACCTAAAAAGGCTGCTGTGAATATCATATGACTGAACCCTCCTCCTATTAACGGATTACCCTGTTTCTTTTCCTTTTAAATTATATTGCCTATACTTTTATCACAGTCCACTGTCCCCATCAGTAGACATCCTCAGAAATAGAATTATTTTCCTACCCTTTTCTAAGGAAGAGAGCCAGACTGGTGTAGTGGTTAAGGCACTGGGCTAGAAACCAGGAGACTGTGAGTTCTAGTCCCAAGGAAACAGATCGATCATAACCTCTATCAAAAATATTTATAAATTAGATATAGAGGTGTAGTATAAGTCACAGTAAAGGTCAAACCTTGAAATCAGACAGTGTGGGAAAGACGCAGCATCTTTTGCAACTAACAAATTTTAGTAAAAGTCCTAGGCTTTATTAAAAGGCAAACTTTGGTGAGTTGCAGCCCACGTCACCATATGCATTGATGAAGTAAGCTGCAGTTCACAAAAGCCTGTATCTTTTAATAAAATGTGTTAGTTGCAAAAGGTGCTACCAGCCTCCCTGATTTTTGGCCACCACATGCTAACATGGCTCTCCTCCTACAATATGAGGAATGGGGGTCTCAAATTGTCTGTTTTTTTCAGAACCTCCCTTAGCTAACACTTGAAGATGGCTTCCATATTATGGGGAGAGAATTTATATTGTCAGGTTCTTGGAACTAATCCTATCATCACTTGCTGACAGCCTGAGAACAAAGAGACCAGGATTCCCAGAACATGGATGAATGCAGTAAAAATAATGTTTATAATCCAGAATGAAAAGCAGTTGTGACACCAGCCAGGAAATGGAGCTATCCCTATGCCCAATTTGCATGTCCCCAAACGATGAGCATTACCAACCAAGGGGACCCATAGTTCTTATTTAAATTGAATACAATAGCTTCCATATTAGCCCAGCAGAGACATTTAAAATCATTTAAAGCCTCTATCCATGAAGGCTGCAAATATGGATGAACCAGGAGGTAGAAAGAAAAACAGGGGGACCAATACTAGTACAAAGCCAGTTGGGTGACCTTGGGCCAGTCACTCTCTTAGCCCTAGGAAGCAGGCAATGGCAAACCACTTCCAAAATCTTGCCAAGAAAACTGTAGGGACTTGTCCAGGCTGTTGCCAGGAGTCAACACTGACTCAAAGGCAATAAATAAATAAATAAAACAGGTGAGAAAAGCTTTTGGCCCTGCAGTGGCGAACTCACAGCCATTCACATAGCTAGATTTGAACCTGTATTAGCACCACTGAATTTGCTATCTTGCATGCAATAATAAAATTACAACTGAACAACGGTGAAGTGGAGAATATGATGTTTTACTTCTAAATCAACTAATATACAACCATCAGTCAATCAAACCTTATTTTGATCAAAGACCAGTATAGAACAAAACAATTAACCAACTGTTTAAAAGTAAAAGAGGACCAAACATAAAACACAAGCTAAAAGAATAATACAGAATGTTATTGTCACTATTGCTAGCACTGTAAGCTAGGACTAAAAAAACAGTATATGATTTGTCTAAAACTAAGACAAGCCAGTTTGGTGTCATGGTTAAGGCATCAGGCTAGACACCAGGAGATGAGTTCTAGTCCCACCTTTGGCACAAAGTCAGCTGGGTGGCCTTGAGCCAGTCACTCTCTCTTAGCCCTAGAGAAGAGGCAATGGCAAACCCCTTCTGAAATCTTGCCAAGAAAACTGCAGGGGCTGGTTTTCTCAACACTGACTCGAAGGCACCAAAACAACAACAAAAGAGAGATATGAAGCTACATTTCTAAGACAGAAATAGGTTAAAATAAAATAAAGTGGCATCTATCTATCTATATATACTTATTTAGTGTTGTTCAAAAGTTTGTCCCATTTTTACTGAATCGAGGGTTGGGGATTAGTCAGCGTGAATCTTATCTTGCTGGCAGCATAAGAGAATTTGGCAACATCCAGAGAGATGGAGTCCCTTTGATCAGAACACAGAATTTGTATGTAGAAAGTATTGGAGTGACGTGGGCATTTTACCAAGAGAGGGAAAATAAAATCATCAGCATTACGTAGTCTCAAAACTCAGCACTGACTCTATTCTTTTACGTAAGCAACGTTTGGATCTTTTGAACATATTCATTCAGGTGTTAATAGGAAAAGATATGGGGGGGGGGACTTTGCCATGAGAAAAAAGGATGGGCTGATAGTACAGCATCATTAAATAATGGCTGCCACCTAGTGGAAGAGTGGTTGATGAGTGATAAAACTTTGTAGTTTCTGTAAAGAAAGAAGACAAGTCTCATTTAGCCTTCCAAGTACATTATTTCTATCATTATTGGCTTTGGTTCTCAAAATTAATCTGTATTAGGAAGCCATCTGGAAGCAAGGTTGTTATGAAAATATTCAAAGATGTTCTCCATAACATTACAGTTGTTTCTACAGAGCCGTGGTTTCTACCCTTCTCTACTCCTCAAACTTTCTTGTGTTTTACCACCTCCCAATTTTCCCTAAACATTTCCAGGTTGATGTATCAGAGGTTCTTAACAACGGTTACCCAAGAAAAATAATGTGCAGAGCTTCTATTCAATCTCCCAAAATATTTTTGCAGCACATGAATTCTGAGTAGGGCTACATTTAGTGCAATCAGATTGCTGAGGGATGGATATGCAGAAGTGAAACTTGGAGGGTGGGGATGAAATCTGTTTAGAAGACAATGCCTGAGAAATTCTTACTAGCAACTGATGTGATTAGTAATGCTGCTACTTTCCCCTTCTCGACAATGAAAAGTTTGCATTACCATAGAGTTTAAGCGACAAAGATGACCTAATTGAATCTGAGCATTTCCCCTCCCACTGATTTTACTTTTCATATTGTTCCAGGACCAACCAATTACAAGCTTCTTACAGTCTCCAGAAATGGAATGGTATATAAATTATAGTAGTAAATGAATAATTAATTTAAAAATAAAAGTGTAATTTAGATTATCTGAAGATGTCCTTCATGTGTTCTGTTCTGTGATTCTTAAGCTACCTAACAGAGGGGTTCGATCCACAGTGTTTCCAAGTTGTTCCAGTTAATCACTCTTTTCTACTTCAGCTCCTTAAAATAGGACATGGTGTGACAACCTGAAGAATTGTCTGAAAATCCATTTCATATGCGAAGTATGCTCAAAAACCTCATGCATAAGAACATCTAACTGAAAAATGAAGTTCATTTATTGTCTATAAAAAAAAATGTTGGACTGCATTTGATGGCTTGGTCTGTTTACACTTAATTTTTTTTCTTCTGTTCAGAGATATTAAGGGCTGACAACAGGTCTTTATGTCTGAAATATGTCTGATATTAATACAGTGAAGAAGAAGCCTTGAACATAAACACAAAAAGATTGTTGTTGTTTTCTTACCTACTGTTGGTTTACTAAATTGATAAATGTCAAGCTGCTTGGAAATTCTGGGGATTGTAATTCCAAGACATCTGGAGGGTATTAAGTGGGGAAAAGCTCAATATAAAATTAATTGCCTCTATAGTCTGTTAAAGCAACCTCACTTCTTTTATCCACTCTGTTTATTCAATAGAGATGCGATAAAAAAGTTGACATATTATCCGAAGAACAAGCATTCATTTGCCGACAACTGTTACAATCCCAGATTGTAATGAGCTATGAAATAATAAACAACATGCAATTTTATTTTTTTTAAAAAACAAACAAACTTTATTTCCCAAATAAAATGTTTAACCAAAATCTGTTCCAGATTGAATGGGCAGGAAAAGGAATTTCCTATCATAATCTAAATCAAACCTATTTACAGATTTGAAATCTTACTCTGAAATCTTACTCTTATTATAACTGTTATTATTACTCAAAGTGTTCTCATTTAGTGTTCCTATAATATTGAAACAAACATAAAAAGTAGAAGATTTGGAGTGACATTCCAGTAACATGAATGCAAGCTCCAATCCTAAAACTGTTTATTCAGATATAAGATCTTCTGAATTCAAAGTGGCATAGTTTGGAATAGACTTGCATGGGATTGCATTAGTGATTATGCACACAATATCTCCTTTAAAAGTCATTCTTTATTAAACCCGTGAACAGAGAGCAAAGGACTATATATGCTGTCCTCATTCATTCCAGTCAATCAATCATCCACTCAAACAAATCTTTATTCTGGTCATTGACTAATCCAGAATGGGAAGATCAGAAAGGAAACCAAACATCAATATGAAAACATGTTGGCAAGATCCAGATAAATCTCAGGACTGGAATAATCCTTATTACCCAATGCTCAAAGAGTCTGATAGGGTTTTTTTGACAAGTTACAGCATAAAATCTGGGCACACTAAGAGTGTCAGTGGTATCTGCCTGTCCCAATAAAAAGGAAGCTATGCTCACGTCTACTAAGTGATGTGAGTGGCATAAATTGCTCAGTAAAATGATCGATGCAATAACATGTGAATGAGAATCTCAGTGTCCCCAGCCATAAAAACAGATCTAGTGTCCCATAAGGATTTATGAACTTTATAATATAAGACCAGTGAGGATGAAGCATTAAGGTGAGCCAATATGTTGCCCTACAGTGTTTTGATGAATAGAGCACCTGACTAGTTGGAAAAGATTAAAAAAAACCCCTCCAGGATAAATGCTAGCAGGCAACTTTGTTGGATCTTATTGACGCTCACAATCAAAAGTTCTTTGTCTAATAATTTGTTGCACTTTTTTAAACCTCATAGGTAATAAGACATTCAAAGAGAATACGAGAAAAGCTAATTTGGATTCTACTTTTCTGTGCCAATTAGACTGAAAATTGTCAATCAAAGTAAGAAGGGTGAAGCCCACTGGGAAGAAATTTAATTTAAGCCAATAATTAATCAGGAAAAGTTGGGCTTTTGGCCTCAACCTTAATCAGGCCTGCTTCCAGTTGGCATGCTGAGTTAGGTATGCATGGTGATACCCATCTCCAGATCTGAAGAGGGATCTATGTGCATTGGACTGACTATGAACAGATCTACCATACAACTTGTTTCACAGCACATTGTCAAGCCTCTAACATCTATGTGCAGCCTGGTAAGCAGGATTCATGTGGAACTTCATAAATCAGGTTTCATATAAGAAATAAGGGTTTAGGTTACAGAAGCTCACAGACTAAGCCAAATTCCTGCCTTCATTTAGGTGGGGGGCTCTGTGAATTGTTTGAATCCTTTTCTTCCCAGAATGACAAATTGAAGAGCTAGCTGTCCTTTCCCCAGATAAACCTGTTGTTGTTGTGAATTCTTTAACACTTAATGTGCAGCTGGTAGCAACAGGGTTTGTCACCTTGTCCCCCATATTTTCTTAGATCACAGAAGAGTCAGCTTCAAAAAATCTAGAGGCCCCAAAGCAATTTTTGCAAAGGAAGATAAATATGGCCACTCAAATGAACTCCTAACAGTTTTTCAGTTAGTTCTGACATATTTATATCGGTTTAGCAAAATATACAGTAAAACGCTTTCATTCCAACACCAAAATAATATACCTTTCCAATTAAAGTTTTCTCCTTGTTTCCTTTATTTCATTAATTCTTCTGCACCAGCTGTAGTCCCAACCTGTTTGTGATACTTTTAAATCAATCACAGTTAATAATACACCCAAAATGTTCTTTGAAGCAAAATAGAAGCACCAAATAGATCCTCCCAGTGCCAAGTGGAAGAGAACAGGACATTTTATTGAACAAATATGACTGGCAAAATCAGTTTTTAGCAAATATATACTTAGAATTTTATTAGTTGTCTCCTGTTCAATTTATATTTGGCATATCAACTAATTAGGTATATGGAGATTTTGTTCCAGCATTCAGAGCAATGCACTGCGAGGTAAAATTCACTGAATTGTAAATGGGAAGAGAGGGGGAAAAAATTCTCTTTCTCACATGTTGTGAAATTTGTAAGAAGGCCTCTCACTATGTGTCTATATATATTAAATGTTGCTTGGAATTTCCTCTTCTGTAGCGTTACAAGTTCTGTGTCAGTTGATGTGCCCATCTTCATTGGGGGAATTCAAGATCTATCTATCTATCTATCCATCCATCCACCCACCCACCCACCCACCCACCTTTGCATTCAGTACCCAAAAGGATACTATATTTCAGCATTACACAGAAAACCTTTCTCCTCCATTGTCCTCTCACTTGAGGAAAGCATCAGAACTTTTATTCTGACTATAACTATTTTTTGTTGCTTCATTCAAAATGGGAATTGAAACTTAAATTTTAATAAAAGTTGGAAAAAGAGCTTTATCTTAGCTTGCCTAAGAAGAACTAAGAACATTGGAGCTCAAAGTGCATTCACGTTAAACTGTGGTTGGATGTTATGTCAGAATGCATGTCTCTCCATAGCTATCCCATCAAAAGAATAATGTAGTTGTTATTCCATATACCGTTTAGACCCTAGGTAGAGAGTAAGCAAGATTACCTTGATGGAAATATGCAGGAACCATTACCTAGGCAAAGAGGGCTGAAACATTTTTTAGGTCCAGAACAATGAGATAACATCCTGAAGTGGCTCAGGCAGACACCTCCCAAATGCACTGGAGTATAAAAAGGAGGAGGAGGAGGTACAGCACAATCAGACTTGCAAGATTCTGTTAGTAGTTTCAATCTTCCTGTGGAATTGATTTCCTGGTCTGGTCTACCTACTGGAGCTGACACCCCATTGGAACTGAAACAGTATATACTCTACCATCTTTTGTTGGAGGACCTAAAGGACCAAGTTGGGGACAGGAGAAAAGGTATCTATGTGGTCATTAAGAGTTGACACTGACTTGATGGGACATAATCAATCAATCAATACAATACCATCATCTTCATCATCAATCATCAACATTGCAAAAGTTTATTTATGCATTTGCTGTGTGTGTGTGTGTGTGTGTGTGTGTGTGTGCATGCTCATGTATTTCAATTTTCCAACACATGGCTTCTTCAAATAAGCACTAGGAATTACAATATTCCTAAGCATGAAGATGCACATAGTTGTACTGTGTTGATTGACTCAAACGAGTAGTTTCTGAGTAAATCCTAGTTCCTTTCAGTATCTATTTTCTTGGTACAAAAGCCTGCATCACCTTTTGAAAAATGTAACAAAAAGGTGCATCATACCTCATTTCATAATGAGACACATCTCTCCTTTAACAACCGTCTTCGATTTCCCTTGGGGTCAAATCATCTTAATTACAAAATTGACTCTAGCAACTCTGACTCAGAGCATGCAAAACGTTTGCAAAAACACTAGATCATCTTTGGAACTGAACAGTTTTACAGACAGCCAAGTATTACCAATTCATACTAGGAGGCCTATTGCAGCTAACGGAGCCTTATAAAAATGGACTTTAATCAGTCTGTGTCATTCACCAGATGCTATGACATTATATGCACAAACCATTGATTAAATAAATGTATGCATGAACAGCAGTCAGCATACGCAATTATTCATACCCATAAAGACATTTCTGCAAAGTGATGGACCACTTAGCTGAATTTTAAATTCAATTACAAGAAATAGCTTGCCTGACATTCTTTTAGCTGTTTAGTCTTCTTATCAATCAATGACCTAGGATGTGGCTATAATTACTGTCTCTGACCAGTAAATGTCAGGGGCAATCTGCATCACCACCTTCCTTTCCCATTTAGTCCAACTCCATCTGAATAGCAGTGGCTGTTTGAGTAGCCCAGAAAACTAGAACCCCAGGAGTCTGGCAGGAAGCATGAAAGGAGATGCTATAGCCCCCAGCAACTCACCTTATGCTACACCAGAAGGTAGGTGGCCCTACATTATAGGCCATGCTACCAAAGATACTGCTGCTGAATGCAGATCGTTGTTATGTCACTGACTGTATAACAGACACAGCACTACCATCACTGGTCTTCCCTGGCCCCAGTCCTGCAGCAAGCCCCCAACTCAACTGTCCAAGGGGAGGAGAGGGGAGAAAAGACTCATTATGCAGTCAAAACTAGAAAACAGCTATTCTCATGAAGCTGATTTTGAAGGCCTTCACCAAGCATTCTTCCAGTGTATGTGAAAGCTTAAAGGAGACATCCTGGTATTACCCAGTCCTTCCCCATAGGTGAAGGCCTTGTCCCGAGGTCCTCACAAGATTTCCTCCATTTTATATAACGTTCCATCTATCAATTCCCAACCATAACTTTATATTATAATTTTAACTGTATAGCTTTGCAACACACTGAATTAAGGAATATCATTATTATAATGTAGAGATGCTAGAGATGACCTTTGAGAAGAGACATGGAGATCATTAGCAAAACATGAACTCTGTTGAGGGAAACAAGAAAGTGTGAGAAAGAAACTTAAGACTGCTCCACTATGACTCTGGTATAAGATGAAGGGAAGGGGAAATGAGTCAGGCTTTCAAGGTTCTGTCATTACAGCCTGCATCAATAAAGTAGTAAACTAGCATTTCTTGTGGTGTCTGTTTGACCTGGCCTACCTCAAAGGGCTGAAATATAAATAGTGATGGGCAAACTCTATTCAGTATGATATAGTATTAATGTCAGATAGCCAAGCAATTTTCCAGAGGAGAAACAGAATAGCAAAGCCTAATGTTACTATGATGGACAGCAATGGTTCACATTGAGCAGTGTCCACAGGGGTGTCAAGGGGAGCAGAGTGATGAAAGCCACATTATATCATCACAGTGCAAGTCTAACCCCCTCTGTACATGGATCAAAAGGGGCAGAACTTGTACCATAATGGCACAATTCACCATTCTGACGAAAGCAGGAAGCTTCTGTGGGTGCTCTTGTTCTGCTCTGCACCACTTTATGCTATTATCTAAAGTTCTGAATAATTATAATATGACAATCATGCCAATAGGCAAAGATAATATTACTACAATTATAAAAAGATGGATGGTATTCCCAACAATTGGAAACTGGTGTAGGAAAACTATGCATACATATTTGCAAGCATGGAAAACAGAAGAATGGCCCAAAGATTGGTAAAGATCTATCTACATCCCAATTCCTATAAAAAGAAGAAGAAGATTAAAAGGAATGTTCTCATTACAGGACAATAGTCCTAATACCTCACACCTGCAAGATACTGCTGAAAATCCTACAAAAGAGATTAGAACCCGTTATGTATGAAGAAGTGATAGTTGAACAAGTAGGCTTCAGAAGGAGCAGGGGAACCTGGGATGATATAACTAATATTAGGCAGATGATGGAAACAGCAAGAGAATATCAAAAAACAAAAAACAAAAACCTGTACTTCTGCTTTACAGACTTTTCCAAATGTTTTGATAGTGTAGATCAGTGTTTCTCAACCTCAGCAACTTTAAGATGCATGGACGTCAACTCCCAAAATTCCCCAGCCAGCATACATCTTAAAGTTGCTGAGGTTGAGAAATGCTGGTGTAGATCATTCAAAACTTGAGAAGACTGTCAGAGCAATGGGAATACCAAATGAACTTAATTTTGCTGGTAAGAAATCTCTAGCAATCAGGGAACCACAGTGAAAATGGGATTTGGTAATACCTAATGGTTTACCATTAGAAAAGGAGTCAGGGCTACTAACTTGTTCATTTATTCATGAATACATTACAAGAGCTACCGGTTCTATAAGATCTGAAGACCATTATCAAAATCAGTAGAAGGAATGAAAATGGCGCTTCCTTGATTGCAGAAACTGAAGAAGACCTAAGAACAATCATTCTAAAAGTAAAACAGCAGAGCAGAAAAGCTGGCCTTTCTTTAAGCTTCAGCAAAACAGATTATAGCCACTAGAAAACTAGAGTTAAAGATAAACAATGACACAATAGAAGTGGTTGACCATTTCAATTTTTTAGGCTCCAGAATTAATAAAGATGATGGATGTGCAAAAAAAAAAAAAAAATCACAGAAGAATAATGGTGGTCAAAAAGGCATTGGGGTGGGGGGGCCTAAAGACAGAGATTTCAGTCAAGACAAAAGTTAGAATGATCCACTCAGTGGTCTTTCCTGTTCTGAAGAACAGATATGAGGGATGGACTCTACTCAAGAATAAGAGGGAAAAGATGGACTTCTTTGAATTTTGATGCTGAAGGAAACGCTTCGCGTTCCTGGTTCAGCCAAGGGGACCAACTATTCAGTAACAAGCCTGAACGCTTATTGGAATCAACAATCACACACACACACAGACAATTGTTCTTTGATGCACATGTGGAAAAAAATAATGCTGGCAAGGTGGACTGAAGAACAGTCTGGTAGTGCATGAAGTGGACAGATGGGGTAATGGACGCTATAGGAATGCAACTGCAGGAGTAAGTGGTGCAATGAGGGCACCTGGAAATGCTTTTGTCCAAGAGTTGCCATCCAATTGAACATAACAAGGAGAAGTCTTGAGGATATCTGCTTTGTCCCTCTATTCCAAAATAAATCAAGAATTTATTACTATTATGTAATAATAATTTATTACTATTACTATTATGATATTCTATAGTACCATGTCCATGTGTTGCAAACATTTGCTTCATACTTATTTAAAGATCTTTTCTAACACATGAAAATGTACAAAGTACACATATGTCGGTTAGTGAACAAATATTGAAACAGTAAGTCAACAAGGGTATGATTGTAACATCTGAAGAGGATTTTTCTTTTGAAGAAAATTGAAAGTTTGACATCTGCTGAAGAGATACTACCATTAACACAATTTAAACAAAATTTCCTCTCTCAAGCTGTATTTAACTTGAACCTTCACAAAACAATAGGATGTGTTATGAAACATTTGAACAGTTTTCCAGCCAAAGGAAAAGACAAGGCAATAACAAATGTAAACCATCATGTTGACAGAAATGTATTTCGTAGGGATTTTTGAAATACTGGAACTTTCAAAAAGTGAATTAAAAAAAAGAAAAAGAAAAATTCAAGGTGGTAGCCATCGCAGGCAAAAACCTCATTCTAAATGTTGTGTTCTTTGTTAGAGGGGTCTTAACACAGACTTCAGAATAAGTTGTAACTTCAAACACTTTATTACATAACATTTGGAAGACCTCCTATTTTACCTCCTTCCCCACTTCTCATGGACAACTCGAAGGGATGTGTGTCAAAATCTCCAATATGGCGGTCATGGCATTATAACTGAAGCTTTAGCCGCCATCTTATATGGGTATGCATGTACAAAAAGGACAGGGCTTCTGTTACATTGCTATGACCATCAACTTGCATATTTTTGCCCCTTTGCAACTCCACTCACACTTGTTTCCAAAATCTTTCCTTTTCCTGTCTGCTGCAAAGTCTTTTGGAATATACAATTTTTTGCTAAACTAAAACTGTTCACACCAGTAACCACATATTTAGAATACAGCATATCAGATATCACTATAAGGGAATATTTATGCTTGCCTGCCTGCCTGCCTGCCTGCCTGCCTGCCTGCCTGCCTGCCTGCCTGCCTGCCTGCCTGCCTGCCTGCCTGCCTATCTATCTATCTATCTATCTATCTATCTATCTATCTATCTATCTATCTATCTATCTATCTATCTATCTATCTACGCAATTTCTTTTCCAAGCAACTCTGGGTGGCGTACAACAGGTTAAAAAACAGTCGATATAGACCTCAAATCGTGTAAAAAAATTTAAAAAACCAAATTAAAACAGAAAATAATAGGTGAAGGGATGTTAAAAATAACGGAGCCACCTCACTAGATCACTCATCCCCTGTGGTCCCCAGGCCTGCTGCCACAACCAAGTCTTGAGGGACCTCCGGAAACTCAACAGCAACGAGACCATCCTGACCTCAGAGGAATAAGATTCCACAGCACGGGCACCACATAGAAAAGGCCTATCACCTACAGCCCACCATATGTATCTCCCTAGGCATTGGAACCCACAACATGCCCTCTCTGCCAGATTTGGTAGGATGGACAGATGAAATTGGGGAGAGGTGGTCCCTCAAGTAATCCAGTCCCATGCCATGCTATGGCTGAAATAAAGATCTGATCTGATTTCTAATGCAAAATTATGTTCTATAATGCCTTGCTGTACTGTAAAGGTGTAGGCAGAATATATACCATGATAGATCCATAAGATTTCACAGACATTTCAGGTCACAATACAGGATGGAAGGTGCAGTCACAACCCAAGATCAGAAACTGCAACTAAATTAGAGTGTAAACATTGACTATTCATCCTAACCAGAAGTCAGAGCTGTCTAGAATCATAGACAAAGGCCTTTCTTAGTTTCAGTTTCCTAGAACTGAAAGTGTTTTAAGGGATCTTGTGCATGTAAAACAGATGCCCTATCCCTATTGTTGTTAATTTAGTTGATTTGCCTTCTACTCAGAAGTCAAGCATGATCCTCAAGAGGCTTTTCATTTTCAAACTGCCTTCATTATTTTGGTGACACTACTGTTGACTTATCCAAAGATACAGAATTATCCAGAAGTCATTCAGTAAGTTAACTATGTAGTTAACTATGCAACTACAAAATTATGGAAAACGAGAATATTTATTTATTGATTTGATTTGATTTCTATAGCCCGTCTCAACATGTGACTCTGGGTGGTGAGCATCATGTATCAGAGGAACTAAAGAGTTTGCAGGAGGCTCAGGATGATACATATTACGACCCGCATAATTTGGAATGATTTGCTTCATCCATCAGGATTTCTTGTTAGAAGCCAAATTTTATATAAGATTTATCTGTAAAGCATTGTCCTCCAGCATTTTTTCGAGTTCTCCCAAACATAGGAAGCTCCCGGAGACACCACCCAATGTTCTGCAATCCCAGAGGGTCAAAATAGATAGACAGATAAGACAGACCGATTAGGTCGTCTTTAGTGCAATGCATTTTGGGCGAAAGTTTGAATAGACAGGTATTCAAGATGGAATATATGAGACTGACTCAAAGCCAGCTATAGAGGCAGAAGGAGTGGTTCTAGTAGATTTTAGCTTTTGCACCATATAAAAAACACCAGCATGAACAAGATCTCTAATAAAAGTGGGGACAGTATTAAGCTAGGACTGGCAAAGACCTGCTGGAAGTTATAAAAGTAGATGTCAATTGGAGCCATCACAAACAACAAGGAGTTGTGCCCAATAAGTTTCTAGAACTCAGCCCTAGCATGACAGCCTTTGACTATGTATAGATATGGATGTGTGAGAGAGTGAATGAAGGGTTTAAAGCTTTTCGTTCACAATATGAATAGAAGTTGTAAATCTGAATGTGTTTCTACATGTTCCAAGTATCTGGAAAAATAAAAAAAAATCCAAGTAGGAGTGGAGGTATTACGAAGAATCTCTTGACAACTCTCCATGTGATATAACTGGCATAGCAGCAGGACCCATGATTGCAAATTAGGGAACAAATTGTGAAGACTGTTTAAGCTTAAAAAAGTAATGAAGTCAGTGAAAATTCTGGCAGAAGTTGGGAATTATTCCAAAAAGTTAATACAAGACTCTGAGATCGAACAAAAAAAGTGTTTTACTCAAAAGCATCCATGCCAGGGGTCAAAAAAGCTAAGATGGTGTCCATAATTGCACAAAAGTCTGATTCTTTTTTAATATGTCTTGCCCATAAAAATGTACTGTAAATGACCCTGCTAGTGTGAGCATCTAACAGGGAGAAAAGGTGGTACCTACCTTACCAGTCTCTAACTGAGAGAGTTGGGAGTTTACAAAGGCAAACACGCCAACTAAAAGAACTGGAGTTCTTTCAGCAAAACTGTGAGGTGCATAAAATGATATATGGGGGAAAAAGACATGTTCGTGTCCATATCGATAGACCCAAGAAGCATTGGAGAAAGCCTCTGATGCAGGGCAGGAAGCAGAGGAGCTGAACTAGGCTTCTCAAGTCACTATCTGGGGACAATGAAGGTAGGAATAAGGCAACCTTGCGTGGGTGTGAGTGTAAGTGCCGAGAGAGAAAGAGAGAGAAAGGAAAAGCAAAACGACTTAATAATGTAATAGGTATGGAGCAGAAATAAATATTTAGTAAGTATCCAATTCTGTGGTGTGTAGCAGTTCTGCTGAGTTAAAATACACTAGAAGGAACATTCCTATAGGCATAGTAGCTAAACAAGGTGCAAAATTAAGAACCTCCCCCTCCGTGGAGAACCAATTTTGGTTTTTTCTGCGCATCATGTCCTTCTTCCCAGCTGTTGTCCAACAAGGCTTGGAATGAAGGTGTGGGTAGCTCCCTGCTTCTGTCGCAAGAGAACAGCTCCATTATGCTAGAGGTCTTCCTGCCATATTAACAACACTTGGAAATGTGGGGTACTGAAGATGATGCTGAGGGGAGATACAGTGTTGCCAGAGTGGGCCTGAGATAGTTTGGACACAGAATGCATAGTGGTAGGATTCGGCTGATATTATAATCCTTTAAAGGTAAATCCTGGTGACTATCCATCCAGTTTTCTTGGCAACAATAGAAAGTTGACCCCAGCCTTCTTCTAGAATGTTTTTCAACTTCCCAGTGTAGCCTACAGCTCTGGAATTTCCAGCAAGTCTCCCATCCAAATACCAACCAGGCCTGATCCTGCTTAGCTTCTGAGCCCAGATGGTCAACCAGGTACTGCCCCAGCTGTGACATTTTTTCAGTTACCATGCTTAAAGTATCATATTTCTTTTTATGATTGCTTAAATTATCATATTCTATATTACATGAATGTGCAAATGAATAAAATACTTATTTTAAAAGAGAGTCAAGCCATTCATTTAAAACTTCTCTGCTGTCATTATTCCTTTTTTATGTACTGACCTGAGTTCATGCCTGTTACACGTTTGCGTCTACCTATACACCTGGTTGATTTTTTTTTCAATTTGCAAAGAATTTTAAAACAAATCAAGTATCAAAATGTTTTTACAAGAGGATCTTACTTTCTTGTCCTTGTTGTATTTTTCAAATATCTCCTGAGCTTTTTCTTCACCTCCATCAGTAAACAACATTATAATCTTGTTGCAGTTAGCTCTGAAGACACTGTGACTATCCTGGAATAGAGGACAATGTAGTCAGGAGAGAGGTAAATGTAGTCAGAGAAGGTAAATCAATATACAACATTTCTCAGAAACACATTCCTATCCTTTTGCATGCTTCCTTGTTGCTATATAGGTACTGTTGTTTAAAAGCTATGGTGAGAATTGAAACAATTTACAAATATACAGGGTGAATGCAGAGGTAGGCAACAGCATCACCAAATGATCACACCCTTTTTAGCATGCACACACAATACAAGTCCCACACCCATACGCATAAAAAGTGGTGGGACTTCTATTGCTCCAGTCATGCCTACCATTTTTTCCCTACTTATCCATCCCACCCACAAATGCCCCTGGAAAGAGAGAGAGAGAGATTGAGATTGAGATTTTGGTGCCTTCAAGTCAGTTTTGACTCCTGGCGATTGCTTGGTCAAGTCCTTGAAGTTTTCTTGGTAAGATTTTGGAAGTGGTTTGTCATTGCCTGCTTCCTAGGGCTGAGAGAGAGTGACTGGCCCAAAGTCACCCAGCTGGCTTTGTGACTCAGGCAGGGCTAGAACTCACAGTCTCCTGGTTTCTAGCCTGATGCCTTAACCACTACATCAAACTGGCTCTCACAACTCCTATTCCTTCTACTAATTATTATTGTCATTGTCGTCATGATTATCACTATGTTTTTATTTTCTTTCTCTTTCCCTCTTATACCCCCTTCTAAAACTTCTGTTATTCATTTTATCTGATCCATGTGATTTTTTTTTTTGGCTTTAATGGCTGTAAATTTAATGAATTTAAATTTATTATATTGCTCTGTCCCACCATTACATTACTGAACATTTATGACAACAGTTGAAGGACAAGTTGCTCTACTTGGTGTTGACATTCTCAAGTGCATATCAGTTGCCATATGCAAGGGTATAAGATAGCTCATTTATGATCTTTATGAGGAAATGTCTCATTTCCAGCTTTAATAACTGTTTCCACCAACAGAAATCAAGCAAAAAAAAAAAAAAAGGCAAGGTAATTTCTCCCAGTTATTCACACAAAGATTGGCAAACTAACTCCAGGAGAAAAGACAGGATACTAATGTGTTCTATAAATAAAATTGGAATCCACTTACTTATTCCATAACTAAAATTATGAAACAATCATTGCTTTATGGTTCTACAAATATGTCAATACACCAAAATTAAATGTTTAATTTGCTGAGACTAAGATTATTGAATTGAATGTCAATTTGAGTCTTAAATATTTTCAAGTTATTCATCTATGCATCTTTTTTTCAAAGACACACAAAAAAACCCATTATATTAATAAGACCAGCAATAAGATCTTGATTCAAAAACAAAATGCTCATGTAGAACTTAAAAATGGATGTAGGTTCCAACACACACTCTATTTCTTTGGAAATTTGACAGTGTAAAATGATTTTTTGAAAATGCTCCATAAATATTATAAATCAGCCATGGTAACGCTTGCATACCAGATTCTTTGATGATATAGAAAACTCCATATACACGTGAACAAGTAAAATAATTTATACAGATATCACCTGTGAATAATTTCCATGGTTTAAGTAAAGGGACTCCTTTTTAGATATGTAATATAAGCAAAATTTTTATTTTCAGAATATAATAGTATATTTCAATTGATAACCAATTTAAGTAATATCTTGGTCATTTAATAGTCAAATGAAGATTTAGGAACTGAATATTGAATTACCACTAAATGCGCACAGTTTGGTGCATAGTTCACATTTTCCCAAAAAGAGTTCAATATTAAATTAGGTGCTGTTTTTAGAAGTTATATTACGCACCCTTTAGGACAGTGTTGTCCAAACTTGGCCACTTTAAGATGAGTGGACTTCAACTCCCAGAATTCCCCAGCCAGCATGGCTGGCTGGGGAATTCTGGGAGTTGAAGTCCACTCATCTTAAAGTGGCCAAGTTTGGACAACACTGCTTTAGGGTGATCACTATGAGCAAAAGAGATTGAAAGCATCTTATGCTAGGCTGTGCAATGCTTCACTTTCTAATTCTGAAAGGAGCTTCTGAACCTCTGCAGCCCTATCATTTCCCAGCAGAGACAGATGTCACACTTGCATGGGATCCATGGGGGTTAAGAGGTCACAATGGGCACCACAGGAAGCTTTACCCTTTTACTTGTGAGTTTGTTGTACATACCAAAGGGGCACGTCTCTCACTGGGATGTTATAATCACCATCTTGACATCATTTATTTATTCAAACATTTTTTATGGCTGTCCAGTTCACAAAGAGGGACTCTGGGCAGCTGACCTAGGATAAACAGGAAACCCCCAAAGCACACCACAATAGAACCATAATCAGATGGATGTTTCCCAGACTGTTTCAGAAAGGGCTCGTTTGACACCAGGGGTGTCTGCAGGATGTGGTCAAAGGAGTCACGACAGCATGGCGATGGTGCGACTGGAACATGTGCACACACATAAAAGTCAGGCAGTGCTTTGATCATACTATTACAGCTGCTGTCAGAACCTTGCAATCCAACACTACTAGTTCACTTGCTTAGTCTCTGCCATCACAGTAGCGGGGGGTGGGAGAAGAATGCAATATGAACCATTAGGTGCAAATGGGTTGTTATCTGGTGCCCAGGACTTCCAAGGTCGTCAACCTGGGAACCTGAGGACCTCATCAACATGCACAGAAGAGATTCAAAGACAGAAAGGGTGTGTGTGTGTGTGTGTGTGTGTGTGTGAAATGGGAATGAATTAAAATTAAGTTTTGGTGCATGCAGGACTCAGTTCCAGCTATGCTTTAGAGCTGTACACTACTTTCCAATAAATGAACTTTTCTTTGAACCTGCATTGGTTTCAATGGGAGTTGCTTTTATTGGAAACTGAGTACCGCAGTTCTTACAGCTGCCATCTTGACTTTTTTGAGCATATGTTTCAGACACCCCTGTTCAATGGCCTGATTAAAAAAAAAAAAAAGGTTTTCAAGGCCTTAGAGAAGGCCAACAGGGTTGGAGATATCCTAATCTTGGAGAGTAAGTGACAGAGAAAGTATGCACACTGGTGTACACTGGTGCTCCCTCACACTCCAGAGCACCTTTTGGAGATCAAATCCAAGGACGTCCTAACCCAGCCCGATACTAGTTTGGCATTAATCATAGTTCAGCATGTCACTCAAACACTACCATGTACTTAACTTTAATTCTGATTGGTGGAAACCACCCACCCCATAAATTAATCTTTGAAGTTGGCAGGTTTTTCCAATGATAGATGAAATTAGCCAGAGTTTGCAGGTCCACAAACATTCCACATCAGGGAGGGAAGATTTCAACTCCCTTCTTAGATGCTTTATTTCTAAAATCCCCTTTTCCTGAGGGGGATTTTAAAAAGAGGGAAAACTCCACTGATGTCAATGAATAGCTTAAGCAACAGATGGGAAAAACTCAAAGCAAGACCAAATCTCACATTTGAAACCACAATAGGCATAAATGTAACAGAGTTAACTTCCTCCTTCAGTGAACACTGCTAAAATTAAATTGAGCTGCCACAGGAAAAGATTATTATTCCAAGCAACTTTTTGTTGTTGTTGTTGCTGCTGTTGTTGTTAATATGTGAGCAACAGTGGGAAGCAACATGACTCACCACCCACCATATTCCTTTTAAAAACTCCAACTGCTTTTAAATGGCTTTATTAAAAATACTGATGTTTATCCTACCATCTATTATGAAAGCAATATTCTTATGCATGCAAATCCAATCATTCTCTTTTAACACAGAAGGATGACTAAAAATAACTTCTAAAGTTAATATATGGTTATCAAGAATTGCAATAAACATTTAGGATTATTTTTAAAAATCACAGGGGATCCTAAGGGTCATATCATTGTATCCCAAATAGTAAGTGCACTTGTGGAATTTCAGTTTGTCTCTAGTTCATTAACTTTGGTAATGTTCATTGTAAAGGCTGATTCCAAAGTGGAACTACTTCTTTGCTGCAGCTGTGGAAACCTGGTCAGCTAAACTGATTAAGGAGCCTAGACCTTATTATGGAAGGGTGGGCCAGAACATTTACCACGTTTAGGATACAATCACTGTATTCGGATCTGAGTTGAATCCAAAAAAGAGGCAGAGGAAATGTCTTGCAATGCCTTCTTTTGAACTTAGTCTTTTGTGATATGAACTCCATCACTTGTGGACTCCACCCCTGTCCTCCTCATTGGTTAAAGTGGTTAGAAGAGAACAGGAAATCAGATGCAGGCAGTTATCAGCAGGTATATTTGTAAGAGCGGGAGGTTACAGCAGCTTCCTCAGAGGGCCTGACATGAATCGAAGCAAGGATGGATTCTATATATATATCTTTCTATATCTTTCTCTTCTATTGGTACCCTTCTATACCCTCTGTTCTTGGGGAAGTTTGTTTCTGAGCATAATTCAAGGTGCTAGTTATTACTTATAAAGTCCTGTGTAGCTTGGGATCAGATATCTTTGGGACTGCCTATCCCAAGTAAATTTTTCTGGTCTAATCCAATTGAAATACAGAGTATCAGCTGAAGGTCCCATTCTATCAAAAACTACAACAGGAGTTTTCTTCAGAACAGCTTGCTGCTCCTCAAAGCAAGAGCACCTCTACTCTCATGGCCTCCAAAATTGGTCAAGACCTGGCTTTTCGAGAAGCTCCTCAGAAATGGAAAAGCTTGAATTAGGGTAGTGACCAATATGAAGATGCTACTTCTGTAAGCTGATATTATGTATTGCATTATTGTCACATCATATTGTTCCTCTTATTTTGTACGTTGACAGTGGTGTCTGCAGGATATGATTTAAAAAAAAAAGTCAAGACAGAGGCCATGACAGAGTGATTGAAGCTCCTCCCATTTTTTATGTGCAACACACAGAAGAAAGCAAGTGGGGCTTTGATTGCAATGTCAAAAGGTCAAGCTATCATCTTGACTTTTTTTTTTTTTTACCATACCCTGTGGGTACCCTTGTATGGCCTTTTGGAGTAAAGCATTTATGAATCTTGTCAATGAATGAATGGATGGGGGACGGATGGATGGATGAATTTGGTTAATAAAGTTGGACCGTTAATAATAAACAATGACTACCCTGATGTTTTTGATATTCAAAGACCTTTGACTCTGGTGGTTTCCCACATAATGGAGAGACAGTGGCTTTAGAGACCATGGAACAATGCCTATATATCCTTGATTGTTTGGTCTTCACCTGTCTCTTGGTTATTGCAATTCCAGAACTGCAATTGAATGAGAGAAGATAGTAGCAGCAGTATCTCCTCTCATTATCCAGCAAACAGAAAATAAATAAATACAGAGAGAAATGCAAAAGAGAGGTGTGAAGAAAAGATATTCGGTGCCCTATGAATTCCTTCCACTGAGATTTTTTTTTCCTTCTATGGCATTTTCCTGGCCAAACCTAACTGGCTATTTGATACAGAATTCCTCTCATTAAGATGGAAGGCTTTGTTTCTACAGAATTGTCCTTGTCAAATCTATTTATGGTAAGTGATCGCAGAATGAAAGCAAAGCAATACACATAGAGGAAAGAACTTGCATGGAGCAGTGAACTTTTGTGGGTCAGGACGGACTGCATCTTACTTATTCAAAATAGTTTGCAGAAGGGATACTTGACATATATTGGTAGAATCTAAAGCAATTACATGATGGACAGACATTGCCCATAAATCTCTGTAGACCTAACCACTAGATGTGTGTGCATAAGTCTGAAGTACATGTTTCTGTTATTCCCACTTGAGATTTCTTAGAAGAAAAAAAGGCACCCATATTATTACTGGAGCCCTATATTCATAAACCTGATTAGACATGAAATTCAGCAGTTGACCTCCAGCTAGTCACTATCTTTGAGTCTGGATAATAAATACATGGTCAAAAAAGCAGAAATTCAAATGAAGGCCCACTTTCATGGGAGAAGTTGGCTAGACTCTGAAACGACTCTCACTTCAGTAGTCCTAACTGGGCCAAGCCGTAACATAGTTTACTAAGTTTTGGCTTAATACCAGAATGGTATGCTGAGCATCACACTCTAGAAGTGCCTGGGACCAACACCTAAACTGAGTGGGGCTACATTTTTACTCATCTTATTTAAATATTACTTTCTATTGCCTTTGTTGTTATTGTTGCACTTTTTCTTACTTTCTTTTACTAGGAAAATTGCCCTCCCAAGAATTTATTTCCTCATCAGTAGAGGGCGCTGTGGTGCTGCTGTTTCTTTTCCAGTACCCTTGCCCCCTCTGCTGGTTAAACAAAATAGTGTAGCTTTCATGCAGCTAAGCTTGGAAACTCAAGGCTGGATTGGGAAGCACCATCTGGGAAGAAGGAACAGCAGATAGAAACAGAAGAAATGGCAGGAATAAAAACATGATAGAGGAGGAGAGAACTATGAAAGGGAAAGCAGGGAGTGAGAAGAAAGCACGTAGAGGCACAGGATAGGAAAAGAGGAGGCAACAGAGAAGGTTAGACAACATGAGTCACTGTTGTGAGATGGGCAGCAATATAAATTATTGAAATAAATAAAATGAAGCCTGAGTGTGTGCTAGAGGTCCCCTGAGACAACCTGCTGGGACACAGAAAGACAAAGAATCATGCTTTTTTGTTTTCCTGGGTTAACCCATACCCAAGCCCAGCCACGGTTTGTTTACTGCATAAACCGTGTTAAACAAATAGCAACTTAGCCCTTCAGGTCAACCCAGCTGTTGAAAAAAATGACTACATTAGAACTTGTACCTCCTGCTAGGAAAAATGGGTTCTTGTGGAGCAATACAGAGGCATTCACACATTAATGAACTGCAAAAAAAAAAAAAGGAAAAAAAAGCCCACTGACTTTTTCAACACTTACATTGAGTAGCTGTTCAAAGGCGTAACTGAACCCTTTTTTGTAATCCGTGATTCCTTTCGCCTGGATTTTATAGACAGCTTCCTTCAGTTTCTTCTTATTCCTCACATTAGCTTGTACAAGATGGTTGAAACAACTGACATTTTGAGCTTTATCATTGAACTGGGAGAGAGGAAGAGAGAGAAGGCAGTCAATAAAGCAGAGAAAGTAAATGAGGAAAGACGTTCCACAAATTAGATTACAAATTAAGTGAGTGATAGCCACTAGGTGTCCTTAAACTGGATCTAAGCATGCTTCTGCAGAATAGAGTTTCCATCAGTACAATATGACTTCAGTATTTTTTCTCCCTTCTGGAGACCCAACCAAATATGCCATGCAGAAGCAAATAGCTTCTAAACTTCCCCAGTTACAAAAGGGGGGGGGGGAATTGTTATACCATATGGATGAGCATGTAATGTTTAGAGAAAAAAGAGAAAACCTTCAGAGTAGTCCACTGATCTGACAGGAAAGCTAGCTACACACTTCTTTAGAACCTGTAGATTTTGATAATAATGAACCATTGTTCTGTCAAACAGCTTCCTCCCTGTGAAACCTTGGTTTATTTTGTTTACAGCTAGAAATTAAAGAGATCCCCCAGTGGTCTGTGATGGAGGTTGATTGATGGCTTGAGAACATAACAAAACAAGACTAGTTCTTTAATAGATAACAGATAAACAGGTAACAGATAAACCTATTGGATTAACATCAAAGCCAACAGATGCATTAAGGTAACACATTGAAAGTCTGAAGATCACAGAATGAACAACATCTACATCTGTAGAGCATTGAGGCTATGTTTCATTCATTTGAATGCAATAAGTAAAAGAATGAACTGAGGTGCTTCAAATCTCTAAGTCTTCAGCCCAGCCACAAGATTGTTTAGTTCCTCTTAGGTGATGTGATAGCGATGTCCTAACTGAAACAAGTCGTTTCAAGTCATTTGCATTAGATATTTCATTTACCAGTGATTTTGCCTGGATAGAGTAGGCTGTGCTTTATCTGAAATTCCAGTAACAAATTCTACTTTCTTTTATGAAAAGGTAGGCCCTTTTCATCTGAACATTACCATAGTTGGGTAGTGTATTTGTATTTATGGCTTTTCTCTCGATTCAAGAAGGATGGAAAACACAGAGAGTACAACTGTATGTTCATGTGTACCGTGTACCAGGTCAGGGTGGACTGCATATGGCCCCCTCTAGCTCACCTGACTAGGAGAAAGGGAGGTTTAGCATGGCACCATTGCCCACATTCCTGCCTGTTGCCTCTCCCCTACAAATGAAATTTGGCAATTTGGGGGGGGGGGGATTTTTACTCTGCAACTCCCAGCCTGACCCAGCCCAAATTCAAATGCTGTCTTTCTTTGGCTGACTTCTCCCCACCTTCCAAATTTGGTCCTGTTCTGTTCAGTTTTGGAGAGTTGATGGGCCCTTTTTCATAATTTCCATGCCATGTTTCATTGAGATGGAAAGAATGAAACTATTCATCATTCTGATGAGGACTTTCAGGCTATCTGGTTCTGAATGAAGTGTCTAAAGCTGCTGAAGAGCTAGCCTTGGTCTAAATTTCATAAGGATGTAGGACCTGATGGAATAACTGAAAGCTTCTTTGACTCTTTTTTTCCACATTGTCATAACAAAAGGGCTATTAATACACCCTCAGAAAGGATGTCAGTCATCCTAAAAAAGGGACAGATGATAAAAAAGGGAAACCATCATGAGCTGTCATTTTCTGCAACCAAATGCTCCTCCAACATAACAGAGAAATGTTGCATGTGTACTCACCAAATTTATATTGACTCTCCCAGTCACAACATCCACACACATACCCACACACTTTTCTCTCATATGCATACACAACTTTCTCTGTTGGTTTTCTGCCCCCCTCCCTTCACTCATACATACAATTGTGGAATTTTTTTGCTCTTTTTTTTTAATAGCAAATCATGGTAGCATTAGCTGACGGGTAATTAGTTCTTGTTTTTGTTTTAATTTGCACTGGCAGCGAGAGAAAGCAGAACGGCTTGGAAACTTCCCTCAGAGCTCAGCTGTCTCCTCATCTCTTTCCAGCCCTTCCAGTCATTCTGCCTCACCACCATGCAGACTCCTTGGAGAACAGTGCAATTAGTCTCACCCCTACATGTACTCTTATTCCCTCACGAGTCCCACCCTACAAGAGGCCAGCAAAGTAGACATCATATTTGAATTGCAAGCATCGGGCTCATCATTACATGGCAGTAAAGTGATACAGCAAGTTCTTTGCTGCCATCTAGTGAGCGTGTTAGTTTTTGCAGCTCACGTCTGAGCTGCAATGGGAGAAAGAAGCAGAGCAGATAAAAAGGTAGAGGAAAGGTGAGTCCTTCAGACAGAAGAGGTGGACAGGAGCCAGCTAGACTTTAAAAATATCCAGTATCTCTGGCATAATGTCTGGCCACCTTAAGTCATCTGAAGACATGTTTGATGCCTCTCCCAGTTTTTATTACGTTTGGTGAAAAAGATCTAAAAAAAGCACTCTACAGATGTAAACCTCCATTTTCTGCAATACATGGACTACTTTGGTATGCTGGAAGACTTACCCAAGACCCATTAAATCACCAAGTCATTCAATTGTATTCCTACGGTATCCCCTTAACTTGGTTTATTTGATTTATAGCCAACTTTGGTGCTCTAACGAGCACTCAAGGAAGCTTAAAAGTTAAAAGTATAGCTTATAACAAACAAGAACATATGTATTTTATTATTTATTATTTACTAAACTTTTGCCAATATTTGATCTAGCCATCATCATCATCATCAAATAACAACATCTGCCTATCCCAGGTCCTTGGGAAGGACTTGATAGGTGGATAAAAATGCCAAATCCAGTCTAAACATCTGGCTGACTGTGTGATCAACAACAATAATAATTTGTGTTTAAAAAGAACCATAGTCAAAGTTAAAATGCACTCAGATGAAAACGACCTAGTGTTACAGCGGATAGATTAAATCAGTGTTGTCCAAACTTGGCCACTTTAAGATGAGTGGACTTCAACTCCCAGAATTCCCCAGCCAGCATGCTGGCTGGGGAACTCTGGGAGTTGAAGTCCACTCATCTTAAAGTGGCCAAGTTTGGACAACACTGGATTAAATGAAAACGTTTTGAATCTTTATTATAAAAAGAGCTAAAAGAGCTGTCAGATATTTTATTCTCACCTATCAGGAAGGGTCAATCCAAATGAAAATTTGGAGATTATTTAAAACCCCAAAATTCATTTATGTAAAAGACATCTCAGAGGAAATCTGGAAAATTCTCTGGTCCTACACAACTCACTAGTTTCACCAAGGAGAACTAACTATTTTTAAAGCATTCACCACTAGGTGGCAATGCCATAATACATAAGGAGTCTAAATTTCCAAGCATTCTGTTTTAGCCATCCTTTATTACCTAGCATAGATTACAGGTCCACAAAACACTTCTTCAATAATATATGCCTATGTGTTGAAGACAGTTTCTCTTGTCACGTACCACATAACGATCATGAAAATTCACCACCAAGGATCTGAGCTCCACAGTCTACTAGGGATGGAGAAAAATGTTCCTTCCTGTACATTTGTCGACTAAGTCTACAATATGTAGCAAACATTTCTGCAATTCCAGATAT
The DNA here is from genome assembly GCF_059951505.1 of Python bivittatus. Classification (NCBI taxonomy): domain Eukaryota; kingdom Metazoa; phylum Chordata; class Lepidosauria; order Squamata; family Pythonidae; genus Python; species Python bivittatus. The sequence goes on along the minus strand of NW_028277037.1, from coordinate 5,509,089 downwards.
TGGCCCTGCGTATTCAAGCACGGATTTGTTTGTAAACCAGAACCCATTTATCACATATAAATTATATCTGTGTATTTGCCAAGGAAAATTTATTTATTTGTTTGTTTGTTTGTTTGTTTGTTTGCCTGATTTATATGGCTGCCCATCTCAACAAAGGACTCTGGGTGGTGAATAGAATTAAAATAAAATAAAAACGATTACAAACATTATAAAAGTTAAAACACAAGCAGCTGAGAAACAACAACCCAAATCACTCACACAACAAATAAACATGTGTTACTTGAAATATTCCAGTCATTACTTTCCTAATTCTTTCATTCTTTGGACCCAAATCCACTGCCTTCTTTGCACCCTCTCCCATCTTGGTTAAGATAGGATTGAAATATCTCTATCTCTATCTTGCAAATAAAATCCCCTTGAAGCTTTGGTGTCTGCCTAACGTCCTACATAATTTCCCTAGATACAGTCCATTTCCTTGTAACTGTAATTTCAACTAATGAATTACTTAAAATTTTAAATTAAGTTAAAATTATTAAAAATCGTAACTGCATTGTAATTTAATAATTGTCTATTATGGGGACCTCTGTAGCAGGCCAATCATTCCATTCTTAACATTTTATGGGTGAAATATATAAATATATATATAGAGAGAGAGAGAGAAAGAGACAGGCAAATATAAGCCATTTAAAACAACCAATTTTCCTTGTTTCCGTAACACCTTTAAACGCAGAGCACTGATAAAAAGGGAAATCCCATCTCTTTAATTCAAAACAAGCATATTGCTACATCCAAGTATTGTTTGGGGAATACAGAAATTTGAAAATATATAGCCAACCTGATGCCAATCTAATCAGATTTTGCTGGAACTCATTTTTCAATCTACAGAGGTCTGTTGCTATGGCTAAAGCAGCTTGATGGCCCAGATGTATCTATACATATTAAATGGGCAAAACTGAAATAAATTTAATTCCAAGAGATTCTTCCCTGCAGCTATATCCGGATTCATTTTTGTCTGTGTATGTGCAACTCTGCCTGTTCAGTAACAGGATCTTCAGGTTAATTTTTAAAAAGAGCTAAACCAGAAATAACACCGGTATTTCTAAAATGTAGCACATATTTAAGCAGCCAGAGAATGCTTTTGTTTTGCAAAGAGCTGAAGAAAGGGTACCCTATCCAATTCATATTCTAACCTGCCTTTTCAAGGTATCTCAAACGAACCAAGTCTCATACGTCAGCGTTTAAGCAGATCCAGAAAAAGCATGAGAAAACTTTTCCTGGGCTCTTCTTCCAAGTACAGCCATTCAATTTCTTCAAGAATGGGAGAATCCTTTGCAACATGGGCTGCTACAATTAATCACTGGAGCTCCAGTTTCTGATCCACTTTCACAGGGGCCTATTGCCCAGCTTAGATTCCTAGCTTTTAAACTGGGGGGCGGGGGGGAGCACAGGTTCACAATAACTAAGTGAGATGGGTTAGGTTGAGAGGTAGTGAGGAATGTCATAGGGATTATGAAAAATTCAAAAGACACTTTGAGACAGTCCACTCTGGGACTCTCTTGTCCTTTTCAGTTGTTGTAACTTGAGATCCTGAGATGGTTCTATCTATTTTTTGTATTTGAGAGAATGGATGTTTCTGGTGCCGGGGGATGTATGCAATAAAACATGAAATGCACAACTCATGGAATGGGATGGAACGATCAGACAGATCCTTCTGATCAATAGGGAGTGGAGCAAACACCACAGGTTGGGTTCCTGGTGCTTCTGAGTTTGGAATTCATATTGGAGATGTTTCATAGTCTTCCTTATCATAATCAGTGCAATATAATGCATTTAATAGCCTGCTGTTTACCTCCTTATAGGGGGAAGTGGAGTGCATGTCATGTGCATTACAAACAGTAAAGTTGTGTCCATGAGCAGCGTGCTTCGGAAGGGGGTGGAGGAAAAATAGCTTCAGGGCACTGGTTGCAAGGCTCTTTTACCAAAGGATGCTTCAGCAGATTTGAACTGTTCTATTAGCAATGGTCCATGAAGATGGAGGGAGTAATGCAAAGACAATATTAATAGGGCAAGGTAGGTGCCTCAAGGTGGCTGTCATTCCTTCTGGAGAACATCACCTTTTGGCATTTTTTTTAACTTTCAGCAGGCCCATAGCTTGGGGGAGGGGGCACCCTTCCTTCATTTCCTTTACCCACACCCACCATTTTTTTCTGATTAAATGTTATGGGACACACTAGTTCAAACAAGTAAACTCCCAGTTCTTTAGCCGCCAGAGAAGAATTTGGGACTAGCTCATGGACCTGCAGATCTGATTATTATTCATCAGGAGATCTTCGGTGCCATAAGCACTTAAAATCTGGGTTATTCACTGTAACTGTATCATTTCTTGTAACTGAAAAGAAAAAAGAAAGGGGAGGATTATATAATATCTTAATCCTCTGGGAACATTAAGTGGATCTGGGGATGCAACTCAGATCCAAGAGAGCTATCTGTTCTGAAAGGAAAGTTTATAGCCCTTTTCTGATCAAGAGAGCTCCTTATGCATTATCTGTCCTTCTGGCTAATATTAGTAGTGCTGGGGGGGGGGGGAGGATCACTTTTCATGTGAGTTTCTATAAGATACTGAGATCCTGGAGTAGCAAGAAGTTTCCATTTAAATTTTAGACATGTAGATGTAGCTGTAAAGAAGCGGACTCTGGAACAGAAGGTTCAACCCTGCTGGTATCACCATTTAGGACGGATGCTAAGTTTCAAGAATTCTGAGAACCAAAGTCATCTAGGCCAGAATGAGGTGTGAACAGCATCTATGCTTGCCACTACAGAGTACTGTTGCCAACAGTGCAAATCACCAGTGCCTCAATGTCGTGGGCAAAGCCTATTGCTCCAGATACACCAATCTGGCTACTCCAGGGGTGGAATAGTAGCTATCTGGAACTTAATTGTCCAAACCAGAACAGATCATGGTATTCCAGACCATGTCCAGAACATCACAAGCCACGTATGGTTTAGAAGATTAATTTTTAGACAACCACTGGACCGTTCCTGAAAAGGGCAGGTTGGCATTTCCCACAGGAGGGAAATAATTTTTCTGGAGTTCCCTGGAATGGTTCTAGAGAATTATATTTTTTCTGGAATAGGGATTGCACATACCATCTTCTGTGAGGGATCATGCAATGTTGAGAAGACCCTGGATACCTTCTGGTTGGAACTGCTTGCAATCTGACCTATAATCTTCCTCAGCTATTTAGAATGAGTCTGAGTGGATGATGATTTCCTTTGGCCATCACTTTCTAACTCAGGACTCTGTACATTTTAAGCACCACAGACCTACTTTTTTGAAATCAATAATAGGCAACTTCCTCCTTAGATGAGAAAGAACACACTTTAGTTCTGCTTTATAAGAAATGATAGATAGATATAGAAATAAAGCTGTGTTTGGGATAGATGGGAACTCAACAGAAAACTTGCCAGCTTCTCTGCTGGACCATGTTCCCTTTCTAACACCATGTGCTACAAAATAGTTCCTAGCCTATTACACATAAGGAGGGGGAGAAGTCTCCTTCCTTCCTTCCTTCCTTCCTTCCTTCCTTCCTTCCTTCCTTCCTTCCTTCCTTCCTTCCTTCCTTCCTTCCTCCCTCCCTCCCTCCCTCCCTCCCTCTTTCTAATTCACTCTCTCTCTCATTTTAAAGCCAAATTTGATTCCAAGCAAAAGATCAGGAGCACGTTGATGCCAACATGAAAAGGAAATGCCTCCATTCTCGGACAATTAGATGTCCACAAGGGGATCTAAGAGGAGAACACTGGTTGAAAATTGCTCAGCAGTAGAGTCTCCAAATCAGTATTAGCTCAAAACAAGCAAGAGGGCAGAGGTAGTGCTGCAATGCAAGTTCCACCTCTTTTGTACATGTATTAAGATTGCATGCATGGAGCTGGGCTTGCATTGAGACACCACGTTTGCCATCTTCCTTTTTTGACACTCTCTGAGTGTCCCATTGCCCTGAAACACATGCAGAAAGTCCCAGGTGTAAACCAGGTATGGTTGGGAACAACTCTGCCAGTTCTTGCCAGATAGTCAGATTCCAACAGTGTGGCTCACTGCAAAGCAGTTCCATAAGTTCTTGTTTTGGAAAACAGGACCTCCTTCCTGACCAGTCATGGGTAATTGTCAAATTTATGAAAAAGATGATGTCATCGAAGTATTCCATGCATTCTTCAGGCTGCTCTATTTTATTTCTGCATTGGCCTATGATATTAAGCAACAAAGCATATGTTTAAGAAAAATGTAAAGGGCATGCACTCTGCATACAAATTATAATCACATCCCACAATGAACTTTGGCCCCTTCTTGGAAAAGTTTTGGCAGGCACCCATGCTTTGGAGAGCATGATGGGTTCACCCCCTCACATCCATTTGGTTCTACTCTTTCAGGAGGAGCAGAATAAACCTTTCGTTGCTGGCTTCATTGACCCACTGACAATGAAGGGGTCAAGTAACTGACAGAACTTTTGCAACTGAAGTAGTTTTCAAATTGCATAATATATCTTTGGCTCCAACTCATCAGTTTAACATTAAATATGACCTTTCTGAAATATCAGTTGTGTAATCGTGCAGTGATTAAAGTGTGAGTCAGGACATCTCCAGTGCAGGTACTACATTAGTGCTAGGTAGTCTCTGGTGGACCTTCATTTGCTTGCTCTTTTGTCTCCTACCTGGAATATGAAAGATGGTGTTAACACCAACCTACCTTGCAGAATTGGTAAAAAGATTATTAATATAACGTACACAATAAGTTACACAGCTAGGCACTATCTTTCCATGAGGAATCACCTTGGTTTAAGAAAAAAAAGAAAAATTACAGGATTATATATAGCACTCATATGTGTTGTAACAGCACATTCTGATCTCTTTGTCAAGTTCTTGGCAACTAACTTCACCCCAAAACCAGATGCTTTTATAATAGGAACTGAAAACAAATGTAATAAAGTTAAAGACATTTACCAACTCTGTTAGGTTCATTTTTAGAACCTAATTTATCTCTCAGCTTGTTAAGGTAGAACATTTTTCATCTCATACTAATGGCCTGTCTGTGAACCAGGGCTGTTCATTTCCCTGACAAGTGAGGAATATTAAGATGGCCAGGATGTGAATCTTAGGCTAAGAATTACAATCTTACTGATACTTATTTTTAAAAATTCCTTAGGATAGTTAATACTGGCAATTGAATTATCCTGAACACAAAAAAGAAAATTGAATGCAATTCTGCCCACTGAAAATCATGTCCAGGGATATAAAATATATCAGCGATGGGTTTGGCTGGAGTGAATTTGGGCATTTTGTTCCCAGCAGATCCATGAGACAACTTTTCCATGGAAAACGAAATTTAATGTTATCTAACTAATGCAAAATAATAATAAACAAAGAGAATACACTTGTATCTCCTCTCAGATACAATAAAACACTCAAAGCAATGCAATTTCTAAAATATTCAAGCCTTTACTTTTCCTGGTAGTAGGACCAATTTATCCCTGAGTTTGCAAATAGGAATGCATTTTCCAGAGTTTGGGAGATCTTTTTTGGACCCCGATCTTGAAATTTTTAATTTATTGACATTATTTTCCTGCAGTGCTGACTTCTGTCCCTCTGCAGATTTCAATCTGAAATACTTATCTCTGGAAGCCAAAACTTACCCACAATCATGAACAAGCTATGTTCTCTCTGTCAATAAGAGAAATCAAGTCTCTAAATCAGAGCATGGTGGGATTGAATTGTACCCCTATCATCTACCACTTACAGCTATCAAAGCATATAACTGGATTAGTGGGCAAACAGCTGTATTGCACATGCGTTTAAGCTGTTTTAAACAGCAGGTTTTCTTTCTGCCACAAACCACACCTCTTCAGATAGGAGAACTGCACATTCCAGGGGAAACCAGAATGTATTAATCATTGATAGTCTTTATACAACTTAAATAGGTCCTGTAGCCATTTCATTCCTGGAAATAAATTGCACAGGCTGCATGATAAAATACAGGAGTGAAGTGTTTGGAGTGCCAATACCCCCAGCTCCAGTATGAACTTGCTCCCTGGGAATTTTCACTAAACTTAGCATGGTTGATTACAGCTCCACTCTTTAAGAAATTAATGATATGTATTCATCCCAAATAGGTAGGAATTGGTAGAAATAAGACTTTTTAAATAGAAGTGACGCAGGCAAAGTAGAATACATCTCACTTCTAAATATTAAGAATGCCAGTATGGTATCTAATTGGGAAGGAAGGAAGGAAGGAAGGAAGGAAGGAAGGAAGGAAGGAAGGAAGGAAGGGAGGGAGGGAGGGAGGGAGGGAGGGAGGGAGGGAGGGAGGGAGGGAGGAGGAGGAGGAGGAGGAGGAGGAGGAGGAGGAGGAGAAGGAAGAATCCACTGGATGTTTACTAGTTACTCTAGTTACTCTATCATGCTAATGAAATCTGAAAAAACAATTGGACTTGGTTTCTGGACATTGGGCCAGGGATTTCTGGAAAAGATTGATTCTTGAGAGCGAGGACAGCCGACAAATATAAGAAGTTACTTAATCTGAACAGCTTCAGCCCCAGCTTCAGTAGTTACAATGGATAAGGTACTATAGATGGAGGAGTAGTACAAGCCATCTATCCTGAGCAGCTCCAATAATTCTCTTGCCTTGTCTTCTTTTGCAAGAGAAAAGGTTTATGGCTTGGTTTTCCTTCTGTAGCAGTGGAAAATTCAGCTCTGTGCCCTGCACAGAGACCCAAAATTGAATTTTAGTTGTGCATTATTTCTGCTACTGTGACAATGGGAATTTAAATTAATTAATTAATTAATTAATTAATTAATTAATTAGACAGGGTGTTTTATTACTAACAAACGGATAAGGTACTTTAGATGGGTGGGTGAGTGGGTGAGTTATATCCCTCAAATTGCTACGGCATCAGAATGCCTTGTTCGATTGGATTAGACTGATTTTCATTTTAATTAAATTATTGATTTTTTTTTATTTTGATTTTAATCAAAACTGCAAAAGAAAACCAAAGCAATGCCAACCCTGCAATATAACCAGAATGACTCTGCCAATATAATTATTTTTTTAGCATATCTAGCCTATAATACAATTGAGTATTTATTTATTTTAACTATGGAAAAGGAAGGGGGTTGATCTCAGCTAAAATCCAGTTACCCATAACTGTTGTAATTATAATTATAATAATAATAATTATTATTATTAATACTATTTTTTTTACTGGATAATCAAGTGCCTAGAAATAGCAGGAGTCAGTAGAAACATCAGAAGCTTTGTGCAAAGATTAACGGCACAAGGGAAGACACAGTTGCTGGTCAATGGCGGTAGACTGGAAGAGGAACTTCAAGAGAGGAATCTTTCAAGGAGACTCACTGTCACCACTACTGTTTGTCATTGCACTGATTCCTCTGTCGACAATACTGAACAAATTGGCCATGACTATCAAACATCAAAAACATCTGCCAGGTTATCCCACCTCCTTTACATGAACGATCTGAAGCTGTATGGAAAAACACCATCTTAAATGGAATCGTTGCTCAACACTGTCCGAATATACAGCCAAGATATTGCAATGAAGTTTGGACTCGTGTGACACCCTTACCATCAACAGGGGAAAAATAGTGAAAACTGAAGGAATCAAGAAGCCCAAAGGAAATAACATCAAGAGTCGGGATGAAGAAGATCACTGCAAATACCTGGGCATCCTTCAAGCTGACAACATCAGGCACACTGAAGTCAAGAAGAAGGTTCATAGTGAATACATTATGAGAGTGAAGAAGATCTTAAAAGTCCAAACTCAGTGGAGGAAATACTGTCAGGGTGATTAACACCTGGGCAATTCCAGCATTAGATATATAGCTGGGACTGGACTCAAGCTGAACTAAAAGCCATGGATAGGAAGACCAGAAAAATAATGACAATAAATCATGCCCTTCATCCATGCAGCGATGCTGACAGATTCTACTTACCAAGGAGCATAGGTGGGTGTGGAATGAAGCAAGTACACCAGGCAGTTGGAGAAAGAAAAAGGGCATTGGAAGAATATGTGAAGGACAGTGAAGAAGATGCACTGAAGCTAGTACATCATGAAGGCTTACTGAATACTTTATATAGAATTGCGATTAGTTAATTTTAATATGATATTTATATTTTTATTGTCTTTTTACTGTTTTGGATTTTAATTGAGAGCTGCCCACAGTCACCCGCTGGGCAAGATGGGCAGCATATAAATTTAATAAATAAAATAAAAGACCAAAAAGACCAAACTGGCCTACAAGAAAGACCAAACGAAGAATAGAAAAGAGACGTGGCAAGGCAAAGTATTACATGGCCAGCACAGAAAAAGAAACTAGCAGGCAAAGCAGATAACAAGACCTGGCAATTGCTAAGAGCAGAAAAGGTAAAGAAAGAGACAGAGGGGCTAATTCTGGCTGCACAAGACCAAGCCTGAAGAACAAACGCATATGTAGCTAGAATTGAGAAGACAGCAACAGACAGCAAATGCCGCCTCTGCAAAGAAGCTGTGGACCACCTAGTCAGCTGCTGCAAGAAGATCACACAGACTGACTACAAGCAACGGCATGACAAAGTAGGAACAATGGTGCATTGGAATCTCTGCAAGAAATACCATTTGCCTGCAAGCAAGAACTGGTGAGACCACAAAAAAGATAAAGTAATAGAAAATGAAGAAGCTAAAGTGCTCTGGGACTTTAGAATTCACACAGACAAGCACCTGCCACACAACACCCCAGACTTAACAATTGATGATAAGAAAGACAAAAAAGTCTGGACAGTGGACATTGCAATACCTGGAGATAGCAGAAGAGAAGAGAAAGAACTGGAGAAAAATCACAAAATACAAAGACCTGCAAATAGAAGTAGAACGACTGTGGCAGAAGAAAGCAACGATAGTACCAATAGTAATAGGCGCCTTGGGTGCAATCCCAAAACATCTGGAGCACCACTTGAACACCATCGGCACTGACAAAATCACCTTCAGTCAATTGCAAAAGGCAGCTTTACTCGGAACAGCTTATATCCTGCAATGAGACCTTTAATATTATTAAGCAACAACATCTGCCTTTCCCAGGTCCTTGGGAAGGACTCGATAGGTGGACAAGAATGCCAAATCCAGTCTAAACATCTGGCTGATTGTGTGACCAACCATAATAATAATTAGGCTATGCCAGTTCAGAGCTATATGTCCTGTTCAACTGTCATCATGTTCTTCTCTCTAGCTATTTATGGAGATGGCAGTATGGAAAAGCACAGCAAAGAGAGCCATGGATTGTTCATTTCCTATCTATTGAATATGGTCTGTTTGAGACAAAGCAGCCCTACTAGCTTCCATGGATAAGTAGAGTTTCAAAGAAGCATCATTCCTAACAGCTCTGAAGAAGGGGGGGGGGGGACCGACTAAACACAAGTATCTTCAGTACAGAATGAATACACACACGCGCGCACACACACACACAAAGTGATTAACACATTCCATTAGGACCGCAGAAGTCATAAATTTTATTCAGTGCCAAGTTCTTTCCCACGCAAACCCATTTGAGAAAGAGGCCAGAGACGTGGCTTTGAAGTAATCAAAGTAATCTGGGGAAAAAAAAAGAAAGGGAGGAAAAACAAAGAAAAACAGAGCAGGACATTTGTATAACATCAAGATGCATTTGGGTGTGCACTAAACCCACGGCCGGCTGCCTTGTCTTCTATTTACTCTCCAGGAGCTCCTAGGTTTTGAATCCAAACCATCTCTGATGCATTTCAGCCATATAAGCCAAGATGTGATCAAAAAGATTACTAACAATGTAAGTTCTCGGTGTGGTTTAGTGTGGGGTAATCGTTGCAGAATCTTCTTTGGACCCCCACTTCTGAGTTACAAAAAGAGAACGGTACTCACGGAAACCACATTCACGAAGTCATCGTCAGACAAAGTTTCTAACATTTCAATGACAGACGTTCGGATCAACTTGAGGGTCAATCCGCTGACGCTCCCACTCCTGCCGAAAAGAAAAAAAACAAAGTGTGGTGTCAATAGCCATCATTAGCCGTCAACAGACATCTCATGTGCTATTTTGGCCCTTTAAAGCAAGGCTGGGGAAGCCCCCACAGCCAGTTCTGAGTTACAATCTTAGCTTTTCCATGACTTTGATCTCTTCCGTTCTATCAGCAACAAAATGATGACCTTTTACAAGTTGAACTCAAAGATCTATTTCCTCTGTTGTGCGTACCTGTATGGTGCTTCCAAAGGAGGAGCTTGACAAAGTTTCTAAAACTAGATGAGAAATATATATATGTGTGTATACACACACACACACACATACATACACACACACTCTGTATATATATAAAACACATTATAATCATATTTTAATTTAGATTATTTATGCATTTATTTTAATTTAGATTTATATCCTGCCTTTTCTCCAGGCCAGCCAGACCAATACAAATATGAAGTCCAAATACGGCTCTTAACATTCCTAGAAAAGATGTCTGCAGTTAGGGGGTTCAAAAAGAGAGTCACACGTTAAAAAGGGGAGGACTTCAAAAGCATGGTTTTGGCTGCCATTTTGATTTTCTGACACACCCCCTTCCCTGCCGCCCCCCCCCCCCTGCTGCGGACATCCATGATTCCAAGGGAGTGACCTTCTAAAGAAAAGGTTCAGGAAAAGCAGAAATGAAGCTGCTCTGAACAAGAACAGCCTCCAGATTGTAGCTCAACATTTATTATGGCATCATTTCATATCAATTTCCTTAGCACTGCTTGATGAAAACATCTGGCAGAAGAAAAAAATGGAAAGGCAAATCAATATTTCTACTTCTGGAAAAAAAAACACAACCCTCATGTTACCTGCAATGTTTACTTATCTCCTTTTAATTGTTTTTGTTGTCACTTAAAATGACTTTTACACATATCACCAGAGAGAGGAAGGAAGGAAGAAAACACAAGCATGAAATAATCTCTATGGGGGGAGAATAAATAATGGATGAGAAGTGCTTAAAGGGGGTTGGAAAGGAGATGACAATTTAGCAATGCTGAACTCCATCAAGAGATCTGGGACATAATTTCGAGCCCACAAAGAACTCCGCTCCCTGAGGATCCCAACCGCACTCATTAATTCACCGACAAATCTTTCGCTTTGGGTCCCATCATGTTTGCTGGATTTCATCCCGTCACATGTGCCTGAAAAACGACTGAAATGCACATAATGCAGCCATATGGGTCATTTCTTCCTTTTGCTTAAAAGCAAAAAGCAGATTCCAAGACTGTTCATTAAACATTTCCCGTTCCTAAATTCCTACTCAAAATTCCCCAGCTGTTTTTTTTTTTTAAATTTTTTTGCATAATGGCCAAACAGTCCAATGGTTCTGCTGTAGGGCAAAAACAATTCAGGGATAATTTGGAAAATGTTTCTTCTCTGTCTCTCTCTGTCTGTCTCTCTCCACACACACACACACACACACACACACAACCTTAGAAACTGCTTTGGGATTTCAACCAGTTTCTTTAGGGAGGAAGAGTGGCGAGCACTCTTTTGTTCTGTTGCATTTCATAAGCTTATCAAGCCAAATATTATTTATTTATTCATCTTACTGATATGGCTGTCCATCTCACGAGAAGCATGACTGGGCGGTGTACAATAAAAACGGATAAAAATCTTATCCTTTTCAGCCTTCCCATTTTAAAACATTTTCTGAAGCAGATTTTTTCCCTTTTTCTTTTAACACTCATTGCTGTAAGAATGAAAAACACTTTTGAATCCTCGGTATGAATGCTGAACCTTTTTGGCACTTACGCATCAACTAGAATTAGCATGTCTTTGGGAGAGGCGGCTCCTTGGATATACCTGAAATGAAAAGATAAGTGGATAGAAAAGATTAGACGTTTCTAAAAATGCTTTGTTAGTGTTTGATCTATCGGGGAGGTACTCCTTAAGAATCAAAGAAGCCTTCACTAGGAAACTCATGAAAAACTTCATGTCTATTTAGCGGTCACCTTTCTGGGTAAGCGTGGGTTGGACAACGGCAGAAAGTTCTGAATGCATTTTGGTACACGATGTTCCAAGCTTCAGTAACATAAAAGGTAGAAAAGATTTCATAAAAAGAAAATTAATTGACATGGTGTCTGATTCCAAAAGCTAAACCCTAAAGTTCAGTGTAGATGTGATGCAGAAGATTCTTGATTAGGAACTTCATTTGAGTTCAATTGCTTGCTTGCTTGCTTGATGTATGAATTAACAATCCTTTGAAGGTGGGGAAACATAGCTCTCTGAAAAATTTGTCCTGTGTTCTCTCTTCAATCTAAATTGCTTTGTCCCTTGCCTTCCACAGAGCCGCTAATAGAAAGTCTGAAGGGGGGTGGGTGGGTGGGGAGGCAAAAAAACTGCCACCCTTTTCTCCCACAGCTCCATTTTCCAAACTTCAAAGCAACCCACTCCTCCTTTAATTAAGAAATCTGAAAACACAGAGGTGCTAAGAGGCACTCCCAAATCACATTTAGTTAATTCTGGTGGCTGCTTTGATTAGTTTATTTGATATTTTAATTAAAGTTTTTATTTTATTGCATATAGTAATTCTTGCTCAAACTGTTCACTGTGATTTTTAACGTACTCAAACTGCTTGCAGAAAACTGGGTTCTCAAACTGCCTTTCAGAATTTGAAAGCCAGCTAACCAAATAGGGCAAATTTTTTATAACATATACACCTTGGCAGATTTTGGTGGACTTTGGTGGATTTGGATACAGGAAAGATAACAGCAAGCTCATGGATACATATCTGAAAATAATTTTGAAGGAAATAAATGTTCACTTCTATACACAACTTCCTGGAGGCTTCTATCTTTCCAGTATAAGAAGTGAGCATTTTTAAAAATGCTTCTTATTAAAGGTGGCCTGGTGATGATTTTATAAATAGAGGATTAAGTAAATATAAAGGTTAACCTGCCTGGGGCAGCATTTGTCCAAACTACAAAATAAAAATCAGACATGTGAGTGAGTGTGCAGACTTGTGTGATTTTAGTACAAGTCTTCAGGTTCACTGAAACCTTCCTTCTGGACCTTTTATATATCAGTATCTATCCTCTTCTTCTGAACCGTGTGTCTGAAACCTCCAAGGACTGAAAAAAAAGGTAATTCTTAAACACAACCAAGCTAAACACCATGCATATCTTACAGCCAATTGTCCTATTGCTTTGTGCCACACAGGCTTGCAAATGAGCATGTTAAAGTGAAAACCTTTTGTGACAGAAGCTCTCCCACTTAATGCTGAAGGAAAGAAAACATGAAATTACTTGGATTCTACTAATTTAAAGACAAGGAGGGAAAGGAGAAAACAAGAAAAGTCAAACTCCGTAAATATGCAAGTGTGACTTACCACGGTCTTCTACGGACATCATACAGATCTATCTTGTTCTGGGTTCGACTCTTGTCCACCCAAGGGGATGCTGAAGATAAAGAAGAAACACAACAGAAATAGAATTACAGTGAATAATTACATCTAGGATTAATGTATATTTTAAAACACTATTTAAAGCACAGTTTCACAGCAGCAGTTAATCTCACCACAGTTTCACTAGTGCAGTCCTGTATTCACATTTGACAGGGGGACTGTGGCACACAGATAAATTTGCAATCCTATACATATGTTTCTGAAAGTTAGGTCGAATTAATACAGGTAATACTTTCAGATAACACACATAAGGTTGTAGTTTAAAAGAACAGACCATTTCAGGGAAGAACGGGGATCTATTGCTTGTTGACAATCATTTCATCCTTAATCATTTATTCACATCTTTTCACTCCATCCTATTACAATACAAATGATTGGGTTTAAAACATAGAATGTAGACTGAATAAATTGGCTCCAAATTTCCATACATGCTTTTCATATCAGGAATGCCTTTTTCAAATTACTAGGGTGTCTTTCGATTAAAAGCATTTTTAGAAATCTAACCCACATTTTAAAGAATTACAGTGCTACTACTGGATTACCGTCATGACTTTGGGCTTGCTTCTCCCACAATATCAGCCCTATACTTCATCTTAAGATTCATTTGAAACAAAGAAAACTTTGAAATTCAAGCTATGATTTGCCAGTTCTGGGCCATGTTTCTTCTTTTATAAGTTGCGGTGCAACATATTAAAGTTCTCATGATGTATATTTCTCCCCAGTAGCAGCCAAGGAGAAGGAATTACATGGGAATTTATATAACAATAGGGCTGCGCACACTCCATAAACAATTCAGAAGAAGTGCGTCAGAGTTCATGTGATCATGAATTCAACACTTTTCTGCTACTCGTTAACATAGCCACATCTTTTTACAGGCTTCCACAGGGGCCTACAGGAAAGATGTGGTTGCCTTAATGAACAGCAGAATTCCAAAACATCTCTTGAATCTTTTTTGAAGCATGTAGTGACACCAGGAAGGGAGTCTGCTGACTCCTTTTGGTTTGGCAATAAGGAACTTGACAAAAGGCTTTCTTAGACATCTGAAGCCTGATGTTCTTTGTCACTTGTAATTCTGATTTAGTCATACCACAGAATAACATTAGTCAGGAACATTCCTTCATCATATAATAAGGTATTTCTCTTGCAGGTGAACTGAACAGCAATGAATCTCCTAAAAGTATACATTGTATAAAGCTTCCTAGAAATGTTCTAAGAAAAGCAGAAGGTTTTTAACTATTTTTACTAAGTCCCTTTGTCCCCATCCATACTCCTTCACTGTTTACTGGTTCCTTAATAAGAGCAAACATTTGTAATCAGTCCAAATTGAAGCAGTTTGAGGCTGAAGCTCCCAATCTATGAAGATTGACCTATCAACATTTACTCTACAACTCATTACATTTAGTGAAAAGATCTTAATCATAATTATGCCAGATACTTCTCAATCAAACTGAACCCAAATTTACAGCAGAGCAACTTATTTACAAGCGCAAATTGTAGTTTTTTTTTTACTAAGATCTACAAAAATTATGGGAGCAATGAGAACAAGTCATGCATTCTGCAAAGCACATCTAAGTATTGCCTATAGCTAAATTAAACTTTCTATAGTTTATGGGCTTGCTATCTTGATTTTTGAAACTCTGATAAAAGATAACTTGAGATAGGGATTTTAGATCAGAATGTAGTAAACTGACTTAAGAGAAGCTGAACTCTAACTTCATAATCTATGGACTATATACAATTCTAATTATGATAAATATTCTAAACTATAAAATATGAGCCCATATACAGTAAAGATGTAGGGTTATATACTGTAGTCTCCTTTCCCAAAGACTTCTACAGTCTCTACAGGGAACATTTGACTTCATTTCATATACATAACCACTTACAGTAAAATAAATTTCACAGAAGAGTTTTTTATAGAAAGCAAATTACAGGAAATACAGTAAAGTCCCTCAAGTTTCAATAGCAGAAGAGAATGTCTGTAGCTCAGGGTTGAACTGTGGAGTTCTTGGTGCTCTCGGAGCTTGCTTGTTGCTTGTGGACCTTTCATGACCCAACTAGGTAATCTCATCAGTGCCAGTGAGTGTGGGGTTTGCTCCCTGTTTACATACAGTACCTTGAACTCCATCAGGTTTCTCCAACCATCCAAACAATAGCTAGACCCAAATACCTTGCTCCTTGAGGCAAAGGAGAGAAGGCTGTCCCATCACTGATTCCACATGCAAAAACCAGATAAACTGATAGACTCAAAACCCAGCAGTAGCAACAATGTAAGATTAGAACGGGGTAGCTTGAAAGAGTGGTGGGGAGATTAAAGATTGCATGACAAATTGGGCTTATCAAAAATGTATAAAAGTATTTCAAAACAGTGCTGGAAATGTGAAAAGCATGAGAAGACATGGTGGACTTGTGAGAAAGCTGAGAAATTCTGGGTAAAAATTCATATAATGATGCAAAGGATTTTAACAATTAATATTGCTAAGAAACCAGAACTTTTCTCATTGGGACTCACGGATAATGAATTATAAAAAAGATCATGGTAAATTGATACTGTACATGGTAACTGCAGCAAGATTATTGTACGCACAATGATGGAAGAATAATAAACTTCTCACAGTGGAGGAATGGATTGTGAAACTTGTCAGAATTTGCAGAAATGGCAAAACTGAACTATTTGGTCAGTGAACAAACAACAACATCTTTTTTGGAAGACCAGAAGCCTTATATGGACTTTTTACTGAAAGGAGAAAAAATGATTTATGGATTTGAAGACTAAGATGAAGACTAAATGAGGGGGTGAAGGGATTTGTAAATTATTTAAGGAGGGACAACAAGTTTGTAATTATCTGTCGAAAAGAAGGTCAGAAGTCATCTATATGTTTCTTAACCTTTCTTGCACATTTGTTGTTGTTGTTTGATTTGTTATTATTATATGAACGTTTTCAATAAATATAATTTAAAAGAGAGAGAGAGAGAGGTGGGGATATAAGGTCAAAAGGCAGGTGTGAGTCTGTCTATACTGTGCTCCTCTGTGAATAATGTAGCCATCTCTTTCTGTCTAACAACAGAGCTAGCCCTGATGACAACAGTACATTAGAAGAAAGAGAGTTAACTTTTGCAATAAGTAATTTCATACAAATTGGGATGCTTTTATCGACTACAAAGCACCCCCCCCTTTTTTTTAACTCAGGGAAAACACATCTCCATTAGCTTTCATGGCCTAAGCAGTACAATATTTATATCTAAGTAAGGGTTGTAGTTAATGTCGCACATATCGCTTTCCTTCTCAGCAATTCATAATCAATCAAGGATCTGATATTTTTTTTTAATGAACAGTTTTCCGTTTTCATGTATTGAACACTTTGAAGAAAATATCAAGTATAAGAGAGGACATGGGAAAAGAGTAGAAGAATGTAATAGGGATAAATAAAATCTCATGGAGGTTATAGTTTCCTAAAATATCATTAATTAATTATGAATAATTTTATCTATCTATCTATCTATCTATCTATCTATCTATCTATCTATCTATCATTAAGAGATTAGGAATCACCACTGAACTCAACTTAAAAATGAGTAACAAGACCATAAGCAACACAATATAAATTGAAAGTTACTACAAAGCCTTCAGGAAGACCATAGCTTCTCTTTCTATTCTCTTAACGTTGACCTGTATTAGCTTGCAAAGAGTTCCTTGTCAAATCACAATAATGATTGCTAAGCATTGACGTGTATGGATTTTGTTTTCAGTTGTATAAGCTTATTCATCTTTATCTGGCATCATCACTTGTAAGATCATGGCAACTGTATTTTCCTGTAACAGCTTTCGGGGGGAAAAATAGTAGGATACTAATACTAAAGGGACTTATATTCTTTTTATGCTTTCTAGTGCCTTGTGAAAACTGTGATCTTGAAGGGTGGCTAACAAATAACCTGAAAGAATAGATAAAAAATAAACTAAAAAGTGTCTCAAACAATACCGTTTTCATTAAATTCCAATTGCTGTGATCAATCATTTCCATGATGGAAAATCATGTACCAAACCGAGCTTGTTTTGTAGAGTGTTTATAATCGAGACTTAGCCATCAATACATTCATTGCTTCAAAAGTATGGTGTATGTTTTTGGTCAATTATGTTTGTTGGTTTTATTGACTTTAGGCATTTTTCATTAGGCTTACCATGGATGTTTTAGTTTGCTCCTGGATGTATTGTAACTCACTTGCAGTGGGATGTAAACATAATAAATAAATAAATAAATAAATAAATAAATAAATAAATAAATTTATTTATTTATTTATTTATTTATTTGCAAATGTTAAAAATAAAGTATAAGAATAATTTAAAAAGAATTTCCTTCTTATTTTGCTTATATAAAATTACGGATGAAGAACATGGTATTTATAAGCTAGTAATTGTTGGACTATTATTTCATACCTCTCTAGACTACCGCAACACACTCTACATGGGGATGCCTTTAAAGACCATGCAGCAGCTTCACATGGTGCACAATGAAGTGGCCCAGGTGCTCATGGGTGCAGACCAGTAGTATTGTGGGGGGGGTGCATTGGCTTCCTATTCACTTCCAAGTGCATTTAAAGTGCTGGTTTTAACATATAAAAATCCTTTATAGCTTGGCACCACATTACCTGCAGGATCTAACTTCTCACTGGAGTTGGCCTAACCACTTTCACTGTGCCAGGAGAAGCAGCTGGTTGTCCCCATTTCAAGAGATCAGGTGGCCTGAAACCTGGAGGCATGGCTTTTCTGTAATTGAGCCAGCCATCTGGAATGATCTCCCACTAGAAGATGATTGTCCCCAGCTTTAGTCTCCTTCCAGAAGCAGTTGAAAATGGTGCTTTTCCAGAGGGAGCTTGAAGGTTGATGGTTTGGGTTGTACATTTTTGTTTGTTTATTTGTTTGTTTAGTATTATATATTGTGTTATTATTATGTTACATCTTGTGAGTTGCCAAGAATCTATTCATGACTGTGGCAGGATGTAAATCTGAATAATAAATAAATAAATAATTTGTTTCCCAGGAGCTTCTGCCAGTACAGTAATGGTGAGAGGTGCTGGGAATTGACATCTGAAGAATTATAGGTTCCCATTCTTGAGATATACATTCAAATGAGGCTGTATTGGGTGACTCAATTTACTTCAGCTCATATATTTTCATATCTCACCAACTTTAATTACATACGGTTGGCTCAGAAGAATGCAAAGGACTGCAGCCTTAGGAATCTATTTATTTCAATTGTTAATACATAAAGCCATACTTTATTTAAAAAAAAAATAAGAGGGATGTAAAAATATTTGATTTTGGCTCGAAGAAGCACTAATTCCTAGATTTGTTCAAAACTGACCATATTCCATTACTGTAGACTGTTCTTGTAGGAGATATAAATTATGGATTTTCAAATTAGCTTTTTCTGTACAACCATAAATATATGAGATTACTATGTCACCCCTTAAATTTCAATACCATTAAAGAAAATTAATTTAATGAGAGGGAAATAAATTACAACCAAAACTCTCTAGCTTATTTTATGTCCTTATTCTGTTTTATTTAGAAGATGCTTAATTATTTGTGGCAATTCGTTTCTCTAATGAAAATCTGTAATGCAGAACAGAATTATAGGCAAAATAGTATAATTCCAGTGGTTGTCCAAAAAACACCAATAACTATCACCCAAATCAGTAGGTGAAAATACGTAAAAAATGTAACAATGGAAGAAGAAAGCTAAGTAAAATTTTGGGCAGAGCATGAAGTTGCCCCAAGATTTTTTATCTTTTTCCATTAAAAGAGTTTGTGGCTGTCGTTCCCGGGGGAATAATAATAAGAGAAAGCAATATCATCTCCTTATACTATATGAAAGGATAGTAAGGAAAGTTCCTAGATACAGTCATCAATAGCTACAAACAGAGTAAGGCAAAATTCCTTTCCAAAATTCTGGAGAGACAATATGGGCCAGTGTTTCTCAACCTTGACAACTTTAAGATATGCCGACTTCAACTCCCCAAATTCCCCAGCCAACAAGGTTAGCAACCCTAACCCCTTATGGAATTTTTGCATAAAAAAGACAATGATTTTGTGACTTATAGTTTTGACGATTAGAAAGAATAGGTTATAGAAAGAATTATGATGTAGTCGTACAAAGAGAGGTTTGATTAGAATTGTATGTATAACTGCTGAGAGGAAGATCGGAAGCCATTTCTTAATATTTCTTTTCATATTTTCTGTTCTGTTCTGTTTTTTATTTTTTCTATCTCCTTTTTTCTTTGTCTCTTTCTTTCTTTCTTTTCTCTTCTCCTTCACATTGACTATCTTTTTTCTTTGAATGTACTTATATTTGTAAAATCTTTTAATAGAAATTATTTGTTTTAAAAGAAGAACCACTACACTAAACTGGCTCTCTAACAATCTAAGACGCTTTGATATTTTGATTATTATTATTCTATTACCTACATTTGCTAAGACTGATAGAAACAATAGTCCAAAAGAGGTGAAAAGCATTAGATTGCCTGTCCCACTAACTTAGCTATTTAGCATCTGTATATTATAGTTGGAAGTGAAGTGGAAGTAAGATCGATACAGAAAGATTAACAAAAGAACATTTTTCACACAGTACCTGTGTGAAATACACAATATTTTGGGTATTTAATCCCAAAAATACCACCAGGTATATTTGGGATTAAATGTTGCAGAATTTTGCAGAATACTAGGAAAAATTCTAATGGAATGGAATTAAACCAACAGAATGTAACTGAGGTATCATACAACTGTGATATTGCAAAGGGAATTAACAACACGCTAATGTGAAATGGAGTTTTGCAGCTTAGGGGACCTTCCCTTAACCACACTGCTACATAAGTAATGAGATCTAGGCTAGTGAATTAACTACATATTTTCAGACCTTCCAACCCCCAAAAGAAGCCTTTAAATTTTAACTGGTAAAATGAAAATATCACTTTCCCAGAAATGCATAAGCATGCAGTAAAGGGCCCCCTTTTAACTCTATTTTTCTAAGAGCTCAGATTCATTTTGCAGTTTTATATCAGCCAGTCTTGTATTACTTGCTACATGGTAATAAGTCCAATATCGTGGAAAAACGATTACCTGCCAGTAATAGTTAACACAACAGCAGCTGTGCACAGTGACGCTTTCATTTAGAGAGATCGCATTTTATTTTATTATCAATTGATTTTCAAAGCTGATCCATTATTTATTTGCTTAAGCAGATGGGAAAATCTCCATGTTCGAGCAAAGGGAGCTCCCCCAATCTAAGCCAGTCAGATTTTACATAAAAATAGAAATGCAAAAAGAAAAAAGAAATATAAGGATATAAATGAATGTGCATGTCAAAGAAAATGTCAAAGAAAGTGCAAACTTAAAAAAAAAATTGAATCAAGTGATCAAAGAATTTGCAATATTTTACATCTTATTCGAATTATAAATATCTTCTTGAATTATCAGCATTATTTCTGCTCTTCTCGGTATCATTCAAGCAACATATATGAACACAATGCCTGGTGCTAGGGCTGGGTATTGAAGATGCTAAGAATTTTTTTCCCCATTGTGCTGAGAGTGCTTTAATTTAAAAAGAGTGTAGTCAATAAATTGCTCTTGACACTTTCATTTCCTAAAACACAAGGTGGGGTTTGTCCTAATAAACGAGGAACAGGAGACTGGAAGACCTTAAGGGAGACTGGACAACACAGAAATTAAACAAATTTTAGCAACCAATGGAAAAAAAAATTGTGCTGCTTCCACAGTAGTGTATAATGAACTATTGATTTACAATTGTAATCTAAATTACATCTGTAATTAAGAATAATACCAAAGGAAGAACTGTGAAGAATGTGGAATGGACCATCTTTTGGCATCCAGCAAAATTTAATCCAAGTTACCATGTAAAGTTCATGTGGACTGGTGTGTCTCAGTACTGTCAGTCATCTTTACACCCAGTCCAAGTAAAACAGATGCTGGAAGAGTGGGGCTGGGTTTTCATAGTCCCAGACTACTAGAAAGGCAAGAGAACCATACTAACTATAAATTACAAGTCTATTAGGTTCTTGAATATTCCACATAAATGCTATGCAAAGAGCCTATTTGGGAAAGTACTGGATAAACTGAAAGATGAGAACAATTTGGCAGAAAAACAAGATAGCTCTAAGGACAAGAGGTCAGGAGAAGACCGATGTCACATCCTATAACACCTAGATCTTGCTCAAATATTCAAGGACCCCACTAGGGCTCCCCATGTAACCTTCAAGAATATAAAATCAGCTTTTGAAGAAAAGACTGTGGAAATATTGGGACAATCTTCCAATGACTGGTGACACACTACATCCTAAACCAACGTATGACCTCTTGCAAAGACTTCATGTAGACATTTAAAAGTAGGAGGGGAAAGAACCAAGCCCTACAGGATTTCACAAACCAATAGCCATCAGGGTTACATCTTCGCCCCCATCACTGACTGGAACCACTTGCTGAGATACTGTGATGGAATGGAATTATGAAGGCCAGACTCAGGGAGAAAAACATTTTCTTTCATCTCCTGAGGCGCAAGGGAGAGATAAGAAGATGAGACTGGCAGCTCCCTGAGGAATGTTCACAGTGTTGTGGCTGGCATTACTTGGGAACTGGGGTTTGAGTCTGGGAAGATTGATGTCAAGTCTAGCCCAAGGAACTCCAAGAGACCATGTAAATTCAGTCCAGCAATGTTTATTAGCTACAACCTCTAGCAAGAATCTTCCCAGACTCAAACCCCAGTTCCCAAGTAATGCCAGCCACAACACTGTGAATTCCTCAGGGAGGTGCCAGTCTCATCCTCTTGTATCTCCCATGCTCCTCTGGCGAGCTAAGAAAATGTTTTTCTCCCTGAGTCTGGCCTTCATAATTCCATTCCATCAAGATACTAATGTAAAATAGAATCCCCAATCCCTAACCCTTGCAGTCTGTCCATAAGGATATCATAGTCCATGGTACCAAAATCTGCTGAGATTATCATATTGGCCCCTGCCAATATCCAGTCCAAATTTATAGGAGCCCATTGCACTGAGATGTTTTCATGCCTGCTTCTGAACCAGGGAGGTCCTCCATTCAGGTTGAAACTCATTTCTATCATTCCAATTAATGGTTTTACTACTTTTTCCCAAAAGATTTGGGAGAGTCTAATCTAGGATGGTTTCAGTTTAGCCCCCCAAAAGCAATGGAAGGAGCTACATATCATTTCAAGTTCTTTTCCCACCTTTTGACTGGACTACTTGAAGAATGGTTATTGGATATTTACCTTCAAAGATATGAGCATGGTTCTTCTACTCTTTAGGAGGGAATAGACAGGAGAGGTGTATCACCAGCCTACTATGTATTTAACCTCACATGAATAAACCAAAGGAGGACATTTATTGTCATGTGGTTCAATGTTTTACCTTTAGCTCTCAGGAGAGAAAAACTTGTAATATTCATATAGATTAAATGTTCCTTCCTATATGAACAAAGAGGACTACATTCAATAACATACACAGTTTGATGCCCTTATATTATTCAATACAGATTCGTCCAACAATTTATATATCCCCTTTTATGGAGATATATAAGAGAGGAAGAAAGGAAGATATATATTAGATGGAGTAAGATCTAGCAGATCAATATGAAGAACTGATAATTATGTTTGGGCTAGGCATTGATTGAACAAGCCGGTTCAATATATTAAGAAGTATTAACACTGCACTTGTTGACTCCTCATGTTGACTCCTCAAAACATGTACAGTATATACATTTTCTTCTCCCTTATTTCAATTTTAATATTTCTGTCTGATCTTAGAAAATAATGTTTTATCTAATCCAAATTACTTGCTTTTTTACCATTTCCCTTAGAACCACTAAGGAAACTGTATGGTTTCTCCCTCTCTAAAGGCAGTGAAAGCAATCCTAGGAACATTTTTTTATATATCAATAGAAAAGAAGTGTCCATTAATATTTTTCCACTGAGCATTTCATTCATTCTCCAAATTGCATCTGATGGCAAGATCTGGTATCTCAAGGACATTCCAAAGAATGGATCAAGCAAGACAGAATCTATATCCAATTGATGTTTCTGTCATTCCCATCACATAACAATCTCTTTCAGTTAAAACCATGTAAGTTCTTAACATTTGCAGTATGGTGGGAATGAACAAGGGATGTGTGATTTGGTAGAAATTTGGTCAGCTATACTATAAGTACTATTTTGTTCTAACATGGATTTTTAACCTTTTTTCTCTAATTTACTTGTAACTCTATTGCTGCAATGTGCTCTACATGGGGCTACCCTTGAAGAGTATCCAGAAGCTACAGCTAGTCCAGAATGCAGCCATGTGGGCTATTTTTGGAGCCCCAAGAAGGGCCCATGTAACGCCGTTGCTCCACGAGCTGCATTGGGTACCAGTCTGCTTCTGGGTCCAATTCAAGGTGTTGGTTGTCACCTTTAAAACCCTACATGGTATGGGACCAGGTTACCTAAGGGACCGCCTTTTCCCCATGACTTCAACCCATTCCACTCAATCACACAAAGAGGGCATGCTTCAGACCCCTGCAATAAGAGAACTTTGATTAGTGGGGTCCAGAAGGTGGGACTTCTCTGTGGTACCCCCACTCTCTGGAATATTCTGCCCCTGGAGGTGAGATTGGCCCCCTCACTCCTGGCCTTCTGGAGGGCTTTGAAGACCTGGTTCTTCCTCTTGGCCTGGGGTGGGGAGGGAATACTTCAAGCATGGGGATGGCTAGCCCCATAGAGGCCTGCTGTCTTCAGCCCCAGATCCTTCATCTTCTTGGACTCTCTTCCTCTTTTTTAGTAATGTTTTTAAAATTTTTCTGTTTTATGTATTTATATGTATTTGTGGTTTTAATGTTTTGTGTGAACTGCCCAGAGTCCCCCATTGGGGGGAGATGGGTGGGGGAGAAATTTAATAAACAAACAAACAAACAAACAAACTCTTCCTGACGTACAAAACTGGATACTACTTTTCTCAAATATTTGTAGCTGTTAACATAAATTCCACAACAATTTGTTTTTTTCAATGTAAATTTCTGTGGTCTTGATATGTGAGTGTGTGTGTGTGTGCATGAGCGCAAATTTTCCCTGATGAAGACTGGATCTAGAGAAAGCTTTGTTTTGATCTACTGTATCATTTTCCTTTGGAGGAAATGATGCTCCTTCTTCTTCCCCAAATAAGAACTCAGCACCAATTATTCCAAGATGGAAAAGTACTTGAAAACTCTCTTTGCTGACTATTCATTTTTACCCACACTGCCTTTATTCCAGAGGGAAAAAGCATGAGTTCTGCTCAACCAGGACTTGGAGTTGTCTAAAACATTGCTTCTTAAAGATGATTATATTATTACTGTTGGCTGCACAGTCAGCCAGATGCTTAGACTGGATTTGGCATTTTTATCCACCTATCGAATCCTTCCCAAGGACCTGGGATAGGCAGATGTTGTTGTTTGATGGTGTTAGGGGTATCGTCACAGGATATAACCTGCTCCAAGTAAAGCTGCCTTTTGCAGTTGACTGATGAGGATTTTGTCAATGCCAATGGTGTTCAGGTGGTGCTCCAGATGTTTTGGGATTGCACCTAAGGCACCTATTACTATTGGTACTATCTTTGCTTTCTTTCGCCATAGTCATTCTACTTCTATTTGCAGGTTTTTATATTGTGTGATTTTCTCCAGTTCTTTCTCTTCTATTTCTCCAGGTATTGTAATGTCCACTATCCAAACTTTTTGTCTTTCTTATATTACTATTATTATTATTTTTTTAAAAATGGTTCTTTCTTCATAAACTGAATTGGGGAAAACGTAGGAAAAAATAAGCGAGGACAATTTGCATTCAGAAAAAAATTGCACTGACAACTATACACAAGCACACGTTATGGGGATTTTTGCAGACATATAACCAGAGAGAAATGGACATTAATGCACTTCTTTTAATGGCATTCATTATGTTGTGATGAAGTCTGTTTTAGTGGATATTCAAAATCCAAATACCTGTAGGGTGAGCCTGTGGGGTGGGGTTGAATGTGATTTCCACATATCCACAGAATTGTAAACAAAAGACTGGCAAGTGGAAATTCAGGAGGGGAGGAGAAATTCTCTTTATAGAGAGTTTGTATTCTCTCTAGAAAGCAGCATGAAACACGACTGACTTTTTCTGTTGCCTTGAGACGGTTGAGGCTGATTGACCCTGCCCTATGCCAGCCATTTGCTGCAATTGATTTTCAAGAGAAGATTGATAAACTGTATGCTGCTGTAATCTAATCAAAAGGACACCCAGAGATGGATATATATAATGGGATACATAATGTAAAAGGCACCAGGAGAAAGAATCTTTGGAAATCAGCTCTCTGTGAGAATCACTAAAGAATTCCAAGCAATTTGAGAACGTTCCAACAAAATGCAGCTATTGGATTTCTCTTCTCTGCTGTAAATTTTCTCTGTTTGGTAAATTCACAGATATCGACCTATTTGATAGAAGATGCATGGTTTTAACACAGCATAATTTCTGTTTTCAATCATAAAGGATTATACAGTACAAACCCAGGCTAGTGGATAGATTCTTAAGTTCTGGCCCATGAGATATCTTGAGATTTGAGGGGTGTGAATTGCCAAGACATGTCACCTTGCTTTGAAACAGCAAAATGACTCATGCAGCGGCAATCTGTCTTACTAACGGCAAGCTTTCAGCATGCCCAGAATCCCTGTTACTAAGCAAAGCAGAAAGGCCATTCCTTTTAAAACAGAACGATGCCTGAACCTGCCCTGACCTTTTCAGATAGATAATACAATGAATTGAGACAAATAGCTATGACAAGGATGAAACTATAACCTGAATGGAAAAATTAAAAATAAATAAATCCCCGGGTCCAGATGGCATACACCCAAGGGTTCCTAAAGAATTAAAATATGAAATTGTTGGTCTTCTGACAATCTCAGGAGACCCTGCTCACAGTCACTCTGCCTTAGTCACCACCTCCTTGGGTTATTGTGATGTGTTTGATAAGGGACTGCTTTTGGAAAACATTCAGAAGCTACAGCTGGTAAAAAAAATAGTGATGGGTGTATTCCAATATATTCTAGAGTAGACAGAACAATGAGAGCCAAAATATATGGAGTAATAAAATGAGCAGAACAAAACACACACTTTGTCTTTCAAGAATCTTTTCTTGAGGTCCTCAAAAGACTGATGTTTTAGCACTTAATATGAAAGGAGAGGGAGAAATGTTAATAGATGTTAAACAATTGGAAGGCAGAACTCAGTCATCTGCAAATCACTCAGAGATATACCAGTATCGCTTTCTCTTTCTCACACCACTGTACATAGTATGTATGTGTTTCATCCTATACAGCATCTCCACTTGACAATGAAGACATTGAACTGGTGGACAGCTTCTGCCTTTTGGGATCGACTATCAATAATAAAGGAACCAGAAGGCAAAAAATATACCACTGGCTAGCACTTGATAGAGTAGCAATGAAGGCCTTGGGAAAGATACTGGGATATATAGATAACATATGAATTGTGCAGGCAATGGTTTTCCCTTTTGTCACACTTTATGGAATAGAAAATTGGACTTTGAAGAAGCAGGATAGAAAGAATATTGATGCTTTTGAACTTTGGTGCTGCAGAAGACTCCTGAGAAAACCACCGATAGTCAAGAAAATGAACAAATGGATAATTGAACAAATCTCACTTGAGGAACAAATGATCAGCCTCAAATTATCCAACTTCTAACACATCATGTGAAGACCTATCTCTCAAGAGAAGTCTATAATGCTGATAAAGGTGGAAAGAAATAGAAGAAGAGGATGACCAGCAGCAAGGTAGATGGATTCAATTACAGTGGCAATGGGTGCAACATTGGAAGACCTGAATGACCAGGTTGGGAACAAATTCTCCTTGAGAAAGTCTATTTATGTGGTCACTAAGAGTTGACGCCAAGTTGTTAGCCACCACCCAGTCTCATGTTGAGTTGGGCAGCCTTATAAATCCAGTAATTAAAAAAAAAAAAAAAACCTTAGTGAATCGATCAATGTCTTCACAAGTACTTCACCCCCAGGAAAACAGGAGAAAGCACAGGCAATCACCATGTTATTCAATACACAACTTACATGAATTCAATGTTAGGCAAGGAATGTAAATTATAGCAGCTGCCATGTTTGCACATCTGCAAAATTAGGGCTGGCTTTTTTGCATGTCCAAACATGGCAGCTGTGCTCTAAGAAAGACAACCGGCAGAAGGGGTCTAGAAACAAAACTGTTTCTCCCCATATCTGCATTTTGAAACCATTTAGGGGGATCTGCCTTGTGAATATATATTCACCGTATGAAATGGATATTCAAGTTACAGTAAAATCAGTTCTGCAAACTAGAACTGATTCAGATCAATAATTGAATTGACTTTGAGCATGATTTAATTTTTCCCACCAATTCATTAGCAAGGTTGGGATGGATTCTTTTTTTCAACTTTTCCAACTGAATTTTTAAAAGAGAAATTAAAGAAATCATCATCATCATCATCATCATCATCATCATCATCATCATCATCATCATCTGCACATCATTGTCATGCATCATCTTCCCATCCAAGGGGGAAAAAAATCTATTTGGAGACACAGCCCTATAGACTTGGTAGAAATAAATGAGACAAACAATTTATTAGGCTCAAGTTGTTTTGGGAACTTATAGGATATTCAATACTTTTAGTATGCAAAATGGGACTATAATGAACTTTAATAATTCAGAGTTCCTCCAATATTCTTCCACTAGAGATAGCTCAAATTAGATTTCAAGGAACCTGAAGCACTGATCAAGAATTATGT
This sequence comes from Python bivittatus, assembly GCF_059951505.1. NCBI lineage: Eukaryota > Metazoa > Chordata > Lepidosauria > Squamata > Pythonidae > Python > Python bivittatus. The sequence continues at coordinate 5,480,746 of NW_028277037.1, read as the reverse complement.
AAATTCTATGCATAAGTGTAAATTTAATTTCCATAAATTTATTTGGGTGGTGGTGTTAGGTTACCCTTCTCTACCCCATGGACTGTCATTTCATGAATTTTCAGCAATAACTAAGAGGATGAAAAATCAAAACAGAAGGAAACATGTGGACTTCTCAAGAATAGATAGGGAGAAAAATGGGAATGAAATAAAAGGCGGAATGAAATATGCAGAACCTTCCAATCTTCCTTGGTTTCTAAGTCTCAGAGCAAGACTTGTTTCTGGAACATTGAGTTCTAGAAACTTCAATTTAACTTTGATAATTTTTAGAACCAAATTCACACCAGAAGATTAAATTGCTACCTGCAACATATTAGACAGAAATGCTTAGTTATAAGGAAAAGAAAAATGGTCGCTGATTTTTTAAAAAAACTCTTTAAAGACTATTCAACTAACTGCATTAGATGAGCCTCCTGGAATATATAAATTGAGTGGAAACTACCAATAGCCTGAAGATATTGAAAACATACTCAGATTTAAATTAATTACTACAGCACATCCTCTAAAGACAAGAACAGATACATGTATAAAACAACATTCTTTTTTCTGTATTCATCAATTTCAACTCCAGTAGACAAGCCATAGCCTTCAGGGGCACTGAAGACAGTTCAGAACAACCCTTCTCGTGACATAGTTGTGCTGCTTTTCAATTTAACGAAGCAAAATTGCCTATCTGGCTGCTAATTCAAGCATCGCCAGCCATCACCCTAACTGCTCTTATGACTGTAATATAGGAGACAGGTGCCGATGGACAAAAGCTAATGCACTTCTTGAAAATGTCACATGACTCCATCAGCAATCTCATCTCATTTTGTGAAGAGTCTGGAGTTAATTAAATATCTGGGAAGCTTCATTTTCTTCCCACACCACTTTTAATACTTCTGACTCTTATGGCCATTCAAAGAGTTTTACATCAGGGAGCGAACCATCTGCCC